>NC_052636.1:42609494-42909494 GCF_016161935.1 Mauremys reevesii
AACCACAACACAACAGGAAATCCTTAGGCGAAAGAGAAAAAATACATGCCCTGAGTGTGGGAAAAACTTCATTCACGGATCAAACCTTTCTGTTCATCTGAGAATCCACACAGGGGAGAGACCCTACAAATGCAGTGAGTGTGGGAAAACCTTCAATCGCAGCTCACACCTTATTGCCCATCAGAAAATCCACACAGGGGATAGGCCTATAAATGCTGTGAGGTGGAAAATGCTTCACTGAGAGTTCAGACCTTTCTGTACATCAGAGAATCCACACAGGAGAGGCCCTACAAATGCAGTGAGTGTGGGAAAACCTTCAATCGCAGTTCGGACCTTATTAGGCATCAAACAATCCACACAGGGACCAGGCCCACAGATACAGTGAATGTGGAAAATGCTTCACTAGCAGCTCAAACCTTTCTGTACATCAGAGAATCCACACAGGGGAGAGGCCCTACGAATGCCGTGAGTGTGGGAAAACCTTCACTTACAAATCAGGCCTTTCTTGACATCAGAGAATCCACACAGGGGAGAGGCCCTATGAATGCCGTGAGTGTAGGAAAACCTTCAATCGCAGATCAGGCCTTTCAGACATCAGAGAATCCACACAGGACAGGCCCTACGAATGCAGAGAGTGTGGGAAAACCTTCACTCAAATATCAGCCCTTTCTCAACATCAGAAAATCCACACAGGGGACAGGCCCTATGAATGCAGAGAGTGTGGGAAAACCTTCACTCAAATATCAGCCTTTTCTCAACATCAGAGAATCCACACAGGGGAGGCCCTTTGAATGCCGTGAGTGTGGGAAAACCTTCACTTACAAATCAGGCCTTTCTAGACATCGGAGAATCCACACAGGGAAAGACCCTACGAATGCCGTGAGTGTTGTAAAACCTTCAGTCGCAGCTCACCTTATTAGTCATCAAACAATCCACACAGGGGAGAGGCCCTACGAATGCCGTGAGTGTGGGAAAACGTTCACTCAAAGTTCAGCCCTTTCTGTTCATCAGAGAATCCACACAGATGAGAGGCCCTATGAATGCAGAGAGTGTAGGAAAACCTTCACTCACAGATCAACCCTTTCTGGTCATCAGAGGATCCACAGAGGAAAGGCCCTATGTATGCAGTGAGTGTGGGAAAACCTTCACTCAAAGTTCAGCCCTTTCTCTTCATCAGAGAATCCACACAGGGGAGAGGCCCTATGAATGCAGAGAGTGTGGGAAAACCTTCAATCACCGCTCACACCTTATTACCCATCAGAGACTCCACACAGGAGAGGCCCTATAAATGCTGTGAGTGTGGAAAATGCTTCACGAAGAGTTCAGCCCTTTCTCAGCATCAGAGAATCCACACAGGAGAGAGGCCCTATGAATGCAGTGAGTGTGGGAAAACCTTCTCTTGGCACTCATCCCATGTTAGCCATCAGAGAATCTGCAAGAGAGATCAACATTGTAAAAATCTCTAGGGCTATCAATACTTTGTTTTTTAATACTTTTCCTGATTCCCACATAGTAACTTTTAAAGCTCTTTGAACTGTTTGCAGCACCGTTATCCCTCAGCTTGTCCAGATGAGTGGCCCATTTTTGCCTTTTGCAGTTCGCCCTCTTTTAAGATGGACCTATTTGTCCTTTCTATTGTCCCACAAGTAACTGGAGTGTGGCCTTCCTATGAGGAACCAGGGAGCATCACGTTTATACCATTCCTCCTATTGCAAAGTTATTATTAGAGTCGCCAGTGATACAGATTGTATCCTTGCCAATTGTTCTCATGTTGCTCTGGGTTGTGCTGAAGAGCAGTTATATTGGGAATTTTTCAAATTATATGTAAATGAAGAGGAGCAGGGGCAGGAAAAAAGTATAATTACAGCTTCTGTGACACTGGAAGGAGATGGGGTGACTCAGGCCACGTCTATACTTACCTTCCCGGTCGACGCGGTGAGTTCGACTTCTCGGAGTTCGAACTCCGGAAGCGCTAGTTCGAACTCCGGTACTCCACCGCGGCAGGCGGAGTTGCCGGAGTCGACCCTGGAGCCGCGGAGTTCGCTTCCCCGCCGTCTGGACGGGTAAGTTTTCGAACTAGGGTAGTTCGAATTCAGCTACGTTATTCACGTAGCTGAATTTGCGTACCCTAGTTCGAATTAGGGGCTGTGTGTGGACCAGGGCTCAGAGATTCCCTCCTTCCCCATCACTGCAGAACTGTTACCTTTTGCCTGAGCCAGGCAGAGTTTATCTTCATCACATTCTATCCATCCACTTCTCAAAGTGTCATGTGATGAAGCATTCTCCGTTGTCTGTGCTTGCAGATGATGTTTTGACTTCTTTAATCCTATATCAGAGTCGCTATGACTGGAGATGAAAGTGTCAAAGACCTGGGAGGGGAATTCAAATGGATCCCAAATACAGTGTGATCATTTAGAGTTTAAATTCCAGGTTCCATCTATTGTAAAGCCACTTCTGGCAAGAGGGCTGTTTTCCCTTATTATGGGGATGCTATGATACTAAAAATTTGTAAATAACATAACTGACTATTGAGACAGGGATGAGGAAGCAGGTTTGAATGGATCAGAGGAGAATGTGATGGGAGACTCTCTTGTCCCGATTCTGAATAATCAGATGTAACCTGCTCTGGAATTTCACTTGACACTTTCTTTGTCATGTATTCTCTCTCTGTGATGCAGGTTTCTATCTTTCCTGAAGGCTGTTTGGTCACCCAATTGGATATTAGTTCATTTGGTAGGATGTAGCTCAGATTTATTGAAGAATTTAAGACAATGACCCTTTGCTAAAGTCCTCATTTATGATTTCAGCTTTGCTTTTTCCCCATCCCTCCATGATGACATGGAGAAAGTTGAAGTGTAGTTCTATAAACAGGAGAGAACTCTCTAATTTACTGGACAAGCTAACAAAGAAACAGCAGTGATTTAAAATCTCCACTCAGAAATGGTGAACAACAGCAGAACCCCAACTAACTGAAGGAAGTGCATCTGATCACAGTGTATTTCAGTTGTTTAAGGCAATATTGTCTTCGATGATCTGGGAAGAGAATTCCATGGTAAGTGATTTTGAACTAGGCAAAATGTCCATGGGTTTGGTTCCCAAAGCATTTGTAACCCAGGCCCTACAGAAGATCTCTCCTAGCTAATCCTATGGTATGGGAAATGCAGCCCTTCATGACACAGATGTTGAGGAAATAGAAGTGGAGTTTTTGTCAAATTTATCCTTTGTAGGTGCTAAAGATGTGTATAAAATGAAACCAGTGTTGAAAATGTAATAGCTTCTGAAAAATAGCCATTTTTAAATAGAATCTCCAGCTCTGGTAACTAACGAAGATTCTGATCCAGGCCTGTATCCAGTCCTTTCCCTGGACCTGTGCCACCGAATTAAAGAAGAGCTGGGCATGTTTCAGGAAGCCATTCCTCATTAACACTGCTGAGATTTTAAGTGGTTTTGTAAAGTATTCTACTTCAGAGAACTGTAACTTTACCCTATCCAAGACCAAGGATTTGGAAAGAGCTGAGGTTGAAAGAGTCCACACCCAGTTCTTGGTTTCTACCCCAGTAAAGGAAGCTATGGTGACCCAAGGAAAATCGTTTGTACAGCTCCACTTCCAAGTTCAGTGTCACTGATTACACTTCCAAAGTATGCCAGGGTTAGATTGAGAACAGTCATCCTTCACTGTTTGGATGCAAAGAGAGTGCTTCATAGGACAGTCCTTCCTGTGGATCCCAAACTGGCTGCCTGGATGGGTAACAAGGACTTTCAGGCTGTAGAAATTATGGTAACCAATAAGGCAAAGAATGTGTCAGCCTACAATTTCAGATTTTCAGATACACGCATGTTGAGTCCTGAGACTATGGTTTTGTGTCTGACGCTGTGGCTACACAATTAAGCTGATGTTGGCACAGCTCCACCAATGTAGCTGTGCTGCTGTAGCACTGCAATAACAGATGCTGTAAGCCAATGGGAGAGATTTCTCCCATCAGACTTGATTAGTCCAGCCCCTGCAAGTGGTGGTGGCTATGTTGAGAGGAGAAGCTCTCCTGCTCATGTAGCACTATCTACACAGGGGGTTAGGGCTGTGTAACTACATTGTTCAGCTGTGTGGATTTTTCACTCCCCTAAATAATATAGTTATCCCAATAAATGTCTTTAGTGTAGACCAGAGAGGTTTCTCTTGTGTTTTATGCATTTACCTTACTTCTCTACCTCCTCCTACTTTGAAAGATTAAAAAGTGTGAAAAGAGGTATTTTTCTCCATGATGCAAACATTCCGACATAGAAGACCCTTCTACCAACACATATGGCAGAAGATCCTGAGATATATGAACTCACAGAAGTGGTTGGGACCTACGTTGGGACAAACTACAATAAGAACCAGGGTTCAGTTGGCAATGGGGATTAAAGAAAACTAACATATATGACAAGAATTTGTGATCTTTGAATATGTTATTGTTACCAATTAAAATGATAGGTGAAGTTATTGGTTAAAGAGTAAGAGACTGGGATAATCTGAATTATTCTGGAAAACTGAAAGTTGTCTTGATTTTGTGTTTTGTTAGTCATACAGGAAATGATGGCTAATCTTGAAAAGTTAATTAGATTTAATTTACCCTGGTTCCTCAACTGTTGCTACAGCACTACTACCCATCAGTCCAAAGACTGAGAGAAATGGAGAGTTCCAACCATTGTCCTTTTAGTATCTTATTGTTCCTCTCTCTGTTTTTTGTGCTGGCCTTTCTAGTCTATCACTTTCTGCCTTTGTTTAGTTGGTAACAGTTGGTTTCCATCACTCACGTTTGTTTGTTTAAATCTCTATCCATTGTTAAATACATTTTTTGCTTGTTTGATAACTGTACTCAGGTGCTGTGTGAGATACAGTAGAAATGGTCCACAGTAAAACTAGTAACCTGGGATACTTGGGCAGATAGGATCTGGGATTTCACTGAGTATCTGGTGATCCGGGCTGGACCCCAGAGGACACATTGAAGGAACTCAGGGGTGAGGGTGGCTGCTGTAGCTCAGAGGAGGGTGCTTGAGTTCCAGCAGGATGGTGAGTTTGGTCACTAACATCCAAATGGAAAACTCCCTCTTCCTAGTGGCAGGTGGCAACAAGAGACTCACAGCCCTCAGCACCCTGAGAAGGGTCACAATGTGTCTCTGTGTTGATCCACCTGTCAAATTCACACAGGGAAAGCTCCCGATATTCCATCAAACTCTGCATCACACCTCTTGAGTATTTAAAAGAGTATCTCATAACTATTTGTCTATGTAAAGTATCAGAACAGTTCACAAATTTTAGGATCTGCCCTATGAAATCATGGAAAATATGCTCTTCACTCTGTGGGTACATCTAGACTACCCGCCGTATCGCGGGTAGCGATCATTTCTTGGGGATTGATATATTGTGTCTCATCTAGACGTGATATATCAATCCCTGAAAGTGCTTCCGTCGACTCCGGAACTCCACCAGCGCGAACGGCGGTAGCGGAGTCGACAGGGGTAGCCACAGACGTCGATCCCGCGCCGTGAGGATGCGAGGTAAATCGATCTAAGATACACAACCTCAGCTACGTGATCTTAGATTGATCCCACTCCCCAGTGTAGACCAGCCCTGTGAAAGCATGTAAAGAATCCAAGCGCTGGAGGACAGGGTTTGGGTCCAGAGTGACCTAGACCAATTGGAGGATTGGGCCAAAGAAATCTGAGGAGGTTCTACAAGGAGAAGTGCAGAGTCCTGCACTTAGGACGGAAGAATCCCAGGCACTGCCACAGACTGGGGACTGACGGAGTGAGTGGGGTTTGATAGCAGCCTTCAACTACCTGAAAGAGCAGCAGTGTGGGCTTTCTCCTGGCCACTTTTGCTGGGCTGGGCAGGCAGCCTGGAGGCCTTTCTAGAAGAGAATTGGGAACTGAGTTAGAAAAACCAATGTGAAAACCAGAACCTCAGGTTTAGACTCATTCATTTATAATATTAAATCTTCAATTCTAGTGTCACAATCAATACAATTGCTTCAGCCTGATAGTTGCCCAAAGGGAAAACTTAACGTCTTTCCAAGGGGAGTGGAGAGAAAATACTTTTCAGAGTCCAAGAGAGACAAGGTGGGTGAGGGTAAGAGCTTGCAGAGGACCAACCTCTGTTGGTGAAAGAGACAAGCTGTGGAGCTAACTCAGCACCCTTCTTCAGTTCTGTGTAGCCTGGAAGGTCATCTCTTCCATAACCAGCAGTTAGAACATAAGAACAGCCACACTGAGTCAGACCAGTTCATCTCACCCACTCTCCCGAAAGTGGCCAATGCCCGGCGCCCCAGAGGACCCCTGGGACCAACATGGATACAACACCACCACAAACAAGGTTAAAAGTCAATGCACGTGAGAGAAGCATCTTGTGTTTCATTCCTTATGTCCTAGTCCCATCATGTGGCCATTTCCTTTTCTTCCTTTCTGTTAAAAGCTTTGGTGTTTTGCACAGAAACCTTATTTCCCCAGGAGCGACCCAGGAGTGGGGGCTGCATTCCTGTACCAAACAGTCACTGGAAGGGGGCAGACAAAGGCCTTTAGGACGAGGCATCCGTCACTGTCAAAAGATCATCTCCCTCCTGCAGGTCACTGGCAGCCTGAATTTGTTCCTTATCCTCCCGGAGTCTGGGGGTTGGAATCAGCACTACCCAGCCCCTCCGTATGTAGCAGGAACAAACACAAACCTGATCTTTAAAACAAGCTGTTCCCTTCCTTCTCAGGGAAGATTTTTCTGTGATTGAAGTTGAGCTTCAGTTCCCCTCTCCTAGGGGCGGGGCAGGTGTGGGGCCAGCTCCCAGTAAGATCTGTTTTTACCTTTGCCCCGTTTCAGTCACTCTGGGATGGTAACTCTGCTCCCAGCTGTCAGGCAGCTTCCAGCCCAACCACCCTGCTCACTACTTCCATGGTCATGTGTCACCCCCTTTGCCAGCACACAGAGCCTGCAGGGAAGCTACTCCTGCCAGATGCACTGGTGATATAGTGGTGTGCGTAGGTGTCTTCCAAGCAATTCATCTGGGTTTGATTCCCAGCCAATGCAATAATGGCTTTTCTCTTTTGTTGTTTCCTCATCTGGAAGTGGCTTAATTTCAGTCACATTGTGTTACAATCACATTATCTATAGAATGAGACAATAAATGTGTCAAAGTCCAGCAGGTCATACAAGATGGAGGCACACAAGGGGCTGGAATGTGTCATCGGAGAAAGACAGAACACTTGGAAACCTGCATCTCCCATCCCCTGGCCTTGCGGGTTATGATTCCAGCTGCGTGAGCTGTTTGTATGATGTTCCGGCATGACAGGGAAATGAAATTTTGAGTCAGTTTTTGCTCCTGCAGATTCCTTTGCTGTTATAATTATAATGACATGAACAACAGGGAGGCAAAATAAACATAACCCCCAAATTGCAATACAGCTGGGGAAAGAGACGATCACGGTTAAGCCAAACACTTCAAAATAAAAATTAATACTAAAAAGGGGAGAGGGAAGAGATCAGGTATGTGGAGATCCTTGATATTTCAACGCACATTGTTAGAATCAAAGTTCAGACTTGACACTGGAAAACCTGCAACTACCTGTCTCTCTGAACACCTGTGATGAGCAAGATGGAGTTGGGACACCTGTTCTGCTTCAATCATTTATTGTCTCTCTGTTCTCTCCTTCTTCTCCTCCCAATTCCTCGTCTCCAATGTCTCTGCCTTTCTCCTCTTGCTCCCTCTCCCCTGCCCTTTCCAGGAACTCACACTCTACAGCATTTAGGACAAGCCAGAGCTCCCATGTTCTGCACATGAGCCTGTGTCAGAGGACGTGTGACCCCGGTCAGAACCAGTCACCAGATCAATATGACCCTTTATGGGCGACTTCTCTGCCTGCTCTGCAATTTACATCTCCCCCCCCCCCCCCCGCAAACAGGGTGGGGTACAGCTCTGACTGAGAGGCCTCACAGGAGAAATTTCAGCCCAAAGACAAATTTGTGTGAAATGCTGAGAAGTGAAGAGCCCCCTTCCTCTCCCCCAAATCCCCAGAACTCTAGTGTCACCCCCCTTGGCACCAGCACAGGAACCCAGTGAGATGGGGTTACAGAATACCAGGGGGGAGGCAGCAGGGAGAGAGGTGACAGCAGGGCCGGCTCTAACATTTCTGCCGCCCCAAGCAGAAAAGGATAGTGCCGCCCCCCCCCCAGCGGCGCATCGTTCCGCCCAAGTCCCCGCCCCCAGCAGCGCGTAGCGCAAACCCCTCCCCCAAGCGGCCAATTCCCCCCCCCCTGAGCGGCACGTAGCGCCAGCCAATTCCCCGCCCCCCCCGAGTGGCTCGTGGCGCCAGCCAATTCCCGCCCCCAAGTGGCTCGTAGCGCCAGCCAATTCCCGCCCCCGAGTGGCTCGTAGCGCCAGCCAATTCCCGCCCCCAAGTGGCTCCTAGCGCCAGCCAATTCCCGCCCCAAGTGGCTCATAGCGCGGCCAATTCCCGCCCCGAGCGGTGCGTAGCACCGCCAATTCCCAGTGGCTCGTAGCGCCAGCCAATTCCCGCCCCACCCTCACCGGCGGCGCAGCGCCGCCCAACCAAAATAACAAAACCAAACCCCAATCGCCGCCCCCTCCCAAGGTGCCGCCCCAAGCACGTGCTTGGTAGGCTGGTGCCTGGAGCCGGCCCTGGGTGACAGGGAGTCTCTCTTTCCTTCCAGGAACTGCAGTCACAGCAGGGAGGGCTTTGTCTCATTGGAAGGGATCCGTGTCTGTCACGGAGGTGGTGGAAGTGACGAATTCTGTGATTTCCCGCGACCTCCATGACTTCTAAGTGAAAGCTGGAGACATGTAGGTAAGTATAGCAGTCGGTAGGTTTCCAGTATAGGGTGGTGTTCATGTGACCATCGCTTATTAGCACAGTAGTGTCCAGGAAGTGGATCTCTTGTGTGGACTGGTCCAGGCTGAGTTTGATGGTGGGTTGGAAATTGTTGAAATCATGGTGGAATTCCTCAAGGGCTTCTTTTCCATGGGTCCAGATGCTGAAGATGTCAGCAGTGTAGCACAAGTCAAGTAGGGGCCTTAGGGAACAAGAGCTGAGGAAATGTTCTAAGTCAGCCATAAAAACGTTGGCACACCGTGGGGCCATGCGAGTACCCATAGCAGTGCCGCTGGCTTGAAGATACACATGGTCCCCAAATGTGAAATAGTTATGGGTGAGGACAAAGTCACAAAGTTCAGCCTCCAGGTTTGCCGTGACATTATCGGGGATACGGTTCCTTACGGCTTGTAGTCCATCGTTGTGTGGAATGTTGGTGTAGAGGGCTTCTGCCTCCATAGTGGCCAGGATGGTGTTTCCTGGAAGATCATCGTAGTTTCCTCAGGAAGTCAGTGGCGTCTCGAAGATAGCTGGGAGTGCTGGTAGCATAGGGCCTGAGGAGGGCGTCTACATAGCCAGACTATCCTGCTGTCAGGGTGCCAATGCCTGAGATGATGGGGCGTCCAGGATTTCCAGGTTTATGGATCTTGGGCAGCAGATACAATAATCCTGGTGGGGGTTCTAGGCTGTCTTATTGCCAAGGGACGGAGAAACTCGACCAGCAGCAGGGGGTGCAGAACATCGTCCTAGTGTGGGGGTGACAGCGCCTCCGAGATCCTGACATCCCAGCACTTTACACACCTTCCTAGAGCCTCCCAACCCCCCTGGGCTGTCGGGACTGCGACCCCAACCCTACTGACAAGAAACAGGCTTGGGAGGAAGCTACTGGCTCAGGGTCACACCAAGTGTCAGAAGTATGGATGGAACCCAGCAGGCCTTCTTTCCAGGCCCCTTCGCTAACCACTGCTGCACACTCCCTCCCACAGCTGGCAATGAGAAGCAGGCCCTCATGGCCGCTCCCCCTGCCTTTGAGAGGAGTGTGCTCCGCTGGAGTGACTGGGCCAGGGATTGGGAGTCAGGACTCCGGGGTTCCATTGCTGGGTTTCCTATTGGTTCCACTGCTGGTTGTTTTCCTTTTCCTGGGGGACTCTGGGCAAGTTGCTCCCCCCTCTAGGGCTCCGTCCCCAGCAGGCAAATGGGGATTTCGTACCTTCCCGCTATTGGAAAGTGCTAGGAGAATCCCCCAGCCAAAGCTGCTCTGACAGCGCTAAGCAGCATCTGACCATTCAAGGTCGGAGCGCACTGCCCAGGAGGAGGAGTGTTTGGCTCTGGGGTTTCACTTCAGCCCAGTCTAGAGAGGGGCCCAGCCATGGGGTTTGGCTCAAGAAGACCAAGTCTCCAATTTGTTAAGGGTGTTTTGAATTCCAGTCCTGAGCTCCAAAGTGCTTGGTGTCAGCTGCACATTTTGGAAGCAGGCTCTCCACTCCATTTTCCAAATCATTCATGAAACTATTGAATAGTACCGGACCCCGGACTGATCCCTGCCGGACCCACTAGGTGCACCCTCTCTGTTGGGCAGCCAACCATGGAGAAGGGCCCTTGGAGTCTGGGCTTTCAACCAGCTCTGCACCCACATGACACTGATTGCAGCTGGACTGCATTTCCCTCATTTGCTTGTGAGAATGTCCTGCAGGACTGTGCCAAAAGCCTTAGTAACCCGAGATAGATCCCATCTACTGTTTACCCACCTCCACTAGGCGGAACCCTGCCAAAGAAGGAAAGAGGATTGGTTTGGGATGATTTGTTCTTGACAAATCCATGCTCCCTCGTCCTAAGAACCAAATTATCCTGTAGGTGCTGCTGACAAACTGATTGTTTAAGAATATATTGCAGTATCTCTCCAGCTGTGGAAGTGAGGCTGGCTAGTCTGTAAGTCCCAGGGGTCTCTTTGTTCCCCTTTTAAAAATGGGTCCTGTCTTGTTCATGGATGGGAAGATGTTCCTTTTCAGGGATCTCAGACGAGAACTGGGGCACAACACCTGGTTTGTTACGGTTTATTACGGCCACAAACATGGAGGCAGGAACCTCTTCTCTCCTGCTGGCAAAGAACCCCAGGTACCTAAAAGACAGGTAATGGGCTTTAGAAAAGGCAATGGTTAAAAAGTTTGGCCCTGGCCATTTCTTGTTTCCACAAACTAGACATTTTAGCAAACTTTAGAATTCCTTGGTGCTAAACACCCTGAAACTCCCTTTCTCCTTCACAGAGGGCTTTATCGCCCCTTATCTCACTCAGGCTCACGACTGCCCAGAGTTCGAGAACTGTCCCTGTTCCCATTGGGGAGGAGCCTGAGGTATAGAGAGGAAGTGACCTGTCACCAGATGGATCAGACTGAACAGGTTTCAAACCTCCAGGAGGCTCTTACCTTCTAAACAGGGACAGCTGTTTTCTAGTAAAATCACTAAACGGGAAGGAGAAAACTCGAAAGAGGTTCCTCCTGGCGCTCACGTCCGTGAACCCGAATACTCTCTCAGTCCTCAAAGAGAGACCTGGAGAAGGAGACTTGCTGGAGCAAAGCCACAGGGGTCTCTGAGGTTTCCCTGGCCCCTCGCCCCTGTCCTGCCTGGCTGATGTCAGCATCTCTCTGTGAGGTCACCACCTCCCCACCACCTTGGACCAATAGTCTGAGGTCCTGCAAAAGGCCTTTGTGATGTCACTGCCACACCCCTCCTTTGCTGTGCCAATGTCCTGCCCCTGGCCAGGCACTTTGAAGGTTTGAGCTACTCCCTGTTGATCACCCCACTCAAGGAGCGTTCGTTCTAGGCAGCAAGCCGGCTAGACAGGGAAACATCAGACGCTGCTCCCAATGCTACACTCAGTTTTTCAGTAATTAGTCGACTTTATGGCCAGAAGAGACCATTAGAGCATCTAATGTGACCCCCTGCATATCACAGGCCTCCTGTAGGACACCATAGCTACTTTGGGGGCAAACACATTCCAGAAAGGCATCTAGTCTTCATTAAATGACATCAGGAGATGGAGAATCCACCACTTTCCTTGGTAGCTTGTTCCTGTGGTGAATCATCCTCGCTGTTGAACATTTGTGCCTTAGTTGTAATATGAATTTGTCTCTTTTCACCTTCCAGCCAGTGTGTCTTGTTATGCCTTTCTCTGCTAGATTCAAGAGCCCTTTAACACCCAATATTTTCTCTCCCTGAAGCACTTCAACACTTCAATGAAGTCACAATTCAATCTTCTGTTGATCAGCTAAACCGCTTGAGCGCTTTCAATAGCTCACTAGAAGGCATTTTCCTCCAGCCCTCAGAACCTTTGGTGGCTCTTTGCTGCCCCAGCTCCAATTTCACAACATCTTTTCACATGAGGACACCAAAACTGGAGGCAGTATTCCAGTATCAGTCTGACTGATGCCATGTCACCTCCTGTGACGTTATTGACATAATCTGTAACTGTATAGATCACCATTGCGACCGCTGTTCTATTTGTAGCCAATATTCTAGAAAGGTTGTCACGTAAGGGGTCTATGGAGAGGTCCTGATTGGCTGATTATAATTATGCTATTTCTAGATGTGTATCATTTTTATAGTTGACGTTATGAATTCATGCCCATTTCCCCATTGGCTGGAGCATGGCTAGAGTGTGTCTGTGGTTAATGATGTTGCTGTAGATTGTTTGTTTCCTGCCTTGGCAATTCAGACAGTCCCTTTTCCCAACATATCTCCAGCACATCATTAGTTCCAATAACAGGGGCAGCTTTTCTCTGGGGCACTGAGATTTTCTGGGGGAGTTGGTGGCTCCTTTCTTTCCTCACCCTGGAGTAAACTCACCTTTTTATTCCATGGTTCATGCTTTATGGAATAACAACAGCAGCTTGAAGAAAGAGGAAAGTGAATATCTCACTCTCAGGGCTGAAGGTGGCCACGTCCCCTCTGTTTGACCGTTACCATTGCAGGAGAGAAGGTGTCAATACAATTGAATGCCCTGGCTCAGACAAGAGACACAGGGAGGTTTTGCTGTTCATGGATCCATGCAAAGGAAATTGTGTCTCTGTGTGAAACTGAGGAGGGACATGAAACGCCCACAGGGTGGCGCAATGCCCTAAGCTAAGGCAGGAGGGGGAAGGAATGGGGCTGAGGAATGACTGAAGTGGACTCACCTGGGATTGAAATGACATTTGTTTGTGTCGGGAGTGAGAAATGACACATTAATTCAGATGCAGGGTTGAGGCTTCTTTAGCTCCTTGTAAAACTTGAACTTGATTTCCCAGAAGGGAGAAAGGGAAAGTCTGGGGCCGCCTTGAGTCCCTGGCTGGGTCTCCTGGGCAGTGGAAAACGTCCCTTGTTTGGCCCTGCCAAGGGGATCGTGCAGAGCTGAGACGTCCCTCGGCTTGGATCAAAGGGGGAGTTAGATGGAATTTATCACACAACCCTCCCTGCTCCCCAGAGCCCCACGGGGAGAAGCTAGAGAAGGGGAGTCATTCCTCCCTGCGCTCCCAGAAGAGCTGCTAGCAGGGCCGCCCAGAGGTGGGGGCAAGGGGGCAATTTGCCCCAGGCCCTGGTTCTTGCAGTGGACCCCACAAGCAGGAGAGTAGCTGGGGGGAGCAGGGGGGGCTGCCGCTCCCCCACTGAGCACATTCCCCCAAAGTGGCGCTTTAGTAGGAATTTGGAATAAGGTGGAAAGATCTAGATTTCTCCCCCGCCTCCATCCCCCCCATGCAGAGTGCGGCACTGCTGATTGGCCGCCGGGGCCTGATTGAGCTGCTCCCATTGGGCCTCCAGCAGCCAGACCCCCTTCTTGTGGCGCACACACACACACACACACACACACCGCCTCAGCACGCTGCGGGGGAGGGGCTGTGTGCGGGCACGTGTTTCACTTTGGCTCCAGAGGCAGTCAGCGACTCGAGCTGCCGGGTGGTAAGAGGAGTCCTGGGGGGCAGTCAGGAAGCACGGGGAGGGTTGGATGGTTCGGGGGGGGACTTTCTGGGGGCTGGGGCAGTCAGGGAGCAGGGGGGGTTAGATGGGAGGAAGTCTGGGCTTCTGTCCAACAGCAAAACACAAGCGTAGAAAAGCAGCCGTTAGCGGGAAGTGCTATCAGCTGGCCCGGGCAGCCTGCCCGGCCCCCAGCCCGCTTGCCTGAGCTGTATTGTTAATGCATTTTAGTTGGAAGATGCAGCCTGAGTGATTGAAAGGCCCCAAACGCGGCTGAAAGAGCTGGGAGAGTTGCAAGCTTTTTCTGCTGGGCTTTTCATCGGGGTCACACAGTGCAAACCTGCTTGAGGCTCCGCACAAGAGAGGTTTCTTGAGGCCGTCCATGCAGCTCACAGCTTAAGCTCTTCTAAGCTTGCGGCCCTGGCACAAAAGGATTTGGGAGCAGTTAACAATTCTGTGTGGTTAAGAGATTTTCATTTCCTGGGCCCTGCTACCCAATGCCACAGGGCCCCACAGGAAACTAAGTGAGTAGCCCGGCTTGTCCTCTGCAATCCCTTCCTGCTTCTTTCCCTTGTGTTTGCAAGGGTCTCATTAACATGCTGCATCCGAACGCCTTCCCTCCAGAGACACAGTCCTGGCTTCTCCTCCTTCCTCACTTTCTCCTTCTCTCCCTCTCTGTGGTTTTTCTCCATGCCCCGTCCCTGGTCTGTGCTCCCTCTCCACCCGATGCACTGTATTAAGCACGTCTCTGCCTCTCTTGTTTATGGGCCCTGTGCTGGGATGGCGGAGGCAGAGCTATTGTTGGGTTCTCTGCTGGGTCTGTTTGGATCAGACTCTAAAATCAAACGATCCCTTTGCTAGCAGGATCCCTCTGCCTGCTCGCAAGGGATTCTGGCTACACACTAAAGCCAGGTGCTAGGGCAGAAGCAGCTACCCATGTACCCTCAATGGCAGGAGTGGTGCGTGGTCCCTGCCCGCACCTCCCACACTTTGGATTACAGGGTGTGTCTTGGTGGTTGGTGGCACAGGAGGATGCAGGGGTTGGGGTGAAGGGGTGCAGGAGAGGGCAGTGGCTGGAGGCACAGGAGGGTGCAGGGGTTGGGGTGAAGGGGGCAGGAGAGGGGCAGTGGCTGGTGGCACAGGAGGGCGCAGGGGTTAGGGGTGAAGGGGTGCAGGAGAGGGGCAGTGGCTGATGGCACAGGAGGGTGCAGGGGTTGCGGTGAAGGGGTGTGGGAGAGGGGCAGTGGCTGATGGCACCGGAGGGGGTGCCGGGGTTAGGGGTGAAGGGGTGCAGGAGAGGGGCAGTGGTTGGTGGCACAGGAGGGGCGCAGGGGTTAGGGGTGAAGGGGTGCAGGAGAGGGGCAGTGGTTGGTGGCACAGGAGGGTGCAGGGGTTGGGGTGAAGGGGTGCAGGAGGGGCAGTGGCTGGTGGCACAGGAGGGTGCAGGGTTAGGGGTGAAGGCGGTGCAGAAGGGGCAGTGGCTGGGGGCACAGGAGAGGCGCAGGGGTTAGGGGTGAAGGCGGTGCAGGAGGGGCAGTGACTGGGGGCACAGGAGGGGGTGCAGGGGTTAGGGGTGAAGGGGGCAGGAGAGGCTGGGCTGGGGGGGGAGGAGGCGGGGGGGGGGTGAAGAGGGGGGGCAGGAGGCCCAGGAGTTAAGGGCAAAGGGGACACAGTGTAGGGGTTAGGGCACTGGAGGGGCAGAGTTAGGGGTGGGGAGGTGCAAGGCTCAGGAGTGCAGGAGCTGGCGGTAAAGGGGCAGCAGGGTCGTCCAGGGCGATGGGGAAGTGCCAAAGTACAAGTTTTCCCCGGGCACCATTTCCCCTGACGCTGCTCCTTGGTAACATTTCTTGCTGGGAGGGGGGGGGGGGAGAAACGAGGCGTTTTCTCTCTGTTTCTTTCCTCTCCGTTTTCTGTGCCTTCCTTCAATTCCAGAAACCTCCCTTGTGTGTCAGACCGTGCCGTGACGCCCTGCCCACCCCGAGCCTCTGGAGCAGAAAGATCCCTGGAGCTGAGGCTGGATCCAGGGGTAAGTAGCTGGCAGGAACTGGGAGCGCAGGGAGGAACGACTCCCCTTCTCTAGCTTCTCCCCGTGGGGCTCTGGGGAGCAGGGAGGGTTGTGTGATAAATTCCATCCAACTCCCCCTTTGATACAAGCCAAGGGGTGTCTCACCCTCCACAATCTCCTTGGCAGGGCCAAACAAGGGATGTTTTCCACTGCCCAGGAGACCCAGCCAGGGACTGATGTGCTGGAGATATGTCAGGAAAAGGGTCCATCTGAATTGCCAAAGCAGGAAACGAACCATCTACAGCAACGTCATTAACCACACACACACTCTAGCCATGCTCCAGCCAGTGGGGAAATGGGCACGAACTCTGGCTGCTCAGCCATGGCCACACGTACAGAGCTGCACAGCAGTGAGTGCGCTGGGGAAGCTGGTCCGAGTGAACAATTGGAAATGACCCTTCAGTGAGAACAGAATCAGAGTGTAGAAAGGCCCCTGTGTTAAGTGGTTGTGGCTGAGGCCTTAGGGAGCTGGGTTAGAAGCCACAGGGTGTTTCTGTGGAGGTTTGATTCTTGCCAGCTAGGCAAGGCTGGTGTGTGGTGGCTCCATGGCTGCACTTTCAGTGAAGCAGGTTTCTCTCCACCATTGTTCCATGGGCATCCTACTAGATTGCCAGCTGCTTTTCAACTGCGGTGTGGAGACTGTGTGTGTGTGTGGGGAGAGATAGTGTGTGTATTGGGGAAGAGTGAGTGTGTTGATATAGGTAGGAGCAGATCATTATTATCCCTACTTGAAAGAGAGAGAAGCTAAGGCTGAGAAAGGAGAATTGACTTGTCTTAGGTCACATGGCCAGTCAGAGGCAGAGTTGGGAATAGGACCCAAGAGCCCTGATTTTCAAACTAACCATCAGATCTTGAATTTCAGACATTGAATGACCTGAGTAAAGTGCTCTCAGATGAACTCCAGACCAACAACAGTGCACAGGAATTATTCAGCAAGTATTTGAGGAGAACTGCAATGTTAGAGAGAATCATGAACTGCTCAGAGACCATTAATGTAGAGAAGCAGCAAAATTCATCAAACACAGAACTGGTTCTGACTTATTTCCTTGGTCTTAAAAGACAACAACAAGGACCTGAGTCTCCTCCCTGTCAATAACCCCCTGCTCAGCCAATCAGGGTAGAGACCGAGGACGGGAGGCTGAGGGTTCTCACTAGAGAGCCCAAAGGATGGCCCAGGTCACTGGTGGGGATCACTGCCCGAGCACTATTTCAGCCCCACATTTTTGGATTCACCTCCCACAGTGGGAACTGCAGAGCCCTCCCCCGCAACACACACACCCCTCTCCTAATGTTGGGAGGAGAACAGGAAAAAGGACAAAAGAAGCAAGAGACGAAGAGAAAGGAGGGAGGGAGGGATGGAGGAAAAGGTGAAACAAAAACAACAAATCCTAATGTCCCCAGTGATTCTAAGGGACAAAATCTCAAGTGCGCAATAAACTTCTGCCTCCTTAAGCTCGTGTTTTCCATGCCTAGAATTCAACTCTCACCAGATGGATCAGACTGAACAGGTTTCAAACCACCAGGAGGCTCTTACCTTCTAAACAGGGACGGCTGTTTTCTAGTAAAATCACTGAAAGGGAAGGAGAAAACTCAAAAGAGGTTCCTCCTGGCGCTCACGTCCATGAACCCGAATACTCTCTCAGTCCTCAAAGAGAGACCTGGAGAAGGAGACTTGCTGAAGCAAAACCACAGGGGTCTCTGAGGTTTCCCTGGCCCCTCGCCCCGGTCCTGCCTGGCTGATGGCAGCATCTCTCTGTGAGGTCACCACCTCCCCACCACCTTGGACCAATAGGCTGAGGTCCTGCAAAAGGCCTTTGTGATGTCACTGCCACACCCCTCCCTTGCTGTGCCAATGGCCTGCCCCTGGCCAGGCACTTTGGAGGTTTGAGCTACTCCCTGGGGATCACCCCACTCAAGGAGGGTTCGTTCTAGGCAGCAAGCCGGCTAGACAGGGAAACATCAGACGCTGCTCCCAATGCTACACTCGGTTTTTCAGAAATTAGTCAACTTTATGGCCAGAAGAAACCATTAGACCATCTAATCTGACCCCTGTATGACACAATAGCAGGTGAGGAGGGGTCTGAGGAGGCGAGTGGCGCGCAGTGGCAAGGGGGTGGGTGAGCCGGGCGAGTGGGCGGGCAGGGGCAAAGGGGTGGGTGAGCCGGCCGCCTGAAGGGGGGGGGCTGAGGAGGCGAGTGGGAGGGGCTGGTGAGCCGGCAGCAGGGGACTGAGGAGACGAGCTATGAGTCGGTGGCTGACCTGTTCTGCTGATCTGGTCTGGCTCCCAGCCCCTCTCCAAGGGTTCCAGCTGTCTGGAGGTGCTGCCTTCCTCAGTCCCACCTCATTCATTCCACAGAGCAACTGATTACAAAGTGGGGGGAAGATCTTATTCTACTTCTAGCAAAAAGACATTTTTCTTTTACCTTAATCATACTACCTTAGAGGCCTGCTATAACATATTACCAAGGTTCAATGCCACAGTTTTGGCGGGACGGTGCTAGGGAAGGCGGGTTTGTTTCCATGGGGCGGGTGGCGCTTGGGGGGGATTTTTTCGGGGAGGGGCTCAGCAGCGCTGGGGGGTGGTGTTCAGTGAGGCGGGGGGGTTTCATCCCTCCGCTGTTTTCTTTGGAGTAATATTGCCTCGCCGCTTTGAGTTGTGCAGGCCTAGACTAAACCAGAGACTCTGGGACTCAGCATTCAAGTATCCTGCAGTCTGAACTTGGAATCTGATACATTCCCTCGTTGGCTACCATTGTTTGGCCAGCAGGGAAGTGCTTCTTGTCCAACAAGGCAGCCAGACTGGGACCCATAGGCATGGAATGGCTCTGAAGGAATCAGCTGTTTCTCTCTGTGCTTCATCTAACTTTGGATCCAAATGGTAAAAGACAGTTGTGCCCAATTTAATCATGGCATCCTTCAGGAGTGTGATCAATGCCACTTAACTAGGGAGCAGCGTTCTAAAAATAGTTTACCTGGGCCACAGGTCACCATAGCTTCCATCTCAGGGGTGAAAATCAACCACTAGTACCTGCAATTTCTACCTGAGCTCTTGTCAAATCTTTGACCTTACTTGGAGTAATTTGACACTTCTCTGGTGTAGAATTCTTCACCAACCACACAACAGATCAGTAGTGACAGTGAGGTACAACTCCCCCAACTATGCCCTTTTATTTCTTTAATCTGGTGGCACAGATTTAAATTAGGGACTAAATTCCGGTGCTATTTAGAATCCCTGTAAGACACCAAATTTCAGGTCTCTATTAAAAATAGGTATCTTTCTGCAGCTACAGCACATTCAACACGGATTTCATTTTCTACACATTTGCAGCATCTCCCAGGGGTGAGCTGATGAGAAAAGTCACTTCCATGTTTCCCATCTCTACCTAGCTAGGGATTGTATTTGCCAAACAATAGGCAACATGCAGCTAATGAGGAAGGAGATCTCTTCAGGAGCCACTTCCTGCAGGGCCTGGACCACAACGGCTTTGGGAGCCCAATGCATGGGCACTTTGTTTAGTTATTTACGAGGAAATCCTCTTCCCAGCCCTTTAGAAAAAATACTGACCTAACCAACTGCACAACAGGGGGATTGGGATGGTGATGGGGAATAAGGGAATCCCTCTGATTTACCCCATCTTCTTCTGTTGTTCCAGAGGGTGAAATGACATTTTCCCCTACCCCTGCCCAGTTCCTCCTCTTTGTTATAGTTCAATATATTTTAAGTGAGAAAAATGGTAGTAAAAATATCTGCTCCCCAGCACAACCTGAACCAACATCAGAGCAACTGGGAGTGAAACAACTTCTTCCCCAAGAGTGAACTCGATGACTAACAATGGCTTTGAAACGGGGGAACAGTATAACCGTGATGCTCAGGGTTTGTTTAGACTAGGAAAGTGATGGAGTTTAGGTCAGGTCAAGGGAAGCTAATGCCAACCCCTGCACCTGGGCTGCATCTGCACTACAACTATAATTGTCTTGTTACACCAAGATCACTAACTTGAGCAGCCAACGCCATATACAGTCCTAGTGGATGGAAGGCACAGGTAGCTTTAGCCTCAGAGTAGCTTGTTGGGATGAAACCTCTCTCCCACCTGGAGCTGACGAACATTCCTGGCAGGAGGGAAACACACTCATTTGACTCAAAGGAAAGGAGTTGATAGAAAAGATCACAGGACTGACCCCAAAGAAGGGTGAGCTGCAAAAGGCAGAAGCAGGCAACTCATCTGGGGGAGCTGAGACACCACGGTGGAGATGGTACAAAAATCACTGTGTGGGAATTAGCAAATGTGATTTAAAAAAAACAAACAAAAAACCTTTCTCCAGCCCTAATCAAGAGATTTATAACAGTTCTCTCTCATGTGGATTTTCTGATGTCTGATAAGGTTTGAGCGCTGATTGAAGCTTTTCCCGCACTCAGAGCACGTGTAGGGCGTCTCCCCTGTGTGGATTCTCTGATGTGTGGTAAGGTTTGAGCGCTGATTGAAGCTTTTCCCGCACTCAGCGCACGTGTAGGGCGTCTCCCCCGTGTGGATTCTCTGATGTGCGATAAGGTGAGAGCTCCGATTGAAGCTTTTCCCGCACTCAGAGCACGTGTAGGGCGTCTCCCTTGTGTGGATTCTCTGGTGTCTGATAAGGGTTGAGCTTTGCCCAAAGCTTTTCCCGCACTCAGCGCACGTGTAGGGCGTCTCCCCTGTATGGATTCTCTGATGTGCGATAAGGTGAGAGCTCCGATTGAAGCTTTTCCCGCACTCAGAGCACGTGTAGGGCGTCTCCCCAGTGTGGATTATCTCATGTCTGATAAGGGTTGAGCTCCGCCCGAAGCTTTTCCCGCACTCAGAGCACGTGTAGGGCGTCTCCCCTGTGTGGATTCTCTGATGTGTGATAAGGTTTGAGCGCCGATTGAAGCTTTTCCCGCACTCAGAGCACATGTAGGGCGTCTCCCCTGTGTGGATTCTCTGATGTGCGATAAGGTGTGAGCGCCAATTGAAGCTTTTCCCGCACTCATGGCACATGTAGCGTCTCTCTTCCAAGTTGATTCTGTTGCGTGGAATAAGGGTTGAGTCGCTACTGTAGTTTTCCTCTGGCCTCTGCTGAGTCTCACAGGCTTTTGTGTTTTCTGGGACTGCACAACTCCTGGAAACATTCCCTTTGTATCTTCCTGATAACATCCAATGTGGATCTACTTGCACAGTGTCTTCCTGCTGGGGTTTCTCCTCCTCGTTCTCACTCACCAGCCCATCGCCGGATGGGAGACAGAGAGAATCAGACATAGGTCACTCCTGTGCCTGAGAAAAAGGAAATGTCAGAGAGAGGAATGGAAAAAGGGATGAACAAACCAAAATATATCTGGGAGAGATCAAACCTATCAGGTGCTGATTTTCCCCAAACCCTTCCACAGAGAAGAGAGGAAGGGATCAGTTCTGGGTCCTCATTGCACCATAACTCTCGGGGAAAGTGAGATCAGGGAGGGACCTGCTACCAGTTGTCAGTCAGAATAGGAGGGAAGCCATGAGTGACATCTGCCATAATGATTCCACATCTGCAGGGAACAATCCTGAACTTGAAGAGCTCACGGGGTCTTTGTAGGGCATCCCAAATGTTTCCTGCATTCCTAAGCAGTTGTTGAGTTGTTGAACCAATTCCTCACCTGCAAAGGCAGCTCTCGGGACCACTTCTTTCTCAGAGCCCTGGAGGTCCGGGACCCATGGCTCTTCCCTTCGTTCCAGCTGCGAGATCACATCAGGTTTGGAAACTGGAAAGCCTACTGCAGGCAAAGAAAACAAGGGAGGTCAGTGGAATTTGTGGGATACTTGTCACAAAGAATATTCCATAGTTTTAACCCCATCTCATTTTTAGACAGTAACATCTGTAGTTCTCAGGATTCATCTGCTTGCCTGCATCAATATCTCTTTTCTTATAAGTACAGTATTGTGATAGGTTTATTAATTCATATTAAAAATACGTTTGGCTGTAATGCAAGAAACCTACAGGCCAAAAACCTGCATTTTAAGCTAAAGCAAAGTTAGCATAGCTACATCCTGTGCCCTTTTACCCAGAAAAGGAACTGTTTTTCCTATACCCAAATAAAGTGCCTACGCTTAGGTCTAAGACCCTTTACCTAGACCAACAGACAATGAAGAATAGCAAAGGGGATTTTTCAAAGTTGCACTCACAGACTGAACAAGTACCCCACAAGTGCGCAGATACCTGTCATCCATACGCACACACATACTAGCCTATGGAGTAAGCGTACCCTAACATTTCTATGGGGGAAGACTGAAATTTGGGCATAAGAGGAAGGATTTCCAGCATTTATTTCTATAAAAAGAGGTAACCTACCTCACTATGGTATCCCCACCCCCACCTCGACCTCCTCCTTCTTCTCTACACTTCACCATCTTCAACTACGTATTCATGCTATCCATCTACGACAGCTATTAACCAGTAATACGCTGCACTTATTTTCTTTTCAAACCTTAAGTTCAAAAGGGACTCGGCTAAGCTTGGTCTCTCTAAAACTTTATTTTAATTTGTGTATCAGATTATTTAGTAGACCTAAAAAGTAAATTCCAAAGTAGATTTGACAGCTCTTTGCATTAGTTTCCCTTGCAAGAGCTGTGAAACCAGAATCGCCAGAGGCGAGGCCAACAGCAGTTTATCAAAACAGGGTGTGAATATTAACCAAAGTTTGCAGCACATAATATTGTATCATCATATGTATCTCTTGAATAACAGTAATACAATTGTAACTCTGTAATTCTACCTGTTTTACAATTTACTTACTATTTCATTGAGTTTAATAAAAAGTCTTTATGACTATATCTGTCTCCCTGTGAGCTTCCTGTCATACCCCCGAAGGTCCCTTTATCAATTCTGTGGAACCCGATTCGAAACACGAACTTTTATCTTCTGATCAAACAAACTGGCGAGCCTAAACCCATATTAATTAATATAAATAATTAAGTATTATTATTAATTAATTAAAATATTTACAATACAAATTAAATTAAGTTGATAAATCAAATCAACATTACTCACATACCCCATATAAGGCTACGCATCCCAAGGCCATCTTCCTTGGCTCAAAGTGGCAGAAGAGTTACTATTATAATAAATCATATTCACTACCTTAGTGCCTAAGGACCAACTAACACTGGGTCCCCATTGTGCTAGGCAAAGTGCAAACAGAGAACAGTAGATGGCCCATGCCCTGAAGATTTTACAATCTAAATCAGGGGTAGGCAACCTGCGGCAGCGAGCTGATTTTCAGTGGCACTCTCACTGCCTGGGTCCTGGCCCCTGGTCCAAGGGGGGTGGGGGGGGACTCTGCATTTTAATTTAATTTTAAATTAAGCTTCTTAGACATTTTAAAAACCTTATTTACTTTACAAACAATAGTTAGTTCTATATTATAGACTTATAGAAAGAGACCTTCTAAAAACGTCAAAATGTGTTACTGACACGCAGAACCTTAAATTAGAGTGAATAAATGAAGACTCGGCACAGCACTTCTGAAAGGTTGCCGACCCCTGATCTAAATAGACAAGACAGACACAGAACAGGGGAAGGGCTAGAACCCACTGTTAGAATAGACATATTCAGGCCTGCCTGTAAAGCCTAGACTTTAAGAATTTAGGGGTATTTTTATCACTTTGTCTTTATACCCCTGTAACTAGCTAAGAATCAAAATCTCAATCTGCCTGTGTCTGGGCCTTCTCTCACTGTGACCGTCTGAGGCCTTGTTCTTAGGCTAAGGCCTTTGGCTAAGCAGCAGGGGCAGCCATAAGCTGGGAAGCGAAGGGTCACATCCTCACACCCCAAACCAGTCACACTGAAATAAGGTGCTGTTGGGCTGTTAGGAAGATGATCCTGTCCTGATAGTGCCCATCGCCACCAGATAAAGAAACAGATCTTAAGATGGTTAAAGAAAACTTAGTTTGACAGCAGCCTGTCTGGCAAGAAATCCCTTATCAATGGTTGTGGTTGTGAAACCCTCATTTCTGTATTGTTTTATCTTTATGGCCACCACTTTAACCTTGTTAATCAGTCTGGTTCTCTAATTGTTTCTGTCTGCTGCATAATTAATTTTTCTAGGTGTAAGTTCATTAGGGCAGTGGAATATTGCTTGCTTGGAAATAACCCCAATAAACATCACATTATCTGTGCTTCAGACGTCTGGTGTTTCGCTGCTTGCTGTCTGCGTGACAAGAACCAGGGAAGTGAGAAGGTGAAGGGAAAACCCTCTAACAAAATGGACATGACCTGATAACCAAGAGGTAAGCCTTTAAGAAAGGTTTTAATACACTTTGGAACGGATCAGGGATTCCCATGAGGACTGAGAGGGAGCGATGGTAAACACGCATTTAGATCCTTTTCTTGTTTTATATATTTTCCCCATAAGGCTTAATCTCTGGCACGCTGTCATGGATCCATAGGATCTCTGCAATGCCCTGGCTTTTAAATAGTCCTTGGGAGGTGCCTCTTGAGTGCACTAGATCCCCAAGGGGTCCCACTCTTCCACAAAGATAGGCCACTTAGCTTCAACACCTGAGACTGAGCCACTTCCTCAGTGCCCTTCCTCCACACTCCTCTCCACTTCTTCCCATTACTCTCAGCCAGCACCACCTGCTGGCACCTTGGGAGAATCTTGTGTTCCCTCCTCGTCTCTCACCACCTCATCCCTCCCTGCTGCTTCTTAGCTCTAACCCTGCACACACCCTCCCCATGTCCTGACACCCCAGAATTATCTACTCCCCCCTTCTCCTCCCCTCCCACAGCTGTTCTCCCTTCATCCGTGGGGTCCTGAATGGCAACATTATACACTCTCCTATCAAAATAGGAGCTCATCTGACTATCACACAAGCCATGCATGAGTCATACACCTATTTCCTCAATTTAGAATTCTACAGGAGGTATATTTTCCTCTTAAAATGAGGAATAGGCATGAAAGCTACAGTTATTAATGTATCCAATAAGGATACATTAAATGCAATTTTAAAATGACTGACGGCACCAAAAAGGCACATGTCCAAAAATGATACTAGTGGGTGGGAGATAAGGCAAAAAAAGGGGGGGGCAAGGAAACTTGTCAAAACTTGTATGACAAATAAAGGTATAAAGTTATTACTGCTCAGGTTCTTTAGAGACCCCACAGCTTCTAATAACCCGGGGGACAGGACTCCTTACCCAGCGAGGTCACCGTCTCATAGTTCTCCTGCATGACATCCCTGTAGAGGGCTCTCTGAGTGGGGTCCAGCAGAGCCCACTCTTCCCTGGTGAAATACACAGCCACCTCCTCGAAGGTCACCGGCCCCTGAAAGAGCAAGAGTCCAACACTCAGTACCTGCTGCCTCACTCACAACCCCACTATTCACGGAACAGCAGCACCAGGGAACTGGAAGCTCCGGGAGGCACATGTTAACAGAGTCCCACCCCACCTTGCTTAGAGCAGCCAGGAGGCATCAGAGGGTGGAAGAGAGAACCTCTGTGTCTCTCAGCTGACAGACGGAGGCAGGATCTTCACGTTTATCACATACCTACTAGCCAGAGCTTAATATAGGAGATGGGGCTGTCTCCGGACCCTGCTGGTGGCTCCTGGTAGGAATCCCAACACTCTCCAAATAAAATATATGGAAGAAAGGAAGTCAATAGTAAAGAATAGAAGGTCAGAATTGTAGAAAGTTGGCAAGGGAAGCTATCAGAAATCAATGACCAATTAATGAAAATAAGAAGAAAGTTTTTAAAAAGTATATTAAGTACAAAATTAATCCTAACAATGGAAGTGGCAAATTACTAGATGGAAATGGCAGAATTATCAAAAATAATGCAGAAGAGGTAAAAGTGTTCAATAAATATTTCTCTCCTGGATTTGGAGAAAAACGGATGATGTAAGTCATATAAGACGTTGTGACGACATCCTAGGACAAAAGTACACAATGGAAAATAGCTCAACTCAAACCAACACAGCACAGGCACCAAACAAGCTGAGGCAAAACAACGCACCACAAAACTGCTACAAAACATGGTGCGATCACAGTTCCAAATGGCCCCATGCAAAACAGCTCAGCGTAGAACAGGACACAGCACAAAGAGAATTATTTCAGTGTAGGCCTGGAAGGGATCTTGAGAGGGCGTCTACTCAGTCTTTCCATTCCAACAATAACTCACGAGGATGTTGAACAGCAGCTATTACAGTTAGACATGTTTAAATAAGCAGGTCCAGATAACTTGTATCCCAAGAGTTTTGAAAGACCTGGTGGAGGAGTGTGGTGGACTTTTAATGGTGATTATAATTAGGACTTGGAAGACTGGGGAAATTCCAGAAGACTGGAATAAAGCTAATGCCGTGCCAGTATTTTAAAAGTGTAAAGAGATGACCCAGTTAATTACAAGAGTGTTAGTCTGATACTGGGCAAGATAATGGAGCAGCGAATATGGATTTAATTAATAAAGAATTGAAGGAGGGTAATATAATTAGTACCAATTAACAAAGGTTCAGAGACAACAGATCCAATCAAACTAACTGGATATCCTTATTGGATGAGATCAAAAGTTTGGTTGCAACTAATAGTATTGATGTAATACACCTAGACTTCTGTGAGGCATATGACTTGGTTCAGCACAACATTTTGACTAGAAAACTAGAAAGATACAAAATAAACACAACATACATTAAATAGATTAAAAACTATGATTGTAAATGGGTAACCATGGTCGAGTGGATTTCTTTCTAGCGGGTTCCCACGAGGATTGGTTCTTGGCCTGTGCTATTTAACATTCTTATCAATGACCTGGAAGAGAATATAAAATCATCACTGATAACGTTTGCAGTTGCCACAAAGATTGCGGGTGGGGGTAACTAATGAAGTGTCAGTAGGTTCAGGCTCCAGCACTGGGAGACTGGGAAGTTTTCCCAGCCCTGGCTGGAGGGTTATTTCCTGTTTCACAAAGAGGAAGTTCCATTCCCAACTCCTGTGCCTTGAAATTAGGCCCTGACACTACACCCCACATTCAGCATAGTGGTATGATTATCAAATGATTAGGACATAATTATGATGCATTTTGTGCAAGATGCGTCACGTTCAGTGTCATTGGAAAAGTTATGATTTGCTGAATATGATTGTCCTATTTGTGTACATGTATCATGTTCGTATCTGAAGTTATGGATATTGACTCTGTATCTGTCTTTCAAATGTGCTTACTCTAGGTAACAGCCACAACGAGCCTTTCAGGTACAACAAAGAAGCCAGACAGTGTTCATGGCTCATCAACAAAGACAATGGACCATGGAAGAGCTGAGCCTTCTTGTGAATGTTTCAGCCAGCCTATGAGTCATGGCTACTATGACTCAGCAGGACATGCTAGTGCATGTGACCAGACCATTTGACACTAAACTCCATTTTGGTACCTGTATTTTTCCACAAACTGGACTGGGAACTGAGTTTGGAACAAAGGGGTCCCGCCATATGGAAAGGCTACATAAGGTGGGATGTGACATCATTTCTTGGCTTCATTCCCCACACAAGAGAACTCCTGGAAACACCTGAGGAACAAAGACTGAACTGGGGGAAGTGCTGGTCCCAGGGTAAAGAGATTTCTAGCTTGTGTATGGAAACTTGGTGGACTGCTTCTATCATCAGTCAGGGTGAGAAATTGCTAATTCAAATTCTATCCATCTAGTATGTTAGGCTTTTTTGAGTTTTTGGTCATTTGCTAAGTCATCTGCTTTGATCTGTTTGCTAACACTTATCGCTGGGAAATTGGCTGTTGTCGTCTGTCTCTCCTTGAGTGGCTCAGGTAAAGCACTCAGGTAGCTTAGTTGGGTGTATGGCGCCACCTGCTGTCGTGTTGGGTGATAACAGGGCCTGGAGAGGCTGGCGGAATCTCCAGCAAAGCAGTGTGAGAAGGTGTGATGGAGTAGGGGCTGTCTGTGTGGGAGATGGCAGAGCCGGGGATTACTTTAGGTGAGAGACAAGTGCTCAGCCTGTAACCTGAGCCAGGGAGCAGGGAGGGGTGTCAACACCTTTGCCCGGGAAGGTGGACAAAGGAAGGGGCCGGCTGGAGGGAGGGGAGTTTAGTTTCGGTTTTGGGCTGGGTGGTTGGAATTTAGGGGATTAAGCTTCCTGGACCCAGAGGGGCTTGATTGAGGGGTCCTGGCTGTGCCTCCAAGCTCTGCTGTAACCTGCATTCCTGTTGTCCATTAAACCTTCTGTTTTACTGGCTGGCTGAGAGTCACTGTGAGTCCCAGGAAGAAGGGTGCAGGACCAGACTCCCCCACGCTCTGTGACAGAAGGGCCAGCCCAGCTTGAGGGTTAGAGGGCACAGCGGTTCCCAGAAGCTCCCAGACTGCACCCGGGTGACAACCCATCACACCCTAGAGTACACAAGTCTCAGCAGGTTTTTCACATCCTTTCCCCTCCCATTCCGCACCCTAGATAGTTCCTGCCTCCCACCCTCCTATACATTTACTGCTCCTCTCCCTCCAAGTAGAACCCACCACCAGCTCCCTGAGAATCCCTTACCTGAGCCAGCTCCATTGCAGCCATTCCCTTCCCGCTGGAAGGAGGGGATGATTTGGGGCAAAATGTGGACGTTATTCTGTAGCCTGCCAGGGCAGAAGGGCAATGTGAGAGAATTCAGACAGGGTTTCTGTCCTTTCCACATGTCGTTTCCCCAGCATTGTTCCTGCTAATGGACATTCCAGGTTCTGCCACACTGTGAAGCACAGTGACCTTATCCCAGTTCAGGCCTAGCCCCCTCCCACCAGGGTGTAACCCTCCGAGACATGGTGAAACCCTCCCAGCAGCAGAGTCTCTCTGTTACACTTATCAAGTTTGTGGACGATACCAAGCTGGGATGGGTTGCAAGTGCTTTGGAGGACAGAATTAAAATACAAAATGATCTGGACAAACTGGAGAAATGGTCTGAAGTAAACAGGATGAAATTCAATAAGGACAAATGCAAAGTACTCCACTTAGGAAGGAACAATCACTTACACGCATGTAAGATAGGAAATGACTGCCCAGGAAGAAGCACTGCAGAAACGGATCTGGGAGTCACAGTGGATCTAAGCTAAACATGAGTCAACAATGTTACACTGTTGCAAAAAAGCAAGTATAATTCTAAGATGTATTAGCAGCAGTATTGTAAGCAAGACACGAGAAGTAATTCTTCCGCTCTACTCGCGCTGATTAGGCCTCAACTGGAAATGTTTGCCCAGTTCTGGGTGCCACATTTCAGGAAAGATGTGGAAAAATTGGAGAAAGTCAGAGAAGAGCAACAAAAATGATTAAAGGTCTAGAGAACATGACCTATGAGGGAAGAATGAAAAAATTGTGTTTGTTTAGTCTGGAGAAGTGAAGACTGAGAGGACATGATCAGCTTTCAAGTACATAAAAGGTCATTTCAAGGAGGAAGGAGAAAAATTGTTCTTCTTAACCTCTGCAGACAGGATCAAAAGCAATGGGCTTAAATTGCAGCAAGGAAGGTTTAGGTTGGACATTAGGAAAAACTCCCTAACTGTCAGGGTGGTTAAGCACTGGAATAAATTGCCTAGAGAGGTTGTGGAATCTCCATCATTGGGGATTCAGAAAGAAAAAGGTTGAGAACCCTTGGAATAAGGGATCATCTGTCACGAAGGTGAGCTCACCTGCGTGGCAAGATATATGGGATCACCCAAGGGATTGTCTGTGATTCCATGTTAATGCTGTTACAGTGCCTGAAGCGTTTACACTGGATACTTGGTTGGTGAAATCTCCATACAGACCTCACACCCAATTTGGGGTTTGTTCCCTGCTTCTTACCAGTCTGCCTGAGGCTGCTGCTCGTGCTCTCGAGTCACTGAAGACAGCGTTACAGAGAGGGCTGTGACTTCCCCATGGTCAGTAAACAGGTCTGTGACAGAGCCAGGAACAGACCCTGTTAATGCCAGAGCCCCGTCACCCGCAGCTTGGAAAGGCCCCCCGAGCACACTGTATTAGGCTGCAGGAAGAGGTGTGCGGGGACTGCAGCTGAGCTGCCCTGCCAAGACAGCTTGTGCATCCCTAGACAAACCACCTCGCTGGGGGGGTGTCCCCTGGGTCAGGAGAAGTCAGTGTCCAGTCCTGTGGGGCTGCGCTCCTGGCTCATACCTCCAGCACTCACTGCTGCCCCTCCCTTACCAGCTGCACTGTTCAGCCAGCCCCAGGCCTCTGTGAGGTCACTTCTCCCCGCCCCCACCTCAAACCTTCAAACTGGGACATGGTGCACCAGTGCCAATCAGAGTGCACTAGTGTAAATTCTGTCTGTACTAAGGGTTTGCACCAGTGCCTAAAACACCAGGGTGGCAGAGACCTTCAGAAACAGCAGTACGGTGGCACTAGAAACTATTTCTAGCTCGGTCACAGACAGCCTGGGTGACCTTGGACACGTCAATGTTTCTCCTCCCAACTTCAGTCTCTTTACCCAGCTGCCACTCACTGGGGTCTCCTCTCTCTCCAGAGCTTCTCACCACTACAATCTGTGTGGGTGTCCCCAGAGCTAAGGCAGGTCAACTCGGGAATAGTCTTACAAGGGGGGCTGGGGAGTCTCTGTCCATGGAAGTTTTTAAGAACAGGTAGGACAAAGCTCTGTCAGAGATAATCTACAGATACTTGGTCCTGCCTCGGCAGAGAGAGCTGGACTTGATGACATCTTGAGGTCCTATCACGCCCTACATTTCTAGGATGCGATGCGATATATACGTATAAAAACCCAACATACAGAATAAAACCCACCACAACATAATGTCAGGCAATTCAGGGGGGAAAAAAACACAACCTACACTCCACAGCATAAAATGGCAATACAAAGGAGAAGAAAGCAACAGATGCAAACAACGACATCCTAGGACAAAAGTACACAATGGAAAATAGCTCAACTCAAACCAACACAGCACAGGCACCAAACAAGCTGAGGCAAAACAACGCACCACAAAACTGCTACAAAACATGGTGCGATCACAGTTCCAAATGGCCCCATGCAAAACAGCTCAGCGTAGAACAGGACACAGCACAAAAGAGAATTATTTCAGTGTAGGCCTGGAAGGGATCTTGAGAGGGCGTCTACTCCAGCCCCCTGTGATGAGGCAGGACCAAGTATCCCTAGACATTCCCAGACTGGTGCATCTCTAACCTGGTCTTAAAACCTCCAGTGAAGGAAATTCCACAGCCTCCCTTGGAAGCCAATGCAAGGCAAACACAGACCAAAACAACGCTGCACACACACACGCTGGGCTTGGGTTAAGGGGAGGCAAGAATTCAAACAATCTGGGTTCAGGTCCCAGTTTTGCCCCAAATTCTCCATGCAAACTTGTCAGACACCAGCGGCTGGCCCGTGCCCACTGACTTGGGCTCACACGGCTCAGGCTGTGGGGCTGTTTAATTGTGGTGTCCATGTTCCAGCTGGGGCTGCAGCCCAAGATCTGGCACCCTCCCACCTCGCAGGGTCCTACAGCCTGGCTCCAGCCCGAGCCCAAACATCTACACTGCAATTAAACAGCCCCTTCGCCTGAGCCCTGTGAGCCTGAGTCACCTGGCATGGGCCAGCTGGGGGGTTTTAGTGGCAGGGTAGAGATACCCTTGGTGTCTGTTCAGCACCTGTCACAATGGGGACCCTGATCTCGGTGTCTGTGCAGAGCCCTGCACAACAGGGACCTGACCTCAGTCAGGGACTCTGCTACTCCCGGCATTACAGGATCCCGGATTTTGTTTAGGCCCCTGCAGCATCTGGCAAAATGTGGGGGCAGGATCTCTGTCAGGGTCTGTGCAGTGCCCAGTACAGTGGTGGGGTGTGATCTTCATTAGGGTCAGTGCAGTGCCAGACCCAACAGGGACACAGATCTCAGTCGAGGTCTCTGAAGTGCCCAGCACAATGGAGGCAGCGGTTTGGGTCGCAGTCGTGCACTGCCTGGCCCAAGGGGGGGGGGGGGGGCATGATCTCAGTCCAGGTCTCAGTTTTACCTGGCACAACAGTGGGGTCTGATCTCACCTGGGGTCTCTTCAGTGCCTGGCAGAACAGGGCCCAGATCTCAGTTGGGGTCTCTGCAGCGCCGGGCAGTACGATAGGAGCCCTGATCTCAGTCACACACCTAGGGAGAAAAGCGGGAAGATTTTTGAGAATTCAGTATCAGTATTTCAGAACTGAGGAGAAAATGGGGCACAAACTAAATATTTGCCAATATAAGAGAGAAGCACCAACATCTGGGAGATTGTGTGTCACCATTTAACAGTTGAAGAGAAAAGATGGGAAATTGGAGGAGATTATACAAGGATATTGAATCAACAACAGAATGGGAGGGATTCTTCTTGCCCCACACTCACATGGCCGGCAGGGAGCCCTGGGTGATGTCTTTTCACAGGGGACAGGAGGGGGCTGAAGTGAGAAAGTCACTATCAGTGGGGAGGGGCTGGCAGTGGGGTCTGGGACTGGGGGGGGGGGGGCTGCTGGGTTGGGCAGGGTGGGGAGGAAGTAGCTGGGAGGAAACCTGGGGCTGGGCCGTCTCCATGGGGGACACTTGCTCCTCCCTCCCCTTCCTGGCCCTTCCCAGGCCCCGTTGCCAGCAGAGAGTGGCCCCCCCAGCCCAGCCCAGAGGTGTCCCTGTCTCAGGCCCCCCCAGCCTCTGCCCATTCACCCTCTGCCCAGCTCAGGAATCCCTCGGGGGAACCATTTCCCACCCGCACAAGGACAAATCCCTGCAGGTGGGAATGGGGGAAACCCCCAAACCTGAGACCTGAACTGGCCACTGGCGAAGGGGAGAGAAAATGGGGCACAATCGGGGGGGGGGGGACAGGGAACTTCTCAGGGGTTGGGGGAGGGGGGTCACCCTGGGGGCTGCTCGTGGCTCTCTAGGGAGAAAGGGGGCAGGACGGGGGAGGAGGGGGGTCCCCACGGGAGGGGGCAGCGGTAAATCCGAGGGGATCTCAGCCCCCCCCTTTCTCTCCCCGCTCCTCGGGGGTCACCTGCTTCTGCCCCCGCCCCGCCCCGGTTAATGAAGGGCTCTCCCGCCGCGATCTGCGCATGCCCAGAGCTCCAACGGCACCAACCCTTCTCCGGCCCGGGAGAGGCTCCAACGGCCCCGCGCGAGCCAGGCAGAGCCGCAGCGCTCAACGCTCCTTTCCAGCCCGGCTCCGGCTCCTCTGTCGACGTCACTTCCGGTCCAGGGAGAGACAGGAACTACAACTCCCAGCCTGCCCCGGGGCCGCTTCCGCTCTCTCCAGCCCAGGGAAGGGAGGGTTCTAACCGCTGTTACTGCGGGGTTTCTCCAGCTGGGCCCCGCCCCCCGGGCAGCCCCGGGCTCTGCCCGCCCCAGCCCCGCCCGGAGTCCCCGGGGAGTGAGAGACCCGGGGGGGCGGGCACGTGACTCTGCCCCGGGGAACCCGGGAGAAGCCTCGGAGCCGCCTCGGCCCCAGCGGAGCCGCAGCAGGATCCGCCCCCCCCGCCCCCCCGCTGGGGCCCGGCGTGGGGGTCCCTGGGGGGTGTCGGGAGGGGAGAGAAGCTGGAGCTGGGGGGGGAAGGTCAGTGGGACGCGGGGGGGGAGGGGGGTTAATTGGATCCTGTCCCTGTTGGTGCCACTTGCCTCTCGCCCCCGATACAAATTCTCTCCAGTTCTGCCCCTTTTCTCGCTCAGTGTCTCACCCGGGCTGTAAAATCCGGGGAGATTCGCCCCTTTCCCCGCCAATGAGCCGCTCTCCCGTCTCCCCCATTTCCCCCTGGTCTCTCCAGGAGTCTGATTTTCCACCTCCAGTTGCAGGTCGTGACACGTTTTCTCTGCACATCTCAAGGGTGGATGTGCCCAGCCCTGAGGCTGTGGGTCCTGGAGGTGGGTATCGCTGGGGGCCTGGTGGCTGCAGAACAGCCGGGGTGGGCGTCTCTTGGGGAGGCGGGACAGGGGCTTAGAGGGAGCCTGGTGCTGTGCCAGGGGCTCCGTCTGGGCTTCCCCGGCTGGCTCCTGGCATCGCTGCCGTGCCCAGAGCTGGGGGAGGGGATCCCTGGCACTAGGTCAGGGGATGCCAGGGAAGCAGAGTGAGGGGTCCCACTGTAAAGCATCAGGGGGTCCCGCTGGGTGGCGGAGGGGATCCCAGACAAATGGCAGATCCTGCTGGGGGGGAGTCCTAGGCAGGCAGTGAGGGACTGAGTTCCCAGTGGGCGGGTCCCTGGCTGCTGGGGGCTCTTGGTGGGGGGAACCCTCTGGGATTCCCAACCTGACAGTCATGGTCTGGTGGGACTTCCCTGGCCGGTGGGGCTTTGAGGGGTATCTGGGGTCCCTGGCTGGGGACTCTCAGGGCTGTGGGCTCTGGGAACTTCTACTAACCATGATCCTTCTCTCTGATCAACTTGTGCCAGAGTCCTGGCTCCAAGCACTGCCGGGCATTCCCCAGTCACAGGCCCTGTCACTGTGATAACTTTCTGTCCACTTATCAGTCACTGTTCGTGTGAAATCACAGATTTTGCTTTTCTCCTCTTTTGAAAACTGCAGGAACTTTCGGTTCTGTTTGGAAAATTTGTGCCCCCCAGTCCTTGTCCTCGATCTGGGGGGTGAGGGAGGTGGGAAGGGGGTCAGCACTGCCACACAATGGTCCCTTCCACAGCGTTCTGGACTCATTCTTTCTGAACTCTGGTTTCATTGAGACCATTGTTAATCCAGAGTCACTGTATGGAAAGACAAGGAGTGACTCCGGATGGACAGTGGGGCAAATGAGATCAGCAATTCTCCCTGTGAGGAGGGGCTCTCGTTAGCTGCTCTCCCCAGAGAGCTAAAGGAGGGAAGCTGCTCAAACGCTCTGTCCCTCTCTGCCCAGGATATTGGGGTTCAGCTTCTTGGGTCAGAGGCTGCAGCCTCCATTGTGATCTGGGAGACCAGGCTTAGCAGCTGCTGCTCCCCCAGCAGGGTTCTGTGCTGGGAAGTGACCTGAATTAAAGCTGCTTCTCTGCCTGGCCCAGGGGATGACTTTCTCCTGCTGTTCCTAGCCCCCTAGGGCAGCCCTGGGCCCTGTTAATACTAAATTCTGATCCAGACATTTCAAGTAACTGAAAGAAACAAAGGGAAAATGCTGGGGTCTGGCCTTAAAATGACTCTACACAAACAGACCCCCCCCCTCATTTCTCGTCCAATTAACAATTGCAGGAGCAAATCCAGCCATGGGGGAGCAAACTACCCAGGAATGGGACTTACCTACCAGATGGGCAGGGAGAGGGGAAAAGGAGATAGAAGGAGAAAGAGACTGAAAGGGGCTGTGGGAGAGAAGAGTTTGGAGAGAGATTTCCAGATCTCTAATCTGCCCAGACAGATGTATTGCTGCACCCTGGATAGAGTCACTTTCCTGTGGAAAAGATGAGAATCAGACAGAGGAAAATCCAGTTCCTGACTCCATATCCCTCCTGCTGGGGTGTGGCTGCCGTGGGGTCAGTGTCTGAGGGGATCCCCCACAGTGAATCCTTTGGTTCTGCTTTTTTCTAGCCTTGTGTTCAGAGACTGTTACAGGGTGAGGGGAGGGAGAAGGGCGGTTAAAATGTCACTGTGGGCTTAGCCTGGCAGGAGAGGCCAGGTCTACACTGTACAAAGAGATCAAGCCTTTCTCAGCATGGCAGACTCTAGGGTGCCTGTCTGCAGGGAAAGGGCCTGGGGGAATCATGCTGTGAAATGAATTAAAGCCTGTTCTGAAACCTTCACAACTGCCCTTCTCGCCCTGCCAGGCTGCAGAATAACATCCATGTTTCACTCCAGTTCATCCCGTCCTCTCGTTGGACAGGGGAGAGAAATGGCTGCAGAGGAGCCAGTTCAGGTAGGTATTATCAGGGGGGTTGCTGGTGGGTTCCTCCGGGGGGGGAGAGGGACAGCAAATACGTGGGAGATGGGAAGGTTTGCACAGGCTGGTTTGCAGGAAATGCACAGGGTAGAGAAAGGGAGGAGGACAGGGGTGTGCTAAACCTGCTGGGAGTTATTTAATATGTGGCCTAGATTCTAGGAACAGACCCAGGAGGTTCGGCGGTGGAAATGCTCTAGTTTGTGGAGCAGAAAATAACCCAGCTGCATGGGGCTGGGAAAACTGACCAGACTCGTAGTGCTGGAGCCAGACCTGACTAACCAGCGGCTGCTGTGAGATATGAAGGAGGCACCCACCAGTGAGGCTTAGGGGAGATTCCCCTCCCTTCACATCCAGCTCTTCAGAATGGGGAGGGTGTTGGGCTTCCTACCAGGGAGCTCTCCCTGGACCCTGCTAGGGGCTCCATCTCCTGAATCAGTCTGTGGCTAGTAGGGGGGTGATGGCTCTGCTGGGAGAGAGGAGGGGCTCTCGCTTCGTCCCCTCCCCCTGGTGTTTCCTGGATGCTCTGAGCAGGGTGGGGGTGGGACTCTGACTGCAATCCACCCAGAATTTCTGTTTGGCTCCTGTCCCCCATGTATAGGGGGGCTGTGAGTGGGGCAGCAGGTACTGAGTGTTGGACTCTTGCTCTTTCAGGGGCCGGTGACCTTCGAGGAGGTGGCTGTGTACTTCACCAGGGGAGAGGGGGCTCTGCTGGACCCTGCTCAGAGAGCCCTCTACAGGGATGTCATGCAGGAGAACTGTGAGAATGTGACCTCGCTGGGTAAGGGTTACTCTCCCCTCTATTCTTGGAAGGGGAAAAGAAGGGAGATAGTTCACACCAGCCCCACAATGCCACCTCTACTCTGCCCTGTTGCAGCATCACCCCAATATGCCAGTGACACACACACACACACTGCCACAGACCCTGTTACAGTTAGCCCTTGGACTAGATCCTGCGCTCCACTCAGGACTAAATCGAGAGTTGCTTCTCCCATTGCAGGTTCTTGTACCAGCTGCTCCAAGAAACAGTCATTTAAAGTATCCAGAAATTTTGTCTCTGCATTTTGTCCTGAGGTGACATGTACCCAGTCAATATGGGGATAATTGAAATCTCCCACTATTATGGAGTTCTTTATTTTGATAGCCTCTCTAATCTCCCTTCGCATTTCATCCTCACTGTCTTTGACAGGTGGTCGATAACAGATCCCTATTGTTATATTCTTACTAGAGCATGGAATTACTATCCGTACAGATTCTATGCAACATGTGGTTTCATTTAAGATTTTTACTTCATTTGAGTTTACATTTTCTTTAACATACAGTGCCACTCCCCTCTCCACCCCCGCCGAGTATGGGATGATGCAGTGGACATAGTGTACTTAGGTTTCCAGAAAGCCTTTGACAAGGTCCCTCACCAAAGGCTCTTACATAAATTATGTTATCATGGGATAAGAGGGAAGATCTTTTCATGGATTGAGAACTGGTTAAAAGACAGGGAACAAAGGGTAGGAATAAATGGTAAATTTTCAGAATGGAGAAGAGTAACTAGTGGTGTTCCCCAAGGGTCAGTCCTAGGACCAATCCTATTCAACATATTCATAAATGATCTGGAGAAAGGGGTAAACAGTGAGGTGGCAAAGTTTGCAGATGCTACTTGTGATGATGCGGTTCTGGTGGGACCCAACTGAGAGTGACAAATGGCTTAAAACAGGGCAGTTATAGCCCAAGGCTGGGATTTTTCCACCTCTAAGGCAAGGCAAACCAAACCAGCCAGACAAAGAGGACTTTGGTTTCATCCCACTGGATAACCACAAGTCACACAAGCAATTCCCTTAGACACTGCAGTCTCCCAGTATCACCACCAGTGCACTCGTCCTGGGGAGGAATGGTTATGAAACCCAACACCCCAATAAAAGTAAAAGGTTCTCTCGATCCCAAAGAATCAAGCCCCAGACCCAGGTCAATATACACATCAGATCTTACCCACAAATCATGCTGTTGCCAATCCTTTAGAATCTAAAGGTTTATTCATAAAAGGAAAAAGATAGAGATGAGAGCTAGAATTGGTTAAATGGAATCAATTACATGCAGTAATGACAAAGTTCTTGGTTCAAGCTTGTAGCAGTGATGGAGTAAACTGCAGGTTCAAATCAAGTCTCTGGAGTACATCCTCCTCTAGGATGGGTCAGTCAGTCCTTTGTTCAGAGCTTCAGTTTGTAGCAAAGTTCCTCCAGAGGTAAGAAGCAGGATTGAAAACGAGATGGAGATGAGGCATCAGCCTTTTATAGGCTTTTCCAGGTGTAAGAGCCTCTTTGTTCCTTACTGTGGAAAATTACAGCAAAATGGAGTCTGGAGTCACATGGGCAAGTCCCTGCATACTTTGCTGAGTTACAAGGCGTATCTGCCTTCTCTCAATGGGTCAGTTGAATAGCTGATGGTCCTTAATGGGCCATCAAGCATGCTAGGCAGAGCTAATGAGCTAATGGGAGACAGCTTGTCTGGGCTGTCTCCCAGAAGCACAGCATAAGTTGGAAATACAGACAGGATAGAGCCAATACTCATAACTTCAACTACAAAATGATACATGCATATAGACACCATAATTATAACCAGCAACCCATAACCTGGTCTTGGACACCTTATATGACTCCCTTTACATAAGATTTGGTGCCACTACAGGACCTTGGTTGCAACCATGTTCTATATGGTCCCAGATTATATCAGTAACGTCACAATACTAAACTGCTCAAGATAGTTCAGACCAAAGCAAACTGTGAAGAACTTCAAAAAGATCTCACAAAACTAAGTGACTGGGCAACAAAATGGAAAATGTGTATAAATGTCAAGTGATGCAAATTGGAAAAAATAACCCCAACTATACATACAATATGATGGGGGCAAAATTAGGCTAATCAGGAAAAAGATCTTTTTGTCATTGTGGATAGTTCTCTGAAGACATCCAGCAGTGTGCAGCGGAAGTCAAAAAAGCAAACAGGATGTTAGGAATTATTTAAAAAGGGACAGACAGTAATACAGAGAATATCTTATTGCCCTTATATAAATCAATGGAAATAACTAATTTAGACAACCATCATTTTCTATGTATATTTGGGATTATGTTTGCCAATGGGCTGCAATATGTGTTATCCTGACATCTAGTACTGCTGAGATCGTGCATTCAATAATATCCCTGCCCTTCCTGTTCCCGTTCTGCACTGAGCCCCACGCTTATGTTTCCAACTTCTCCAGGACTCTGTCTTTGTCTTTGGACCCATCTGTCAGCAAGAAGCAGTGCCAGGGAGACTTCGATTTCTGGGACATGGATTTACTTTCTGTGTGTTTTAGGAGACTCTTTGAATTTGAGTGTCTGTGACATTAAGCACAGTACAATCTGGACTGTTAACAGCTGTGGCCCCTCAGTTCCCCAGGCTGGGGAGCCTTTTACACTGCTCTACTGTGAGAGCAGCCACTCCTGGGCAGTTCACACACAGTCTCCAGCATGTAACTCACTCCCAGCTACACAGTATTGAGTGCTGCTAGTCAGTGACTCACAAATTACTGTACCCCACAGGAGAACCCCAGAAAATTCTCTGCTCCCAGACTTCCCCCAGAAATGTGCATCTTGCACTGTCCAGCACACGCCTGAACAATGGGAGCTCATATGAAATCTGTTGTTTCATCAGTGGAAAATGACATGCACCAGCCTTGTTATTCCAAATGGAGTTTCCAACACACTTTAATCCAAACACACTGGTTAGATAAAAAAAGGAAACAAAATTATTAACTGTAGTAATGACGGAGCCGAGTCAGTCAGTCTGTTCCCGTGGAGCGCCCCCAACGGGGCTGTCCACGTCTATTTATTATAAGTGGTTATATAAATCATGCTATTATACGCATGTACAAACTGAAGCCAACATCTCGCCCCCTCTCCTGGTTGGTGCTTTTTGCACTATGTACTCCAGAAATACACACCTTATCAGCGCTTAATCTATGTGCCTCCTGACCGGAAGTGTGGGGGGGGTGTGGGAATCACTTCAGCTGCTCCAAATCCGGGGGCGGCATTCCAACCCCCTTAGCGCTTAGGAAGTGTAACATTCCTACAATTAACTACTGAAAAAAAAGATTTGAAGTGACTACAAGTAATGAGGCATAAAGGTCAGAATTGTTTATGAAAGAAACGCAAAGATAAAACACAAACTAATGTTTAACTTAACAAGCTAAAAGGGATTTAAAACAAATGTTTCTCTCACCATCTGCTGAGACAGGCTGGTTTTCCTTTCAGCCAGGACTCCCCCTAACCTGCCCCTGCCGCCCACATTCAGTTCTTCAGGATTTGTCATGAGCAGAGGGAAAAGAGGGAGAGAGAGAGAGAGTCTCATGCATTTTCCTCACCTCTTTTTATAATTCAGTCCTTTGTACTAGAAACCACTTCAGTTCTCAGCTGAGTCATGGTGACACGCTGTCACAGATATGAGCTTGAAGTGTCCCTGTGATGGAATGTAAATGTCTTCTTCACACCTTCCCCCTGGTGGAGAATGGCTATTTGACCAGCTGTTTGCCTTGCTGTCTCTGAGGAACTTAAGGTTAGGGCTGCAGCTTTTTCAGTAATATCATACCGTAAAATCTCATCACTTTCCATACAATGTTGCTACACAGTTTAACAGGAGGATATTCAGTAGATTATGTCTTTTCAAATGGTACCTCACAAGCCCTACAGTGATAAATGAAGAGGAGGGGAGGGATCTCCCTTTTATAAACACCCAGCCAGCCAGTGGGCTGTAAAATCCCTGTTGGTGCGAGTTCTCTGCTTGCTTTACCTCTAAAGGGTTAACAAGCCAACACGGTTTAAAAAAAAAACCGTATTGGGCACCTGACCAAAAGAGCCAATGGAAAGGCTAGAACTTTTTTAAATGGGAAAGTAACTTTCCCTTTGTCTCTTGTTCTCCGGAGAAGGCGACACGGAGTAGCAATGCTGTGTATGGCTTGAAGCAGGTATGAAAATTCATCTTCCATACCTAGAAGAAATGATTTGGATAGGGAATGTTTAGACAGACACAATCAGGTTTATTTTTTATTTTGGCTTTTGGATCTCCTCGGTGCTGTCCCAGATGCTTTTGTTTGCTTGTAAGCTTTAAGCTGAACCCCCAAGAAAGCTATTTTGGGTGCTTACAAAAATTTTCTTTTAAGATCTAGCAAAGCCTAAGTTCCAGATGTATTGTTTTCCTTTTCAATTTTACTAAAATTTTCCTCTTTTAAGAACAGGATTGGATTTTTGGTGTCCTAAGAGGTTTGTGTGTGTTGTTTGATTAGCTGGTAGCCACAGCTAATTTCCTTTGTTTTCTTTCTCAGCTCCTTCCCAGAGGGGAGGTGAAAGGGCTTGAGGGTGCCCCATAGGGAAGAATTCTCAAGTGCTCCTTCCTGGGTCCAAGGGTTTGGGTTTTTTTTGCCTTTGGGTGGTGGCAGCATTTACCAAGCCAAGGTCAGAGAAAAACTGTATCTTTGGGGGTTTGATACAAGCCTAGAGTGGCACAAATTCATTTGTAGAATCCTGTCGGGCCCCCACTTTCTGCACTCGGAGTGACAGAGTGGGGATTGAGCCCTGACCCATACCATGAACACAATTGATCATAATTTTCTAGAAGAGTGAACATAGGGGAACAGACTAGCACAGTGTCTGTGTGTTCCCAACATATATGTGGGTATTATAGTCCTGCACAAGCAAGATGTTCGGCATCTTCAAACACCTGAGGAACCGGTCCTGGGGATTCACTGGTTTATTAAGTGACACTGTATGGAATTGAGAGACACTTTATATTATTATTATATTATTATAAATACTGTGGCAAATTGCCGGTACTGTTATGCTGGGTCTCGCGCTTTCTCTTCTTTGGGGAAGGTTCAGGGCGCCACTGCTTGCCTCTGAATCGGTATTTTAATTACCCCACTGGTGTCCTAGAGGAGGGGAGTGGAGAGGGAGGGACCTGGGCCCGTCCTCTACTCCAGGTCCCAGCCCAGGGGCCCTGAGGTTAGTGGTGAACCACTTGAACTGATGGTTCCTTCCCCTGGGCTACTTCCCGCTCCCACCCTTCAGCTTGTGGGGGCTTCCTGCCCTCCTTCTACACAAGCCAGATGCCCCTTACCTAGGGTCTTGGACTTCTTAGCCCACTGCAGCACTTCTCCAAACTTTCCTCTGCTTCCCTTCAAACTGTTCTCTGCTCCAACACCAATCCTTCTGCTCCAGCTCCTTCCCTGTCTGATTGGAGCAAGGGTCTTTATCAGGTGACTGACTGCAGGTGCTCTAATTGGCTTCAGGTGCTCTAGTTAATCTATAGCAAACTTTCTTCCCTCTACAGGGAATAAGGCTCCCTTCTAACCCTCTCCTGCTGCCTCTGGCCACGCTGTATCACACTGTGTACTGAGAACTCCAAGGCTTTTCCATGCCATGTGCTGTGAAGCTTGTGTTTGGGACACAGGAAGTAGAAGCCACTTGGCAAAAAGAATATAAAGGGCAGCTGCATCATCTCCATTTTGTCTTCAATCCCCCTTCCTACCTCTGGAGCAACTTCTCTACAAACTGAAGGCTTGAACAAAGGACTGAATAATGTGGATGTATGCCAGAGAGCCTTTCAAGCCAGTAACTCACCAATACTGCTAAGAACCAGATGTATAGATTTCTGAATGTGTCTGACTGCTTTCCCATTTAACAACTCCCTATTTCTTTTTCTTTTATAATAAACCTTTAGTTTAGATGCCAATGATTGGCTGGCATCGTAGTATTTTGAGTAAGATCCAAACCTATACTGACCTAGTAATGTGACTGACTCTGGGGTCAGAAGAACACTTTGTTTATGTGAGCAGAGTTTTTAAATAACCTCTCACTGTGCTGGACCTAGGTGCTGATTGGGAGCCAGAGAACTGGGATGCAATAAAGGGGGCCGTGTGATTTCTTTTTTTCAGTTTCTCGATAACCAGTGTGGGGGATCAGAAGCACAGTTGGTGACTGGTTGGTGAGTTTAACTTTCGTGTTAACCACCAGTTTGGGGAGCCTCTGCTCTCCCTTTTTCAGCCTGCCCTGGTCTTGGCATTTTCAGTGAGGACTAGCCCAGGCACACCGGGTCACACGAAGTATTAAAGTTAAATTAATAGAATGTTTTTTATGAGAAAGTTTTATGAAATCAACAGAACTCCTTTGTTTTCTTTCATCTGAGCAGGGTTTCCATTTTCCAAACCTGATGTGATCTCCCAGCTGGAACAAGGGGAAGAGCCATGGGTCTCAGACCTGCAGGGTTCAGAGGGAAAACAGACCCTGAGATCTCCCTGCAGAGGTGAGGAAACATTAAACCAACTCTGAGTGTGAAAGTGCCTGAAGGAAACATCTGGGATGCCCTACCAAGCCCTTGAGAGGTCTCTCAGTTCATTATTGTTGCCAGCAGGGGTCATGTCCTCAGGGTAACTATAGCTCATGGCTTCCCGTAGATTCTAGCAGACACCAGGCAGTAGCTTCCTCCCTTCCCCCTGAGAATTTGGATGGCATTTGAAAGCCAAATTGATCCCCTCCTCTCTCCTGTTTTGGGGAAGAGAATGGGGGAGTTCAGTTTGTGATTTTTATTTGACCTCCCTCCAGCACTTAGTTTGTTTTGGCTTTTCACTTTTCATCCCTGTTTGATGCTTCTGTCTTTTTCACAGCAGGTGATGCAATGGCATGTGAGAAAGAGGAGCAGAATTCTCAGCAGAAAAATGTTCAGCAAGTGGATAAACACAGAGCATTATGGCAAAGATCAAAAAGCAATGTGTCCAGGAGTCATGAGGAGGAAAAATCCTGTGAGATTCAGCACAGACCAGAGAGAGAACAAGGAAACCAGCCGGGGGTGAAAATGGGTAAACGTATTTCCTCTCAGGGAACTCAGAAGGACCTCAAGGAAACCACAACAAAGCAGGAAATCATCATTGGAAAGAGAAAAAATACATGCACAGAGTGTGGAAAAAACTTATGTGACTACTCAGCCCTTCTTAATCATCAGAGAATCCACACAGGGGAAAGGCCCTATCAATGCCGTGAGTGTGGGAAAAGCTTCACTCACAGATATTCCCTTTCTGTTCATCAGAGAATCCACACAGGGAACAGGCCCTACGAATGCCTTGAGTGTGGGAAAACCTTCAATTGCAGATCAGACCTTTCTAAACATCAGAGAATCCACACAGAGGACAGGCCCTATGAATGCCGTGAGTGTGGGAAAACCTTCAATCGCAGCTCAGACCTTTCTAAACATCAGAGAATCCACACGGGGGAGAGGCCCTACGAATGCCGTGAGTGTGGGAAAAACTTCACTAGCAGCTCAGACCTTTCTAGACATCAGAGGATCCACACTGGGGACAGGCCCTACGAATGCCGTGAGTGTGGGAAAACCTTCACTCAAATATCAACCCTTTCTGTTCATCAGAGAATCCACACAGGGGAGAGGCCCTATGAATGCCGTGAGTGTGGGAAAACCTTCAATCGCAGATCAGCCCTTTTTACCCATCAGAGAATCCACACGGGGGAAAGGCCCTATGAATGCCGTGAGTGTAGGAAAAACTTCACTCACAGATCAGCCCTTTCTGTTCATCAGAGAATCCACACAGGGGACAGGCCCTATGAATGCCGTGAGTGTGGGAAAACCTTCACTCGCAGATCAGGCCTTTCTAAACATCAGAGAATCCACACCAGGGGAGAGGCCCTATGAATGCAGAGAATGTGGAAAACCGTCTCTTTGCACTCAGCCCATATTAGCTATCAGAGAATCTGCAAGGGCAGTGAACACGATAAAAACCTCTAGGGCTATCAGTTTTTTTTCTTTAATACTTTTCCTGATTCCCACATAGTAACTTTTTAAATCTGTTTGAACTGTTTGCATCCCCGTTATCCCTCAGCTTGGCCAGATGAGTGGCCCATTTATGCCTTTTGTACTTTGCCTTCTTTTGAGGTGGGCCCATTTGTCCTTTCTATCAACTCAATTATCCCACAAGTAACTGGAGTGTGCCCTTCCTATGAGGAACCAGGGAGCGTCACATTTATACCATTGCTCCTATTGCAAAGTGATTGTTAGAGTCGCCAGTGATACAGATTGTATCCTTGCCAGTTGTTCTCACGTTGCTCTGGGTTGTGCTGAAGAGCAGTTACATTGGGAATTTTTCATGTTATAGTTAAATAAAAAGGAGCAGGGGGAAAAAGTGTCATTTCGGCCTCTGTGACACTGGAAGGAGATGGGGTGGTTCAGAGATTCCCTCCTTCCCCATCACTCCAGAACTGTTACATTTTGGCTTCTCTGTGCAGAGTTTATTTTCATCACATTCTGTCCCTCCACTTCTCAAAATGTCATTTGAGGAAGAGTTCTCAGCTGTCTGTGCTTGGAGATGATGCTTTGATTTCTTTCCTCCTATATCAGAGTCGCTGTGACTGGAGATGAAAGTGTCAAAGACCTGGAAGGGGAATTTGAATGGATCCCAAACATAGTGTGATTATTTGGTGTTTAAATTCCAGGTTTCATCTATTGGTAAAGCCACTTCTGGCAAGAAGACTATTTTGTCCCCCATTATGGGATGCTGGGATACTTACAATTTTGTAAATAACATAACTGACTATTGAGAGAGTGCTGAGTGAAGCTGCTTTGAATGGATCAGAGGAGAATGTGATGGGAGAATCTCTTGTCCTGATTCTAAATAGTCAGATGTAACCTGCTCTGGAATTTCTCTTCATACTTTCATTGTCATGTATTGTAGCCCTGAGGATTAATCTGTTGGTCTGTATAAAATGTCTTTTTGATAAATTTAAGTATGTAATAAGCTTATAGATTTATAGATTTGCAATAGCTGAAATGCAAGACAGACTCCAGGTCAGACATCCTGTGACGCTAAAGGTAACCTTTAGGACCCTTACTCAGAAAAGTAATAATAAGACAAATTACCTATGCAAATGTCTGGAGACCTTTAACTGAACCAATAACAGTAAAGGGTGGAAATAGGGATTTTTGCCCACAAATCTAACAAGTACACCACAAATGCTTACATAACTGTCACTCATATGCACACATATGTTAGCCTATGAGGCAGGTGTACCCTAACATTTCCGTGGGGGAAGATGAAATTTGGGCATAGGAGGAAGGATTTCTGAATAATGCTCTATAAAAGGTGAAACAAATCACTATTAGGCAGGTGATACACCCATCTATCTGTTCCTGTTTACCCATCGCCTCAACTCCATCTACGCATCGATGCTACCCATCTACAAGGCTATTAACTATTAATAGGCCGTGGTATTATTTCCTTTCAAAGCTGTAAGTATAAAGGAATCTAGTTTCTGCTTTAACTTTTAAAAAGCACCTAGTTTATATAGGGTTAAAGTCATACCCATACTATCACTTCCTCTACCAAAAGTGTGACAACACCCAAAGTGCTACTGCACAGAGTGAGTTTATAACAGTGTATTATCATAAATATCTCTCTTAAAGAACTGTGATATTTGTAACTTTGTGATCTCGAACTGTTTTAATATTTTTACACTTTCTTCTTGTTTCATTGATTTTAATAAAAGGACTTTATGACTATTTCTGTCTCAGTGTAAGTTCCTGTCATATACCCCGAAGCTCCTTTTATAAACTCTGTGAAGCCTAATTCAGAACAAACTTTATCTTCTGATCATACACATTGGCGAGCCATACCCATGTTATTAATATCTATTAATTATTAATATTACTAAATAATTAGAAAATTAATTATCAAATAAAATTAAAACTAAGTGGATAAATTCCACCGACCCTACTAACCCACCCCAGATCAGGCTACAGTATTCTGTCTCTCTGTGATGTGGGTTTCTCTCTTTTCTGAAGGCTGTTTGCTCACCCAATTGGATATTAGTTCAGTTCGATAAGACGTAGCTCAGATTTATTGGAGAATTGAAGACAAATGACCATTTCCTAAAGTCCTCATTTGTCACTTCAGCTTTGCTTTTTCCCCACCCCTCCATGATGACAGTTCAAGTGCAGTTCTGTCAACAGTGGCGAACTCTCCAATTTACTGCACACGCTAACAAAGAAACAGCAGTGATTTAAAATCTCCATTCGGAAATGGTGAACAACAGCAGAACCCCAACTAACTGAAGGAAGTGCATATGATCACAGTGGAGTTCAATTATTTACATCAGTATTTTCTCAGATGATTTGGGGAGAGAATTCCACATTGTGATTTTTAACTTGGCAAAATGCCCATGTATTTGGTTCCCGAAGCATTTTTGTAACCCAGGCCCCACAGAAGATCTTTCCTATTCGGAATGCTCCCCTTCATGATGCAGATGTTGAGGAAAGAGAAGTGGTATTTTTGTTCAATTTATCCTTAATAGATGCTCAAAATGTGTATAAAATGAAATCAATGTTGGAAATCTAATAGCTGCAGAAAAATAGCTCTTTTTAAATAGAAATTTTAGCTCTGGTAACGAAGATTCTGATCCAGGCCTGTATCCAGTCCCTTGCCTGGACCTGTATCACCAAATTAAAGAAAAGCTGGGCACGTTTCCGGAAGCCGTTGCTTACGACACTGCTGAGCTTTTGAGTGGTTTTGTAAAGCATTCTACTTCTGAGAAGTGTAAATTCACCCTAAAAAGGGCAAGGAATCAAAGGGCATCGGGAATGTACATTTTTTCGGATGGGGCAAGAAAAGGGAGTAGCATTGTCCCCCTTGGGTAGCCCCTGTTCAATTCCAGGTCAGAAAGCAAAACTCTCCTGCAAGAATATCCAAAAAATATTGGGTTTCACTTCATAAGTACAGTTTTGTGGCAATTAAATGATGACCCTAAAATTTCATAAAATCAAAGAACGCTGAACAAAAAAGTGTGGGAAATACGGCTGTATCTGAGAAAATGGCTTGGAATGAAGGAAGACAAAAATTGATCAGCCATGAGAAAAAGCCCTGTTTCCCCCTAGTTTGGAACTTCTCTCACAACTACTGGAATAGAAAAGCTAAACAAATGGTGCTCTATTGTTGCAAAGGAGATTGAAGTGAGGCCATTTTCTCCAGAAAAAAGAAAATGGTCATGTCAGGAGTGGGATTTGAAACCACATCTCTATGCAGAAACCAGAACACCCAAGAGAGAGGAAAAAAGAGTCTTAAAACTGGCACTTTGGACAAGTCCACAATCCTAATGCTACAAAGAATGTGACTTATCAACCCTAGTTTTCATTAATATTTAGGGAGGCCAAGATGGCACATCTCTTTCAACTCCTAGAGACCTTCTCCAGCACAGCTGATTGTTAGGCACACTCACCCGGACCTAAAGTTACACGTTTCCTGGAGTTCCATGAGTTCTGCGGTGTTGGAATCTCCCTGCTCACATTTTAAGCGAACAAAAGATGGGTGCTGGTATTCTGAGACCCTCAAAATCCTGCCCCGGGAGCCAGGCAGTTAAGCAACCAACATCCACAACCTCTACCACACTAGTATCCTGTCTGGCAACAACTCGCTTATCAATAGCTGGTGTCTGAATTCCTCATTTCTTTGTTGTTCTGTCAATGTAGTCTCCACTTTCCTATTGCTTGTCTGCATAATCTCTGTCTGGTTCTGTGATTGTTTCTGTCTGATGGATAATTAATTTGTTGGGTGTAAAGCAATTAAGGTGGTGGGGTATAACTGGTTAGATAACCATGTTACAATATGTTGGGATTGGTTAGTTACATTTCAGTAAAATGATTGGTTAAGGTATAGCTAAGCAGAACTCCAGTTTTACTATATAGTCTGCAGTCAATCAGGAAGTAATGGGGGGGAATGGGAATGGGAGTAGGGGAATTGGAGTTATGTTTTGCTAAGGGGGGGAATGGGAACAGGGACACAGACAAGCCTCTGTGGTGTCAGAGCTGGGAAGGGCGATACCGAGGAAGGAAATTGGAATCGTTGCTTGCTGGAAGTTTACCCCAACAAACATTGAATTGTTTGCACCTCTTGAACTGCAGGTATTGCTGCTCTCAGGTCATGCGAGAAGAACCAGGGAATGGGGGCGTGATGGGATAACCCCTCTAAGAAGTATATCTTTCAGGGTGTGAAAAAACCTGGAATCAGTATAATTAAGCTGCCCTAAGCCATGGTTAGATACTGCTAAATGAAAGGAAAGATTGTTCTGTCAATGTAGCTATTACAGGGATGGAAAACCCCTCCACTCACTGTAGCAACTGTCTACTCCACAGTGCTATAGCAGTGTCACAGCAGCATTTTAAGTGTAGACAGCCTCAGAGTGAGACCAGGTCTGGCTCTGTGGATGCTCAGGCACTACAACAAGAGCAGCGACAATACACTAATGCTTCCGTAGTTGGCAGGATTCAAACTTGCCTGGGGAGACCCCAATGGATTTCTAGTCCATCGCCTTAACCACTCGGCCACAACTACTTGATGTATAGGTGCTTCACTACACAATGATTCTGTTCTCACTGAATTGTCACTTCACATTGCTCAGACCAGCTCCCCCAGCACACTCCTGGCTGTGCATTAGTGTAGGTGTGTCCATGGCTGAACAACAAGGGTTCCTGCCCATTTCCCTTCTGGCTGGAGCATGATTAGAGTGTGTTTGTGGTTAACGACATTGCTATAGATTGTTGTTCATTCCCCACACTGACAATTCAGACCGCCCCGTTCCTATTCGAATCTCCACCAGATCATGCCAATAGCCGGGGTCAGGATTTCTCTGGGGCACTGAAATGTTTCAGGGGGTTGGTGCATGAACTCAGCCTTGCATCCATCCCTGATGTTTCATGGACTAACAACAGCAGCGTAAAGAAAGAGCTGATCCAATATCTCACTGTCAGAGGTGAAGGTGGCCTCGTCCCATCTGCATGACCATTGCCATTGCAGGAGAGAAGGTGTCAATGGAATCGAATGCCTTGGCTCAGACAAGAGACACAGGGAGGTTTTGCTGTTCATGGATCTGTGCAAAGGAAATTGTGTCTCTGTGAAATTGAGGAGGGAAATGAAACGTCCCCATGGTGGCCCAATGCCCTAAGGAATGTGGGCGATGGACTCCGGCTGGGAAATGATTTCACAGGATCAATGTATTGCCCTGATTAAAAGCTATGGCTAAAGGCAGCCACTGTTGACAGTACCTGAACCTGTGTAGGGACACCCGAGTGGGTATCAAGTCCATTGCCTTAACCAGGGTAGTCGATTATTTTATCAAGATTCAAATTTTTTGGTCAAGGTATAGTCACTGTATAGACGCCAGAGAAAATAATACACTGATGATAAGAAGAATATAGAAATATTTTGCAGTCACTATGGGTATAACTATGATAATTGTTTTGTGTTTCACTCTTTATATATGGCACCACCAAGGGTAAAACTAAACGTCTCTTCAGATAGCAGGGAGTGTTTGTGTTCATTCCTGCTAGCTACACAGGATTTGATGTAGCTGCTTTCAATCCTCCGGCTCTGCCGAGATAAGTAACATTTCAGGCTGTCACTGAACTGAAGGAGGAGATCATTTTTGACAGGTTACGCCTCCTCTTAAAGGTGTTTGTCTGGCAGCATTGGTTCTCAGGTCTCTCCTGAGGGAAGAAAGTTTCTGTGCAAAATACCAAAACTTTTAATAGAGCGGAGGGAAAGGCAACGGCCACATGATGAGGCCAATATGTACCGCAACATGATTCTTTTATGTGGGATGACTCTGAACACTGACTGATCTGCACTCTCTTGTGTTTGAAGAGATGTTTAGTTTTGCACTTGGGAACCTATAAGGCTGAAGCAATGTTATGGATAGTGACACTGTGACTGAAGGGTGATTTAAGGTTGTAAAAATTGTTAAAAACACTGAGCTTAAACATAAACTGCCTGTTATTAAAGGCTGGTTTCCCCACGTTGGTTCCATAAGCTCTGCTAGAAAGGCCCTGGGTTCTCTCCTGCCTCGGTGGGAACTAGAGGGAATCGTCCCCTGCTGCCCTTGGCTCCAGGCTGATTTTTCTGGGGAGGGGGCGTGGAATTGATTGGTTTGCTGTTGAGAAGGGAGCCAGGCCAGTTCTCAGGGAACGAGAACTCCCAGCATCTGCCCAGCCCAGCCCAGGCTGCTGCCCTGTCCCAGCCTCTGTTCCCCTGGGGGCCCTGCATGTTTGACTCTAGAGCAGGCCGGGAGTAGCAGCTGAGGCAGAGGACACCTGGGCTGGGCAGATAGGGGGGAGTTTAGCAAGTGGAAATGGTAAAACCGCAGTGAATATTAGCTTGGACTCGACGGCATTTCTCCATTGGTCTGTCTGCTTTGAGGCAGGGACAATGACACGTCCTGCTGCATTCGTCATTTCAAAGGGGGGTTTAGGATTTTCATTCTCAGACACGGTGCACAAAGCAGGACTCAAACCCAGCGTGCAAACGAAATGAGCCACTCACAGGTTCTGGCAGCCACAATGAGCCTTTGGTGTGAGAGCTCAGACCTGCCCCTGTCCCAGAGGGAGGGGGGTGTCTACAAGGGGCTTGGACCACTGATCTACCAGTGCCTAACTCCCAAAATTTTAGTAACTCTATTATCAGTGCCTGTGAGTGTAACTTAAACCATGAGAAAAACCACACTCAGCTAGACCAAAGGCCCATCTAGCTCTGAATCTTGTCCTCTGACAGTAGCCAATAGCAGGTGCCCCAAAAAGCCACCACTGGGAGTTGAACCCACGTTCACCTGTTTACCAGGCAGGTGCTTTAGCCAGCTAAGCCATGTTTCCTGCCCACACCTGACTCCCTGCCATCTCCACCAGGCCCTGACAAGCTTTCCTTGTGTTTGGATTCTGCAAAGCAGAGGAGCAGGTGACGTTTTCCTTGCAAGCTGTGTGTGTGAGTGAATCTTTGGCCAGGTCTGCACTACAAAGTTGTTTCAGCAGAAATATATTGCTCAGGTGTGTGAAAAACACACAACGCTCCCTCGGTCGGCAGGTTGGTGTGGCTGGTGTACACACTGCAATGCCACGGCTGGTGACAAAACTGCCCTGTTTTGGTGATAAAATAAAACCACTTCGATGAGAGGCCTAGAGCTTTTTGCAGCAAACTTACAGTGATGGAGTGCCAGTGTAAATGCTGCTGGTCATTAAATCACCATAACTGGCCTCCCCCAGTATCCCACAATGCCCGCCGTGAACTCACCTGCCCTGCATTCCTGCTACAGAGGCTGGGCCCCTCCCCTTTCATAGCTCCAGGAAGTTCTGACAGCTGAGCCTGCTGCTCTGCTCCGGCAGCCAGGAGCAAATCACTGCCGTGGAATGCTGCTCTCCGGCACTGCGAACACAGAACAGGGGGCGGGAACTTCCATGCATGGGGGGGCAACGGCATCTGAACTGTGACACCCCATGACATCCCTTCCCTCGAGGAGGCTCTTACCTTCTAAACAGGGACGGCTGTTTTCTAGTAAAATCACTACAAGGGAAGGAGAAAACTCGAAAGAGGTTCCTCCTGGTGCTCACGTGCGTGAACCCAAATACTCTCTCAGTCCTCAAAGAGAGACCTGGAGAAGGAGACTTGCTGGAGCAAAGCCACAGGGGTCTCTGAGGTTTCCCTGGCCCCTCGCCCCTGTCCTGCCTGGCTGATGTCAGCATCTCTCTGTGAGGTCACCACCTCCCCACCGCCTTGGACCAATAGTCTGAGGTCCTGCAAAAGGCCTTTGTGATGTCACTGCCACACCCCTCCCTTGCTGTGCCAATGTCCTGCCCCTGCCCAGGCACTTTGGAGGTTTGAGCTACTCCCTGTGGATCACCCCACTCCAGGAGCGTTCGTTCTAGGCAGCAAGCCGACTAGACAGGGAAACATCAGACGCTGCTCCCAATGCTACACTCAGTTTTTCAGAAATTAGTCAACTTTATGGCCAGAAGAGACCATTAGTGCATCTAATCTGACCCCCTGCATATCACAGGTCTCCTGAATGACACAAGTGCTACTTTTGGGGCAAACACATTGCAGAAAGGCACCTAGTCTTCATGAAATGACATCAGGAGATGGAGAATCCATCACTTTCCTTGGTAACTTGTTTGTTGAATATTTGTACCTTAGTTGTCATATGAATTTGTCTCTTTTCACCTTCCAGCCATTGGGTCTTGTTAGGCCTTTCTCTGCTCGATTAAAGAGCCTTTTAATACCCAATCCTTTCTCTCCATTAAGGCACTTCAGCACTTCAATGAAGTCACCTTTCAATCTTCTTTTGATCAGCTAAACAGGATGAGCTCTTTCAATAGCTCACTAGAAGGCATTTTTCTCCAGCCCTCAGAACATTTGGTGGCTCTTTGCTGTCCCAGCTCCATTTTCATTGATGCCGTGTCACCTCCTGTGATGTTATTGACATAATCTGTAACTGTATGGATCACCGTTGCGACCACTGTTCTATATTCGCAGCCAATATTGTAGAAAGGCTGTTGTGTAAGGGGTCTATGGAGAGGTTCTGATTGGCTGATTATAATTATGCTATCTCTGACTGTGTAGCATTTTTGTAGTTGGTGTTATGAATATTGGCTCTGTGCTGCCCGTATTTCAAACTTGTGCTCTGCTTCCAGGGAACACTCCAGCCAGACAAGTTGGTGTCAGTTCTGCCTAGCCTGCTTGATGGCCCATTACGGACCATCAGCTACACAATCGGCCCACTGAGAAAAGGCAGATACGCCTTGTGACTCAGCAAGCTATGCAAGGACCTGCCTATGGACAGAACTCTAAGGTTTTTCTATGCCATGTGCTTAGAGAGATGTATTTTCCATGCCCTGGTTCCTCGCTGACCCAGAGAGAACAAAGGAACACGAGAACAAAAACCTTCCCCCACAGATTTGAAAGTATTTTCTTCCCTTATTGGTCCTTTTGGTCATGTGCCAACCAGGTTATCTGAGCTTTTTAACCCTTTACAGGGTATTTTATGCTACCTGTAGCTATACGTTTATGACACCCTGTAAATAGCAATCTGCAGAATCTGATTCTGAGAAAGGGCAGGGTGAAGGGAAGTGGCTTCAGCAGATTTAAGGAGCATGCTCAATGCACCATAAGTAGCAAATTCCTACACTCAGCAGTTTCTCACACTGCACCTGAGGCAGCATGAGGCAGGGGCTCCATCGCTGTCCAGACCCCACCCAAGAGCAGATCCCCAGGGGCTGCGAGACCCTCAGCTTCTGGGACCTGTGTGTGGAGTCTCTCTTCTGCCCACCCAGGGCTGCCCCTGGGGTCCCTCTGGCCCCTGGTGCCTGCAGCCCCTGGCCAGGGACAGCAGAGCCTGGGACTGGGTCCAGCTGGAGAAAGTCCCCACCGCGGATGGGCACAGAAAGTGCTTCAGTGAAAGTCTGTCCCTGGAGCAGCCCCTCTGGCACCGCAGCAGCAGCCCGGAGCTCAGCCCGGGCTCCCAGCGCACACCGGAGGCAGCAGCAGCAGCGTCTGGTACCTTACAAAGCCCGGCCTCCAGGAGCTGCCCCACGGCTCTTTTCCTTGTTTTTCCTGCTTCCGTCCTACCAGCCCCCCACTGCTCCGGCCCCTTCAAGCCCAACCCAGGCTGCAGCTGCCACAGTCACCGGGCCAGGGACTGTCTGAGGTGGGAACTAGCCCCATCTCTGCTCCCCCTCCTGCCCCTGTGCGTCCCAGAGCCGCTGCAGGGACTGACCCGCACCCAGGCTCTCGCTCCTATTAGCGCTCACAGGGGCCAATCCAGCTACGGGAGAGTGAGCGCCCCTGGGAGCTGGGAAGTGACCAAGTCTCCCTGCCAGAGGGTGCGGGAGGAGGAAGAAAGGGAAAGAGGAGAGACTGAAAGGGGATAAGGAGAAATAAGTGAGGAAAGCAGCACCCAGCTCTTTTCTACTGCATCACCCCTGAGCAGATTGCTCCTGAGCTCTGGGTAAATAGCCCCCAGTGTCTCCCAGATCCCCCTGCTCCCAAGGCAATGCACATAGGGATCTCCTTCCTGCCAGGCGTGATTACAAGCAGGTGTGGGTATCACCCTTATGCCATGATTGGAGAAAGACAGCAAAGCTTGGGAACACGCGTCTGTATTTCCAGTCCAGTGTGACAATCCCGGCTCCAGGAGGGGTTTGTTCTCTGCTCCTGCTGGATGGGCACAGAATGGGGCAGCAACAGGTCTGTGTCAGTTTTGTTGCTCCACGTTCCTTAACTTAGAACAGTGTGAAATGAAGAAAATGGAGATTGAATTAAAGGGAAATAGACAAAGAAAAGTTCCAGCCCGGTTGCTTATTGAAAGAAATGACTCAATTTCCCAGTTACAGGTTTTATTAACATGAACAAATAATCCCAAGAGCGCACGTCACTAAGGCTAAATGACTATAGACACCACTCAGCTAAGGGTTAAACAACACAGTGATAAAGTTCAGGTCAAATCAGGAAATCAATGAGTTAACAAGGATACTGCGCTGGAATCAAGTAGTCAATTTAGTCCAACCATCCGATTAATACAGCAGAAAAACCAACCCCCTATAAATCCTGAAAGAGCAACCCAAGGAGGCAGGTGCACATTTAGTGATGCCGAAACCCCAGAGATTTTTCACCCAGGCCCTGCAACCCAGATTTACCCAGCTGAATATTTCAATGCCGAAACCTAATTATTGCTGACATTTAGCCCACAACCTCAATGCTAATTACAGTTTTCTCCTTAGATTTCACTATTCTGTAGCTAATACTTCTCCTTGCCCTCTCGGCCCAGAACACATACAGACCTTAGAGAGACATTAGTAAAGAATTCAAACAGCTCTCGCTGAACAATACGTATCTGACCACTCAATTCCTTGTGATGCTTGCATAGGTGAGGCGCATGCGTTCAGTCATTCCATAGGGCAGGGTTTTAAGGCTATTAAGATTTGGGGAACTATTCTTCCTAGCATCTTCCCTTGTAGATTTCAGAGGTGTTCACACCCTCACTGAGGCGCACTGTTATACCCCAATCAAATAGAAAGGCCGGGAGTTCTCCAACTTCATAAAAAGAAACAGACAAAAAATAGAAAAGGGAACAAAGCGTTTCTAAAATAATAAGGGGTTGGATCTCTGCACCTCTCGGGCTTTGATTCGCCGGAGTAGGAACTGTAGCTGCAGTTTAGAAACCAGGTACTGGCATAGATTTCCTCTCTCTCAAGTGCAGGGCGTGACCTATGTCTCATTCTCTCTGTCTCCCATCGGGTGATGGGACCATGAGTGAGAATGAGGAGGGGAAACCCCAGCAGGAAGATGCTGAGGAATTAGAACCAACTGTGCTCTATTTTCACACTTCCTAATTTTTCAAAGAAGCAGGAGGCAGAGAGGCGATACAAATGCATTAGACTCAAGAGCAAAACTAACGACAGGTCTACACTAGGAGGGGGGCTCGATCTAAGATACACAAACTTCAGCTATGGGAATAGCAGAGCTGAAGTCGACGTATGTAGGTCGACTTACCTCGGCATCTTCACAGCGCTGAGTCGACTGCTGCTGCTCCCCTGTCGACTCCGCTTGCGCCTCTCGCGGTGCTGGAGTACCAGAGTCGACGGGAGAGCGCTCAGGGATTGATTTATCATGTCTAGACTAGATGCGATAAATCAACACCCCCAATAGATCGATCGCTACCCGCTGATCTGGTGGGTAGCATAGACCTGCCCTAAGAGACCAAACCACAGACTCTGGACTCAGCATTCAAGTATCCTGCAGTCTGAACTTCGCATCTGATACATTCCCTCATTGGCTACCATTATTTGGCCAGCAAGGAAGTGCTCCTTGTCCAACAAGGCAGCCAGATTGGGACCCATAGGCACGGAATGGCTCTGAAGGAATCAGCTGTTTCTCTCTGTGCTTCATATAACTTTGGAGCCAGATGGTAAAAGACAGTTGTGCCCAGTTTAATCATGGCGTCCTTTAGGAATGTGATCAATACCACTTAACTAGGGAGCAGGATTCTAAAAACACCATAGCTTCCATATCTGGGGTGAAAATCAACCATCACTACCTGCAATTTCTACCTGAGCTCGTCAAATCTTTGACCTTACTTGGAGTAATTTTACACATCTCTGGTGTAGAATTCTTCACCAACCACACAACAGATCAGTAGCGACAGTGAGGTACAACTCCCCCTACTGTGCCCTTTTATTTCTTTAATCTGGTGGCACAGATTTAAATTAGGAACTAAATTCAGGTGCGGCTTAGAATCCCTGTAAGATACCAAATGTCAGGTCTCTATTAAAAATAGGTATCTTTCTGCAGATATATCACATTCAACATGGGTTTCAACTTCTACACATTTGCAGCATCTCCCAGGGGTGAGCTGAACAGAAATGTCACCTCCATTTTTCCCCATCTCTACCTAGAAAGGGATTGCATTTCCCAACATGCACCTGATTAGGAAGGAGATATCTTCAGGAGCGATAGGGCCTGGGCCACAACGGCTTTGGGAGCCCACTGCATGGGTATTTTGCTTAGTTCCAAGTCATTTACTAGGGTATCATCTTCCCAGCCCTTTAGGAAAAAAGATTGACCTAACCAACTGCACAACAGGGGGATTGGGATGGTGATGGGGAATAACGGAATCCCTCTGACTTCCTCTGTAACAATAGGAGATAAGGTGTGAAATGACATTTTCCCCTATCCCTGCCCTGTTCCTGCTCTTTGTTATAGTTCAATATAGTTTAAGTGAGGAAAATGGTAGTAAAAATATCTGCTCTCCAGCACAACCTGAACCAATATCAGAGCAACGGGAAATGAAACAATTTGTTCCCAAAGGGGGAACTCGATGACTAACAATTGCTGTGAAAAGGGGGAACAGTATAACCGTGATGCTCAGGGTTTGTTTAGACTAGGAAAAGTGATGCAGTTTAGGTTAGGACAAGGGGAAAGCTAATGGCAGCCACTGCACCTGGACTGCATCTGCTCTACAACTATAATTGTCTTTTTACACCAAGATCACTAACTTGAGCAGTCAACGCCATGTACAGTCCTAGTGGATTCCAGGCACAGGTAGTTTTTGCCTCAGTGTAGCTTGTTGGGAATCAAACCTCTCTCCCACCTGGAGCTGATGGAGCTTGGCTGTTCTCAGTGGTAGCAGATGACAGAACAAGGAGCAATGGTCTCAAGTTGCAGTGGGAGCCATCTAGCTTGGATATTAGGAAACTAATTTTGCTAAGGTGGTGGTGAAGCACTGGAATGGGTTACCTAGGGAGGTGGTGGAATCTCCATCCTGAGAGATTTTTAAGGCCTGGCTTGACAAAGCCTGGCTGGGTTGATTTAGTTGGGGTTGGTCCTGCTTTCTGCAGGGAATGGACTAGATACCTCCTGAGGTCCCTTCCAACCCTGATATTCTATGGTTCTATGACATACATCCTATGGCTCAATAGAAAAGATCACAGGACTGACCCCAAAGAAGGGTGAGCTGGAAAAGGCAGAAGCAGGCAACCCATCTGGGAGAGCTGAGCTACTACGGTGAAGATGGTGCAAACATCACTATGGGGGAATTAGCAAATGTGATTTAAAAAAAAAAAATCTTTGCTCAGCCCTAGTCAAGGCATTTATTACAGTTCTCTCTTACGTGGATTTTCTGATGCCTGATAAGGAGTGAGCTCCAACTGAAGCTTTTCCCGCACTCAGAGCATCCAAAAGGTTTCTCACATGTGTGGATTCTCCTGTGTGTGATAAGGTGTGAGCTCCAATTGAAGCGTTTCCCGCACTCTGAGCATGTATAGGGCATCTCCCCTGTGTGGATTCTCTGATGTGATATGAGGGCTGAACTATCAGTGAAGCATTTCCCGCACTCAGAGCATGTGTAGGGCTTCTCTCCTGTGTGGATTCTAAGATGTGTGATAAGATGTGAGCACCGACTAAAGCTTTTCCCGCACTCAGAGCACGTGTAGGGTCGGTCTCTTGTGTGAATTCGCTGATGTGAGATGAGGGTTGAACTATCAAGGAAGTGTTTCCCACACTCAGAACATCCATAAGGTTTCTCACCTGTGTGGATTCTCCGATGTGTGATAAGGGCAGAGCTTTGATTGAAACATTTCCCGCACTCAGAGCACATGTAGGGTTTCTCTCCAGTGTGGGTTCTCCAGTGTGTGATAAGGGTAGAGCTCTGACGGAAGCTTTTCCCGCACTCGGAGCACATGTAGGGTCTCTCTCCTCTGTGCATTCTCTGATGAGTGACAAGGTCTGAGCTCCCATTGAAGCTTTTCCCACACTCATGGCATGTGTAGCATGTCTGTTCCAAGTTGATTCTCTTGTGTGGAATAAGGTCTGAGAGGCTACTTAAGTTTTCTTCTGACCTCTGCTGAGTCTCACAGGCTGTTTCTTTTTCTGGGAGTGCACAACTCCCGGAAACGTTCCCTTTGGATCTTCCTGACAGCGTTCCATGTGGTTCTACTTGCTCAGCATCTTCCTGCTGGGGTTTCTGCTCCTCATTCTCACGCACCATCCCATCACCTGATGGGAGACTGAGCCAATGCAGACATAGGTTACTACCTGCACCGGAGAGAAAGGAAATCTCAGAGAGAGGAATGGAAAAAGGGATGAACAAACCAAAATGTGTGTGGGAGAGATCAAACCTATCAGGTGCTGATTTTCACCAGAACACTCAGGTGAAAGCTACATTGGGCAGGGACCTGCTGCCACTTGTCAGAGCATAGGTGGGAAGCCATGAGTCACATCTGCAGGGAACAATCCTGAACTTGGAGGGCTCATAGGGTCTTTGTAGGGAATCCCAAATGTTTCCTGAAATCACAGACAGTTTGAGGGAATCCCAATTCCCTACCTGTGCAGGCAGCTCTCAGGAGCACTTCTTTCTCAGCGCCCTGGAGATCTGGGACCCACGGCTCTTCCTCTCGTTCCAGCCGGGAGATCACATCAGGTTTGGAATCTGGAAGCCCTACTGCAGGCAAAGAAAATAAGGGAAGTCAGTGGAATTTGTGGGATACTTGTCACAAAGAATATTCCATGGTTTTACCCCCGGCTCATTTTTAAGCAGTAACATCCCAAGGCCAGCTTCCTTGGCTCAAAGTGGCAGGAGAGTTGTTAATCATATTCATTACCTTAGTGCCTAAGAACGAACTAACAGTGAGTCCCCATTGTGCTAGGCAAAGTACAAACACAGAACAGTAGATGGCCCATGCCCTGAAGAATTTACAATCTAAATACACAAGACAGACACAGAATGGGTTAGAATAGAGATATTCAGGCCTGTCTGTAAAGCCTAGACTTTAAGAACTTAGGTGTATTTTTATCACTTAGCTAGTTACGGGGATATAAAAACAAAGAATCAAAATCACAGTCCGCCTGTGAATGGGCCTTCTCTCACTAGGATAGTCTGAGGCCTTGTTCTTAGGCTAAGGCCTTTGGCTAAGCAGTAGGGGCAGCCATAAGCTGGGAAGCGAAGGATCACATCCTCACATCCCAAACCAGTCACACTGAAATAAGGTGCTATTGGGCTGTTAGGAAGTCGATCCTGTCCTGATAGTGCTCATCACCACCAGATAAAGAAACAGATCTTAAGATGGTTAAAGAAAACTTAGTTTGACAGCATTCTGTCCGGCAAGAAATCACTTCTCAATAGTTGTGGTTGTGAAACTCTTTTCTGTATTGCTTTTTCTTTATGTCCCACAATTTTCCATTGTTAATCTGTCTGGTTCTCTAAGTGTTTCTCTCTGCTGTATAATTAATTTTGCTAGGTGTAAGTTAATTAGGGTAGTGGGATGTAATTGGTTAGAGAATTATATTACAATCTGTTAGGATTGGTTCATTAAATTTCAGTACAATGATTGGTTAACATATAGCTGAGAATATTACTATATAAACAGGAGGGGGAAGGGAAATTGGAATCATGTTTGTTAACGGGGGAACATGGAACAGGAACACAGGCAAGGCTCTGCCGCATCAGAGCTGGGAAGGAAACACTGGGGAACAGACTCTATGGGAGTATAGAGATAAGCCCGACTGGTGTGAAGGGCTTCGGAATATGCTTGCTTAGAAACTAACCCCAATAAACATGGCATTGTCTGCGCTTCGGACTTCTGGTCTTTTGCTGCTTGCTGTCTGCGTGACAAGAACCAGGGAAGCAGGAGGCCTCTAACATAACTGACATGACTTGATAACTAAGAGGTGAGCTTTTAAGGAAGGTTTTAATACACGTTGGAAATGATCAGGGATTCCCATGAGCACTGATGAGGGGACCATGCAAAATATGCATTTAGTTCCTTGTCTTATTTTATATCCTTTCCCCATGTTAGGGATTTTAAGGGGTCCCACTTGCCCCAGACTGTGTCCCGCTTGCCCCAAGTTGAATTAGCTGAGCATAATTAACATTAGGCCATTATAGGTCAGCTTGATATTAAGACATAGGATAGCTGGTATGGCATAATCAAAAGGCCAACAGGAGAAAGGGGAACCAACGCCTACTGATAATTGTGAAACATGGCCTAGTATAACAGCATATTAGCAATGGAAAATTAATAAAGAGTTTTGTACAATGTAACCGCACGTAGGTGGGCACACATATAGTTAGGAAAGGGCTTACTGTAGAACTCTATTGGAAGCAGTTGTATTGGGCAATTTGGTAAACAATAAGGCGTTATTAACAATTAAGATCCAGACCCCCACCCATAGGGTCAGAAGCAAACTGCATCCTAACCCCTGCCTTTCAGGCCCAGGCCTGTTAGCAAAACCCAATTGCTATATAGAACAAAGGTTAACTTCTGCAAAATTTGTTTGTCTGTATATAGGGGGCACGAGGGGGGGTGGTGTTGATGAAGAAACCAGAGAAAGGGAAAGCTGAGGGAAGTTCAGCTAGAATGCAACAAGAGCCTTATCCAATGCAACCGCAAAGGAGGGGTCTTACAGGCAGGCAGACTATCAACGAAAACTGCCCAGAAACAATAAAAGGAAACACCATGTATGGGAGAAAACTGAAGTAGCTTGCAAATGTCACAATTGATACTCCCAAATAAGGGTATTTTAAGTAAATGCTAATTTGCGGTTTTAAACTTTATAAGCTTGGTAAAATTTGTAACAGGCAGAGGGGAGTTTTAACCCTCTCCCTGCATGCATGCTTGTACTATAATAAAGGTGCCTCAGTGTGTCTGACCCAAAATCAAAGGCGTGCTCAATTTTTCCACGACACCCATTAGGCACACTGGCACTGTCATGGATCCATGGGATCTGTGCAATGCCTGGGCTTTTAAATAGTCCTCTGGCTTCAACACTCCTACTTCAACCTGTGAGCTCTGCCAGCAGGTCCAGCTGAACGACACTCCTGTTCAGAGACTGTTCCTCAGTCAATGCACAGAGCAAGTTTTTGCTGTGGCACTGGGCAGACTGTTAAAACATAGCAGGGTTCATTAGTGAACCGAAACACAGCACTGGAAAGTCCTTAGATTAGCACAGGGAAGCGAAGAAGACAATATAGTCCATGTATATAAGTGAAACTGAACAGAAAGAAAACTGGAGTGTAGGCTCTAGAACAAGGCTTGGGTAGGGATTCGGGGTTAAAGGTCTGGGATCCCCCACAGCTCTGGATCCCCAAACCTCTCCTCCCTCCCACTGACCCACCCAGCCCACTTCCTGGGTGCCCTTGCTCCACACTACCCTCCCCTTCTTCCCATTACTCTCAGCTGTCACCACCTCCTGGTGCCTTGGGAGCATCTTCTGTTCCCTCCTCGTCTCTCACAACCTCATCCCCCCTTGCTCCAATTTACCTCTAACCCTGCACACACCCTCCCCATGTCCAGGCACCCCAGAATTATCTACTCCCCCGACCCCTTCTCCTCATCTCACATGGCTCTGTTCTCCTTTCACCTTTGGGCTCCTGAATGACAACGTTATATTCTCTTCTATCAAAAGAGGAGCTCATCTGACTGTCACACAAGCCCTGCATCGGTCACACACTTATTTACTCAATTTAGAATTCTACAGGAGGCATATTTTCCTCTTAAAATGAGGAAAAGGCATGAAAGCTACAGTTATTAATGTAGCCAATAAGGACACATTAAATGCAATTTCAAAATGACTGATGACAAATGTCTAAAAATTATTCTAGTGGGTGGGAGATAAGGCAAAAAAGTGGGGGCAAGGAAACTTGTCAAAACTTGGATGATGAATAAAGGTATAAAGTTATTACTGCTCAGGTTCTTTAGAGACCCCACAGCTTGTAATGACCAAGGTAACAGAACTCCTTACCCAGCGAGGTCACCGTCTCATAGTTCTCCTGCATGACATCGCTGTAGAGGGCTCTCTGAGTGGGGTCCAGCAGAGCCCCCTCTCCCCTGGTGAAGTACACAGCCACCTCCTCGAAGGTCACCGGCCCCTGAAAGAGCAAGAGTCCAACACTCAGGACCTCTTTCCCCACTCACAGCCCCACACTCGTGGGGGAGAGGAGCCAATCAAATGGAAGCTCTGGGTGGCTCACAGGCAGAGTCCCACCCCCACCCTGCTCAGAGCAGCCAGGAAACGCCAGGGGGAGGGGACGAAGCGAGAGCCCCTTGTCTCTCCCAGTAGATCCATCCCCCCCTACTAGCCACAGACGGACACAGGAGATGGAGGCCCTGGCAGGGTGCAGGGAGAGCTCGCTGGCAGGGAGCCCAGCGCTGTTCTCATTGTGAAGAGCTGGACGGGGCCAGACTCAGTGGGGGGCAGACGACATGACGGTCCAGGGGGGCCTTGCTGAGGGGGTTCCTCCAGCAGGGGTGTCCTGTCTCTCCTCCCCCCACTTCTCTTCAGCTGTCTGCCCCTGCACCTGTTCCTGCAGCCCTGCCCCCCCTCCCCACTTGGAGCTGCCCCCGGCCAAGCTGCTCCCAGGAGCCTCCTGTGCTGTGCGGGGGGGGGAGCGGGGGGGTGGCTGATGTCGGGGTGGCCCCACCCTCCTGCCTCTGTGCCCAGTCTCTGCTGAGCTGAGGTGGGGGGACAAGATTCTGTGCTGCTGCCTCTGGGTCAGGAGTGGGGGCTGCTGGCCCCTGCTGCCGTGTGAATGAGCCTTCGGACTAGTGAGTGCCGATGGGCTGGGAGTGACAGCGGGTGTGTCTCACACTCCCCCACCACACACACTTCAGTTACTGTTGTTACTTCCTTTTACCTCCTGTCAAAATGCACAAAGTACATATAGTCTCTGTAATTTTATTCTTTCACATTCGGTCAGGATGACAGTGCTGGTAGTTTAGCTTTTTAACTGATCTCTGAATTTCATCATTTTATTTCTGTCTTATGCTTAAATTCAGTTCTTTGAGAAACAAGTTCTAAAATGCCTCACCTGGCCTGGCTGGAGTAATTATCATTATTACTGTTATTGCCGTATTGTGCTTTGTCATTTGCTATTTACAATATTTACAATCAAATAACAGACTGTACATTTTGCTTGTACTTACCTTCGCAGGGCTCGTTTGAAAAAAAAAATAGCTAAACTCAAAACTTTAGACACTGTGCGGATGAAGAACATTTATCTTCAAACTGTATTTTTAAATCTGTCTGTAAAGTAACTTAAAATTTCTATGAAAATAAACGCAGCTCCAAGTATGATACTAATAGCAATGATGGAGTCAAATCTTACTGAGTCACATACATGATAGTGATATGCAGAGAACCAGGCACATGCAGGTGTTAGGCCTGAATAAAGATGTAGCACAAAACCAGTTGTGCCAACCTGACAAAAATCAGGCTAGCAGAGGTTTCTGGGAAGATCCAGAGTGAAATACTGAAAAGCAGTATTGTCTTACAAAGCCCTGGGAAACCGTGAGATCAGTGAACGGGCTGGGACCAGCTGTGTTATATTGAGAGACAAACTGTCTCAAGCACTGATAAGGAACACAAGCATCTCACAGTTCTGACTAACTCCCTGGTTTAGTGTTCGGTGTGTTTTTAACTCCCTCACATTCCTAACCTTTGGCGCTTGTTGAGATATTAACAATTCAATATTGTAGAGACTAGGCATGCGTATATATTAGAAGGTGTCTAATTTCTAGTTGTTAGACAAAGAGGGTGGATTGCTCTAGTGAATGATCTATGACGTAATAAAACTGTCTATATAAGCTAATACTAAGCTGTAAAGGGGGGGCTGGTTCTTTTCGGATACGAGCTGTTCTTTACTGATACGTGCACTTATCAATAAAGAACTTTTTATCGGACCTTGCTGGTGTTGCCTGGTCTCTCTGCGGTCAGACAACGAACTTCGCTGTTGGGGTTCGAGTCCCCGACATCTTTGGCGACTCCGGTCGGGACTTTGTCTGACTCTCCGGCGGGGGATCAGACTCTGAGGCAACGCAGCGCGCATCCTCTGATTTAGAGGAGCCTTGCCTGGTAATCTGATCTCTGCGTCGGCGATAAGGCGAGTTCTGTGAACCAGCTGAAGCTCGTAGAAATCCAGCAACATCCACCTACCCGTTGAGTAGGGTTAAGGTTGCCTGGGTTAGAGTCCCAGTGCAGATTGTCGGGGTTAGAGTCCCTGACAACTTAGGTCTGGGTTAGAGTCCCAGTCCAGGTCTGGGTTAGAGTCCCAGTCCAGGTTTACACAGGATCCAAGTAGTCTGGGTTAGAGTCCCAGCCTGGGTTTGAGTCCCAGTCCAGGTGTTCGAGTCCCCTGGAGAGGTAAGTGAGCGCTCGACGCGGGAGGTGGGGGTTAGAGTCCCTTTACCTTGACGCGGGGAAGAGGGGTTAGAGTCCCCTTACAAAATGGAACAAGTTGGCAGTAAGTGTCTGGGGGACGCCCCATTGTCTCTAATACTTAAAGATTGAAAGAAGATTTCTGGAACCAGGTAGCTTTTGGAGCTGTATGTTTAAAGCTGTATGGACAGCTCTTGTAAAAATCCCCCAGCATATGCCCCAGAGCCACACTGGGAGGGACGTCTGTCTCTCTTGGGCTCACGCCATCTGAATTTTATTGACTGTGCAGCAACATATGATGCATCGTGATAATAGGAAATAATGGTCTTGGTGTGTGTGTGTGTGTGTGTGTGTGTGGAAAATGGGGGAGGGACAGTCTAAATATTCCACCTCAACCCCTAAGGGTACCCCAGCATGTTACATGTACGTACATTATGGTCTTAAAACCTGCAGGTATTTAGAGAATTGGAATCTTTACACGCGTGAAAATCTATCTAAACAATGCCCATTAGAAGGTACCTTTAATCTAGATAAGATCATATATCTCAAAGGAGCTTTTAATCACCAAAGAAAGGCCTCTGACACAGTGTGAGCAATTTGTCTAGGAACGGGTTAATTTGAAATTCAGCCTGACTTGGTGAAACTGGAGAAGCCACAGGCTGGAATCTGAACTGGACTCTCTGAAAGAGACACTGCAGGAGATTCCAGGGTGTAAAAAACAGCTCTCCCAAGAGCGGAAGCTTGTTGGAAATTCTGGACAAGCTGTATACAGGATAATCTCCCGTCTGCCTATTCCCCTTCTCTGAACGTTATACAGACGTGGCCAGTTTGGACATGTGTGAGTATTAAAGTGGCTTAAGGGTTGAAGTATTCATGTTCTTCCTGAGTAATGTGGGAACGTTCCCAACACTCTTCATTGTTGTTTTATTATTTTTAATTAAGCTTTAAAATTTGATTATATGGTGTGTTTCCCCCAACGTCCTGCAGTAATAAATTGGTAACAGATTTGTCACAGTTTGGTAAGCAATGCAGAATAGGGGAGCCCTATAGAATTTACACCATCTATCTGTTTTACCTTTGTTATTTTGTGTTTCTTTTGTTTGGTACTGTTAGTATTATATGTTGAGGATTGCATGATTAAAGGTGAGCCTACTCTCAGCTGCAGTAAGTCTGAGAACTGGAGAGGGGTTTAGCATTTTTCTCTCCACCCTGGTTGACCGGAAGGGTGGCAGGTGGATCTACCCCCAGTCGTAGCAGGACTGGGCAATAGAGTAGTTGGAGAAAAGGGACAAGATGTGTACTTGATAACTAGAATTGAGCAATTAAGGGCATAGATCATGAACCAGGCGGCAACTCCAACCTGCGCCAGGGCAAGTTGCAGGCCTTGAGACAGGATTTCCAGTTACAAAAGGAAGCCCTGGCTAAGCAAGAACCAGTCCTTCAGGGACTTGTTAAAATTTAACCATTTGTGCTCAGCATATGTTGTAACAGCAGTGTGTTTGCTACAAGAGGAAATTAAATAGTTCAACGCCAGTGGGCCATGTGTTTTGCCCAGGTGGCAAGCCTCACAGGGGAGGACTCGAGTAGTTTGGTGAGTAGAAATGTTTTAGGGAAAGGACCAGAAGGGTGGGGGCTACTTAAAAAGCCCACCCTCCTAGCTAATACGTTGGTACCCATGGAAAGAAACGGTTCAGCAAAAAAACAAAAAAAAAAGGATCGGGCCCAGGCGGCCAGGCAACAGACAGACGAATTGTTAAACAGGTGAAAACTTTTCGGGTGTAGTGAAAGAACAGAGTAAGTAAGTATACGCATAGGGGTTCATATACTCAGAAGAATATTTGGAATGGTGATCTGAGTTGGTAAGTGGTTGTTGAAAGGACAAGCAAGTGATTTAAGGCACAGTGAAAAGTTAACTCTATAGTTGCTGGAGGGAACAGCAGTTGAATTTTGTAAATGTACTAAAGTAAAAAGTTCTTGGTGTCTTTGAAATGTTTGTAAATAAATTCAGGCAAAGAAATTATTAGATTGCAATCATTTGGCTATGAACAATTTTGTTAAATTAGCTGAAGAATGTATACAGTGCTATGTAATTAAAATTGTATTAGGCTCTAAGAGCACTGTGAGTGATGTTTTCTTTCAGTGTTTACAAGCAGGAGTTACAAGTACAAAGCGAGCCAGTGAGCATCTGTATTAATGCAAATTATCTAACTAATAAGATAGGAGCCACTAAAACAGGGGCTGCCTATACAACACATACAAGACAATATGGGGTAATTCCCTTGTTTTGCCTAAAATCAACAAAAGTCTTTGTATATTTTTAGTAATGATTGCCTGCCCAAAAGGGGTAGACTTCTGGTTCTGTCTTTCAGATAATCAGAGAAAACTGATGCCGGCTGAACAGCATCCAACGTACCATGATTTGCTGGCACAGTAAAAATTGTGTTTTGTGTTCTATGTTCTGTCTTGTGGTGTTTCTCTGTGGCCAAATTGATGTGTTTAATATTTTTATGGGATGGTCTGGTTTAAAATCAAGCAGCAGTGTTGGATTAAAATGCAGATATTTGTTTTGTTCAACTTAGAATACAAAGTGTTTGGATGCATCAGAAAAATGTGATATACTAAAGTCTTATACATTTTCTTAAGTAAGAGAAAGATACTACATTGGTCAAAACTTTTAATTGACAATTGTTATTGAAATTTGCATATTAACAGTCTTTGAAAGCAAGGACATGGAAAGTTAACCCACTCCCCATATTGTACATGGGATCCTTCTGGCTACCTCAGACTTCTAGCCAGAGGGCTGGGGATGGTGGAAAGCTATTGGCCTACAGTTTGTATTAAATGAACTCATCGAAGTGGGTGTGCTTGTCTTGGTTTGTTGTTCTCAAGCTCTGTAATAACATTATTTTAGTAAAATGGTATATGTGGCATATATTAGATAAGACTAATGTACTGTATAACAGCAATGTGTATGTGTTCATTGTTAACAAACGGTGTATAAGTAAAACGTGAAAGTTTTTTTTTTGTAGGTTAAAAAAAAAAGGCAAGAAGGGAAGAGAAAAAAAAAACACAAGTTGACTGAAAAAAAAAAAAACTAGATAACATGCTCAGTTTCAAGCTGAGACACTGACTTTGTTCAAGGACACTCCTCACAGCTAAGACTTGGCTAACCCCCAAAAGGAACAAGGGGGGGACTTAAATTTGCCCATGCACCTATGAAATTTGTAAACTCTGCAAAGATACTAATGCAATGTGTTAGGTTTCTTTTCTCACAGGTAAAGAAGAAACAACCCAAAGATCCTAGCAGCCTGCCCCTCCTTGGAACCAGGAGACTGGGTCTACATAACGATCCATCAACGAAAGACTGCCTTGGCTCCATGCTGGAAAGGCCCGTATTGAGTCCTGCTGACTACCAACACCGCTGTGAAGTGCCAAAGACTGACTGTTTGGACCCAGGATTCTCTCTGCAAAAAGACCCCTCCACCTCACAAGAATTCTCCTACTGATGATAAGCCTATTCTTTTTTTCTAGTTCTATTGTGCTTCTGAACAGCATGGCAAAAGGACAAGGTAACGTGCTGGTTGAACCTCTCCCTTGTCCACGGACAAATCTATTGTGCCTTTGAATTTTTCTAAAAGAAGCAAAACCATTACAGGGTGATGTACTGATAATCTCTTCCCTGTAGAATGCTAAACTACATCTGTTTTGGGAAAGAAGAAAAAAACACCTCACTCCACTGACATTGCCAAAGTCCAGGAATTCCTGACTAAAAAGAACATTAAGAACTGACCCTGGTGAAGAAACAAACAATTACACACTGACAGGAAGAAATTTGTGGGACTTATATTTGGAACTGTGGTATTAATTGGATTTTGGGGTTTATTCTACAGGCTGCGCCCTGTGTTTTGGATAAATCCTTCAGCATGTATTGCCCTCCCTCATTGCATTTTGAATAACATTGTCCTTATCCAGTTTTCAGATCGCTTTTACATACCCAGATTGCTCACAAGGGGCTGCCCTTACATTAGTATAACAGAGAGCCTGGGCTATTTCCTCTGCAACAAAGAGGGACCTAAAAGCCAAGAAAATAATGAGAAATTGGGCCAACTAGAAAAGGCCACTAGACTTACTTTTGAAGCTCAGCTGTCTTAAGTTCAGGCTGGAGTTGCTGAGTTACATGTCATTTCCACCCTTAGTTCTGTGACCCAGACGTTACTGACAGAGATGGTATTGCATATCACTGAGGATGGGAAGGTATTGCAGTGGGATCTAGTATGTTTAAATTGATCCTGAGCACTGGACTTGGCCCACTGCCCTTACAGACACGTCAGGAGTACCATCTGATCTGTGGTCATGAAGACATACTTGGACACTTTCTGGATGGAAGTGTGGACATTCACAGTGCTCCTTCCAAGCATATGGACCAGTTAGGGTGGGTGTAGCTTCCACATACCGAATACTGCTGGGTCCATGGGGAGGATGCATGTGGAACTGAATTATTTACCGAGACATCTGGGACATTAGACCACTTGGTATCTCCAACTGATTTATAGTCAGTGCCCCAGACCAATGAACTGTTACCCCTGAAGGCGATTTGTAGCTTCGTCTGCAACTGGAGAAACCGTAACCCGGTTGTGCCCTGCCAAGCAGTAATTTGTTGTCCCAAGAGTCCCGTTGGTCCTCTAGGGACAAAGGGGGGATTGTTAGGCCTGAATAAAGATGTAGCACAAAACCAGTTGTGCCAACCTGACAAAAATCAGGCTAGCAGAGGTTTCTGGGAAGATCCAGAGTGAAATACTGAAAAGCAGTATTGTCTTACAAAGCCCTGGGAAACCGTGAGATCAGTGAACGGGCTGGGACCAGCTGTGTTATATTGAGAGACAAACTGTCTCAAGCACTGATAAGGAACACAAGCATCTCACAGTTCTGACTAACTCCCTGGTTTAGTGTTCGGTGTGTTTTTAACTCCCTCACATTCCTAACCTTTGGCGCTTGTTGAGATATTAACAATTCAATATTGTAGAGACTAGGCATGCGTATATATTAGAAGGTGTCTAATTTCTAGTTGTTAGACAAAGAGGGTGGATTGCTCTAGTGAATGATCTATGACGTAATAAAACTGTCTATATAAGCTAATACTAAGCTGTAAAGGGGGGGCTGGTTCTTTTCGGATACGAGCTGTTCTTTACTGATACGTGCACTTATCAATAAAGAACTTTTTATCGGACCTTGCTGGTGTTGCCTGGTCTCTCTGCGGTCAGACAACGAACTTCGCTGTTGGGGTTCGAGTCCCCGACACAGGGCCGTGGAGTTTTTATAGCACGTTGGGGGGCCTTAGAAAGAAAAAGGTTAAGAACCTCCCCCCCCCTCAGCCTCCCTGGTGGGTGCCCCCTCACATCTCACAGCAGCCGCTGGTTAATCAGGTCGGGCTCCAGCCCTGGGAGTCTGGCCCATTTTCCTAGCCCGACCTAGGGGGTTGTTTCCTGTCCCACAAATTAGAGCATTTCCACCCTCTTACCTCGTGGGTCTGTTCCTAGAATGGAAGCCGCATATTGAACAAGTCCCAACAGGTTTGCTACACCCTGGCCTCCTCCCATTCTCCCTCCTGGGAATTTTTTGGCAAACTCCAACCCCCAAGCCAGACTGCCCAAGCCTCCCTCCTCCGGTGCATTTGCTGTCCCTCTCCCTCCAGCAGGAACCCACCAGCAACTCCCCAATAACCCCTACCTGGACGGGATCCTCTGCAGCCATTTCCCTTCCCTGTCCCATGGGAGGATGGGATGAGCTGGAGCAAAACCTGGACGACATCCTGCAGCCTGGCAGGGTGAGAAGGGCAGTTGTGGAGGTTTCAGAACAGGCTTTAGTTCATGTCACATCACGATTCCCCCAGGATCTTTCCCTGCAGAGACACAGCCTAGGCTCTGCCATGCTGGGAACATGCTCCAGCTCTTTATTGCAGGAGAGACCTGGTCCCTCCTGCCAGGCTAAGCCCACAGGGAGATTTTTCAGCCTCCCCAGTAATAAAGTCTCTGAACAAAATGCTGGAAAGGAGCAGAACCAAAGGGGCTGGGCAGGCTCCATAGGGATACTGGCTCCTCCCTTCCCCTCCTGTGCGGCCATGTCCTGTCGCTGGCAGAGATCGGCCCCCCCATCTACCCCCCCAGAGGCAGCCGCGTCTGCGGGCTCCCCCAGCCAGCACCCACTAACCACCACCCACGCTGGGGGAGTGACACAGGACAGCAAATTCCCACCCACCCAAGGACAAATTGCTGCAGATAAACGGGCTGGGTTCACATCCCAAAGCTGAGGAGAATTTAAGAATTATGGAGAAAATAGGGAAAATGAGAGCCTAGCGAGTCAATAATTTTAGGAAAACGAGGGAAACTCCTTGGATTTTCTAGCCACGTGTGGGGAGGGGAGAGAGAAGGGGAAGAACTAGAGAGAATTGTTCTCAGGTTTTGAGACGGAAAGAAATGGAACAAACAGGAAAAGGATGTGAGTGGCTCACCCCCGTGACCATAGGTGTGTGCAGCACATTTCATTAGGGTGCACACCCAGGGAGCCCCACCCTAGCCCCACCCCATCCACTGCCTCCCCCTTCCTGCCCCCTGGCTGCCCCCCTCAGAACCCCAACCCCTGCTCCTTGTCCCCTGACTGCCCCCTCCTGAGACCCCCACTGTAACTGACTCCTAAGACCCTACCCCTACCTGTCCCCTGACCCTTATCCACACCCCTGCCCCCAGACAGACCCTGGGACTCCCACGCCCCATCCAACCACTCCCGCCCCGACAGCCCCAGAAATCCCGACCCATCCAACCCCTCTGCTCCTGCCTGCTCCAATCCCGCTCCACCGCCCGACAGGCACCCCCGAACCCTCAACCCATCCAACCCTCCTGCTCCTTGTCCCCTGACCGCCCCTCCAGAGACCCCCACCCACTAATCACCCCCCCAACTATCCAACCCCCCTCCCCACTTCCTGGCAGCTCTGTCTAGTGGCTGCTCCCACCCACCCACTCAAAGTGGCAGAGGAGGTTCCCTCTCCTTCGGGGGGAAGGTTACCTAGTGGTTAAAGCACAAGACTCAGGCTCATGTGTTCTGGGTTTGAGTCTCTGCTCTGCCACAGACTCCCTGCTTAGCCTTGGGAAAGTCACTTCTCCTCTTTGAGCCCTAGATCCCACCTGCCCAATGGGGCCAACACTGAACCTGCCTCCTGGGCTAAATCCATCCATGGCTGGGTGATGAGGGTGGGGCAGGAAATGGAGATACCAACATGGGGAGATTTGGGCTGAATTTCTCCTCAGCCGGAGAGTGGGAGCCAGCTCCACAGGGGGATGGGAGCGAGAGGGGCTCAGGCCAGCTCCACACAGAGGGGGGGTCAGGGCTTCGGCCCTGCAACTCAGGGCCGTCCTTAGGCATAGGCAGAATAGGCAGCCGCCTAGGGCACCACTAGGTCTGGGGGCACCGCTCTGCTGGGAGCCTGGACAGATGGGAAGCAGTGGAGCATGTAAGATCAGGCTGCTGGGTCCTAGAGAGAGCCGAACGCAGCACAGTCTGAGGGAGGGGATTGGCTGCTGGGATCTCTGGGAAGGGGAGGGGGTAGGGGTTGGGAAGGAGCTCACCTGTGAGTGTGACTCTTTCCCCCTGGCTGAGGTGAGGTGAGGCAGGCTCTGCGGCTCTGGAACCAGTATCCTTTGTTGTCCCCCATAACATCCATTCTTCTCCCCCGCTGCCCCATGGAGTATCCCCTCCTTTCTCCCTCCCCCCACGGAGCATCCCTCTCTCTCTCCTCCCTCCCCTCCGTCAGGGCTGGGTTGGGTGAGGTGCTGGGGGGGTAGGTGGGGGGAGGAGGCTGGCTGCCTGCAGAGGAGTGAAAGTGAAAGTAACTTCTGGGATGGGAGGAGCCTATACAGGAGAGATGGGCTCCACCTAAACCAAAGTGGAACCAGACTGCTGGCGCTAAACATTAAAAAGGTTGTAGAGCAGTTTTTAAACTAGGTGATGGGGGAAAGCCGACTGCTGCAGAGAAGCGTGTGGATCGGACACAGACTTCTCGTAGGGAGAGTCTGATGATAGAGAATCTCCAGGTTATAGTCAGGAGCAGAGGAATGAGAAATATAATGTAAGGGCCGGATCAGATGATGAACAGTCACATAAAAAAGAATCTGGCACATCAGAAAAAGGCAGGCTAATAAACAGGGACAAGTTTTTAAAGTGCTTGTACACAAATGCCAGAAGTCTAAATAATAAGATGGGTGAACTAGAGTGCCTTGTGATAAAGGAGGATATTGATATAATAGGCATCACAGAAACCTGGTGGACTGAGACCAATCAATGGGACACAATCATTCCGGGGTACAAAATATATCGGAAGGACAGAACAGGCCGTGCAGGGGGAGGAGTGGCACTATATGTTAAAGAAAGTGTAGATTCAAATGAAGTAAAAATCTTAAGCGAATCCACAGGTTCCATAGAGTCTCTATGGATAGAAATTTCATGCTCTAGTAAAAATATAACATTAGGGATCTATTATCGACCACCTGACCAGGACAGTAATAGTGATGATGAAATGCTAAGGGAAATTAGAGAGGCTATCAAAATTAAGAACCCAATAATAGTGGGGGATTTCAATTATCCCCATATTGACTGGGAACATTTCACTTCAGGACGAAATGCAGAGATAAAATTTCTCGATACTTTAAATGACTGCTTCATGGAGCAGCTGGTGCGGGAACCCACAAGGGGCGAGGCGACTCTAGATTTAATCCTGAGTGGAGCGCAGGAGCTGGTCCAAGAGGTAACTATAGCAGGACCGCTTGGAAATAGTGACCATAATACAATAGCATTCAACATCCCTGTGGTGGGAAGAACATCCCAACTGCCCACCACTGTGGCCTTTAATTTCAAAAGGGGGAACTATACAAAAATGAGGGGGTTAGTTAGACAAAAGTTAAAAGGTACATTGACTAAAGTGAAATCCCTGCAAGTTGCGTGGGCCCTTTTAAAGACACCATAATAGAGGCCCAACTTCAATGTATACCCCAAATTAAGAAAAACTGTAAAAGAACTAAAAAAGAGCCACCGTGGCTTAACCACCATGTAAAAGAAGCAGTGAAAGATAAAAAGACTTCCTTTAAAAGATGGAAGTCAAATCCTAGTGAGGCAAATAGAAAGGAGCACAAACGCTGCCAACTTAAGTGCAAGAGTGTTATAAGAAAATCCAAAGAGGAGTTTGAAGATCGGCTAGCCAAAACTCCAAAGGTAATAACATAATGTTTTTTAAGTACATCAGAAGCAGGAAGCCTGCTAAACAACCAGTGTGGCCCCGTGATGATGAAAATACAAAGGAGCGCTTAAAGATGATAAAGTCATTGCGGAGAAACTAAATGGATTCTTTGCCTCAGTCTTCACGGCTGAGGATGTTAGGAGATTCCCAAACCTGAGCTGGCTTTTGTAGGTGACAAATCTGAGGAACTGTCACAGATTGAAGTATCAGTAGAGGAGGTTTTGGAATTAATTGATAAACTCAACATTAACAAGTCACCGGGACCAGATGGCATTCACCCAAGAGTTCTGAAAGAACTCAAATGTGAAGTTGTGGAACTATTAACTAAGGTTTGTAACCTGTCCTTTAAATCGGCTTCGGTACCCAATGACTGGAAGTTAGCTAATGTAACGCCAATATTTAAAAAGGGCTCTAGGGGTGATCCCGGCAATTACAGACTGGTAAGTCTAACGTCGGTACCGGGCAAATTAGTTGAAACAATAGTAAAGAATAAAATTGTCAGACACATAGAAAAACATAAACTCTTGAGCAATAGTCAACATGGTTTCTGTAAAGGGAAATCGTGTCTTACTAATCTATTAGAGTTCTTTGAAGGGGTCAACAAACATGTGGACAAGGGGGATCCGGTGGACATAGTGTACTTAGATTTCCAGAAAGCCTTTGACAAGGTCCCTCACCAAAGGCTCTTACGTAAATTAAGCTGTCATGGGATAAAAGGAAAGGTCCTTTCATGGATTGAGAACTGGTTAAAGGACAGGGAACAAAGGGTAGGAATTAATGGTAAATTCTCAGAATGGAGAGGGGTAACTAGTGGTGTTCCCCAAGGGTCAGTCCTAGGACCAATCCTATTCAATTTATTCATAAATGATCTGGAGAAAGGGGTAAACAGTGAGGTGGCAAAGTTTGCAGATGATACTAAACTGCTCAAGATAGTTAAGACCAAAGCAGATTGTGAAGAACTTCAAAAAGATCTCACAAAATTAAGTGATTGGGCAACAAAATGGCAAATGAAATTTAATGTGGATAAATGTAAAGTAATGCACATTGGAAAAAATAACCCCAACTATACATACAACATGATGGGGGCTAATTTAGCTACAACGAGTCAGGAAAAAGATCTTGGAGTTATCGTGGATAGTTCTCTGAAGATGTCACGCAGTGTGCAGAGGCGGTCAAAAAGCAAACAGGATGTTAGGAATCATTAAAAGGGGATAGAGAATAAGACTGAGAATATATTATTGCCCTTATATAAATCCATGGTACGCCCACATCTCGAATACTGTGTACAGATGTGGTCTCCTCACCTCAAAAAAGATATTCTAGCATTAGAAAAGGTTCAGAAAAGAGCAACTAAAATGATTAGGGGTTTAGAGAAGGTCCCATATGAGGAAAGATTAAAGAGGCTAGGACTCTTCAGTTTGGAAAAGAGAAGACTAAGGGGGGACATGATAGAGGTATATAAAATCATGAGTGATGTTGAGAAAGTGGATAAGGAAAAGTTATTTACTTATTCACATAATATAAGAACTAGGGGTCACCAAATGAAATTAATAGGCAGCAGGTTTAAAACAAATAAAAGGAAGTTCTTCTTCACGCAGCGCACAGTCAACTTGTGGAACTCCTTACCTGAGGAGGTTGTGAAGGCTAGGACTATAACAATGTTTAAAAGGGACTGGATAAATTCATGGTGGCTAAGTCCATAAATGGCTATTAGCCAGGATGGGTAAGAATGGTGTCCCTAGCCTCTGTTCGTCAGAGGATGGAGATGGATGGCAGGAGAGAGATCATTTGATCATTGCCTGTTAGGTTCACTCCCTCAAGGGCACCTGGCATTGGCCACTGTCGGTAGACAGATACTGGGCTAGATGGACCTTTGGTCTGACCCTGCACGGCCTTTCTTATGTTCTTATGTTCTTATGTTAACTCACTTCCTCGGCCAGGATTGGAATGTCACACAGGGCTGGGCTGGGGTTAGCCAGATGTGTGAAAAATCAGGACAGGGGGTTGGGGTAGGGTGAGCAGATATCCCTATTTTATAGGGCCAGTCCCAATTTTGGGGTCTTTTTCTTATATAGGCTCCTCCCCCCCCCGGCCTGATTTTTCACACTTGCTGTCTGGTCACTCTAGGTGGGGGTAATTGGTGCATATATAAGACAAAGCCCCAAATATCGGGACTGGCTCTATAAAATCAGGACATCTGGATCTGGGCACCCTAGCTGGGGAGCGCCTCTCCCCCGGGCTGGCAGTTGCCAGCGATCCACCTCATCCGGGGGGAGCTGCACAGGGCAGGATGAGCTGCTGTGGCTCCATGGGTGACCTGTCCCTGAGATCAGATGCTGTGCTAACTTCACCATGGTCCGTAAGGCTGGTGGTGGTGCCCATTGGCGTGTGATTGGACCTGAGGGTTTGCTGCTGCTGTTGCCACTCTGCACGCCAAGAGGTGGATTTTGGGGTCTACTGCAGATGTTGGACCAGCAGGCTGGGGGGTGAGCCAAGCATGAAAGCAGTACTGTGTTGCCATTTAGATTGTCATTTAACAACTTTGTTTGCCAAAAATTCTTGCTAACAATCCTGAATCCAATTTCAATATTTTTTTTAAATCAATATCTTAGCCAAAAACAGAAAATTAAGTTGTTTTGAAATTATTAGTGACAGGTTTGGTTTGAGGCAGGGAGTGGGCCAGTTTTCATCAGAGAAACAAAAAAATGTTGACTGACTTTCCTATAGCCTGTTACTCCTGATAAGAGCCCTCCAACAACAGTAATATGCTCATCTCCTTACTAGCGTATAAAGCAGGGGTCGGCAACCTATGGCACATGCGCCAAAGGTGGCAGGTGAGCTGATTTTTGATGGTACGCAGCGGCAGGCTGAGCGGCTCAGCCTATCACTGCTCTGGGGTTCCGGCTGCTGCCCTATTGCCAGCTGGGATACCGGCCGTCGGCCCCACTCAGCACCTGCTGCTGGCCTGGGGACCCCCAAGGAACCCCAGGCTGGCAGCGGGCTGAGCAGGCGGCTGAACCACTCAACCTGCTGTCAGCCTGGGGTTCCATTCACTCAGCCGGCAGTGGGCTGAGTGGGCTGGTGGCGGGCTGAGCAGGGCCGGTGGGGGGTTGAGTGGCTCAGTCTGCTGCCAGTCTGGGGTGCCGGCAGCACTCAGCCTACTGCTACTCCGGTGTTCCGGCTGCCAGCCCCTTGCCAGTCAGGAGCCCAGCCGCCGGCCCCACTCTGCCTCCTGCCAGCCTGGGTGAGCAGAATCCCAGGCTGGTAGCGGGCTGAGGGGGGTTGGCAGCCGGGAACCTGGCTGGCAGGAGTTGGTGGTCAGAACCCCAGACCAGCAGCGGGCTGAGCAGGGCCTGGGATCCTTGGCTACAGGGGCGGCTCTACGTTTTTGGCCGCCCCAAGCAGTCATGCGCGGGAGGCGCCCCAGAGCCGCGGGAGCAGCGGATCTCCCACGGGCATGACTGCAGAGGGACCGCTGGTCCCGTGTGGCTCGGCTGGACCTCCCGCGGCTGCGGACGGTTCGCGGGTCCGGCGGCTCCACTTGAGCTGCCGCAGTCATGCCTGCGGGAGGTCCAGCCGAGCCGCGGGACGAGCGCCCCCTCCGCAGTCATGCCTGCGGCAGGTCCAGTCGTCCTGGGGCTCCGGTGGACCTCCCGCAGGCATGACTGCCGCAGGTCCGCTGGCCCAGCCTGCCACCCCCCCCGGCGGCAGGGGACGGGCCGCTCCTCGGCTCGCAGCCGAAGGATGAGCTGGGGCCCCAGCCTTTTGCCGCCCCCTAGATTTTGCCACCCTAGGCACCAGCTTGTTTTGCTGGTGCCTAGAGACGCCCCTGCTTGTCTAGGTTTCCAGCCACCAGTCCCGCTCAGCCCGCTGCCGGTCTGGGGTTTCATTTACTCAGCTGGCAGTGGCCTGAGCAGGACCGGTGGCCAGGACCTCAGATAATAACAATAGTTTATTTATATAATATAGACATAGAGAGATACCTTCTACAAACGTTAAAATGTAGTACTGGCACGAGAAACCTTAAATTACAGTGAACTTGGCACACCACTTCTGAAAGGTTGCCGACCCCGGTATAGACTGACCATATGTTGTACTAAGATTCTCCTGCTTTTTTCCCAGAAGTTGGGCAGCCAATGTTTTACGTTTTCACAATGTTTTCTCCAACTTTCATAAAGTAAATACATAGTTAATGAGTTAAAAAGGCCAGGAACACTTCCTTTTGAAGAATCTGTACAGCAGATCATGCTAGAGCTGTGAAAATGTCAGTTTTTGATGGAACTTTAGAGGCAGTGATTTATTATGTATTTTATCATGTGAATGTGCTGCTATTGCTAATGTCTTTCCAAACAAAAATAAGGTACAATAGGACTTCTGTAACATTTCTGTGCTACCTTAATCTAGATGAGATGATTCTGTGCTGACTTCATTTTGGTCACTTTGTGCTTTACCTAGCAGTAAAACTAGGGTTATATTTTCCCACTGTTTGGAAACCCAGCTTATTAAACTGATTTTGCAGCCAAAAAAGCCAGAAAGATTGCTTTTAATTAAAAACAAATCTTTGTTTCAATACCTCTTCATATAAATTTCCAATAAAATTTTGACAAATTAAAAAATTATATTATTTGCATCATTCTGTCAAATCAGAATTTTTCTATAGTGCTACTTCTTTAGTGCTAGTGCATCAGCATTACAGTGTGCTTCATTAAGTTAAACTGGTTTTAATAACGTGAATGTGGCAAGTTTTCCAATACTGTATGCTTATATTTGTGTTGCTAAGAGCAGATCAAGCACAGGGGCACCAGTTTAATAATCTCGCCTAGGGCACCAGAAATCCTAAGGACGGCCCTGGTGGTGGTGGTGACCTCACAGAGAGATGCTGACATCAGCCAGGCAGGACAGGGGCGATGGGCCAGGAAACCTCAGAGACCCCTATGGCCTTGCTTCAGCAAGTCTCCTTCTCCAGGTCTCTCTTTGAGGACTGAGGGAGTATTCGGGTTCACGGACGTGAGCGCCAGGAGGAACCTCTTTCGAGTTTTCTCTTTCCCTTTCAGTGATTTTACTAGAAAACAGCTGTCCCTGTTTAGAAGGTAAAAGCCTCCTGGAGGTTTGAAACCTGTTCAGTCTGATCCATGTGGTGACAGTTGAATTCTAGGCATGGAAAACACGAGCTTAAGGAGGCAAAATTTTATTCTGCACCTGGGATTTTGTCCCTTAGAATCACTGGGGACATTGGGGTTTGTCCTTTTTGTTTCACCTTTTGTCCTTTCTCCTGTTCCCCTCTCAACACCAGGAGAGGGGTGTGTGTTGCGGGAGAGTGCTCAAAATGTGGGGCTGAACTAGTGCTCGGGCAGTGATCCCACCAGTGACCTGGGCCATCCTTTGGGCTCTCTGGTGAGAACCCTCAGCCTCCCGTCCTCAGTCTCTACCCTGATTGGCTGAGCAGGTGGTTATTGACAGGGAGGAGACTCAGGTCCTTGTTGTTCTCTTTTAAGACCAAGTAAATAAGTCAGAACCAGTTCTATGTTTGATGAATTTTGCTGCTTCTGGGCCAAAGCTTTCTACTCCTTGGGCACATTTGTCCCCCTCTCCACTTTCAGCATGAGGTTTCAGCTACCATACTCCCTCCCCCTCCCTTTCCTGTTGATAGCAGCCAAGGGAATGCTGGGAAATTTGGTTCTTCCCCTGCTCCAGGGCTGGCTCTATAGGCAGGGAGCTAACCAAGGAACTACAGCTCTCAGGGCTCCCGGTTGGTTCTCTGCTCCCAGGCTGGATCCCTGCCGGCTGCCGCCCCTGCAAATGGGCTGCTCCAGGCACCTGCTTGCTTTACTGGTGCCTAGAGCCACCTGATCCTGTGCCCCTGCCCGGAGCCTGCATCCAGCACCCAAACTCCATTCTAGAGCCTGCACCTGACTCCATCCCAGAGCGCAACCTCTCAACCATCCTACACCCCAATCCCTGCCCCAATCCAGGGCCTGCACCCCAGACCTCCTCCCCAACCCAAACTCCTTGCAGAGCCTTAGGCAGGTGGGGCAGAGTTCGGGGGGCAGGCTCTCAGTGGTCTGGGCATCACCAAAACTTCTACAAACCTGCTGCCACTGATACTTGGGGCGGGGTGAGGAGGCGCGGCGAGTTGGTGGATGGAGGGCCACCATTTTCAGTATTTTAATGTTTGGTACTGCAGTGATTGACTGCTGTGTGCAGTAATATAGTGACCCTGGGGTCCATACTCGGGGGTGAGGAGGTCAGCCACGAGTCGGCGGATGGAGAGGGCAAATCTCTCAGATTCAAAATCTGGGACAGCGTCTGTTGGTCCTTTTTGCTGCTTTTCTCTGGGCTGGGGGTTGTCCCAGTGCGGCACAGAGGGGTTCCCACAGGAAGGTGCTTGCTCCTAACCCCCGAGGCCGTCAGTGTGTCGGCTCTTCTCTAGCCAGCCCACTTGCCAAGTCTGATTGTCCCTGGTCTGGCTCCCAGCCCCTCTCCAAGGGGTGCAGCTGTCTGGAGGTGCTGCCTTCCACGCCTTCCTCAGTCCCACCTCATTCACTCCACAGGGCGACGGGTTACCAAGTGGGGGGAAGATCTTATTCTACTTCTAGCAAAAAGACATTTTTCTATTACCTTAATTGCACTACCTTAGGGGCCCCCTATAACATATTACCAAGGTTCAATACAAAGTCATAGGCAAGTTATACAAAAATGCATAATGCAGAGATTTATCTACAACTGCACTGAGTGACTGCTGGGCGCAGTGATATGGTGACCCCTGGGTCTTTGAATGAGGCTTTACACTGGGGGGCAGGCGAGTCGGAGGCGAGCGGGTGGGCAAGTGGCAGGTGGGCACAGAGGTGAGCAGTGAGCCAGCAGGGGCTCAAGGGGCAGGGATGGGGGTTTCTGGCCGGGGAGGGAGGAGGTGAAAGGAGGCGAGTGGTGGGTGGGGGACTGACTAGGAGGAGATGCAGCAGGCCAGCGGGGAGCTAGGGGTTGAAGAGGGGTGTGATGATGGGGACGAGCGGGGAGGGGGCAGGTCCTATTTTACTGCTGTGATCTGGTCACCCTATGGGTGCCATTTCTTCCCCCTCCCCCAACCTTCCCTTTTGGCCCACACCTGTTTCAGTGGGGCGGCGCTGGGAAAGGAGGGTTTGTTTCTTTGGGGCGGGCAGTGCTGGGGACGTTGTTTCCACAGGGCTGGGCAGCGCTGGGGACGTTGTTTCAAGGGGGCTGGATGGCACAGCGGGGGGAGGCACTTTTATATTCTTGCTTTGAGTGCAAAAATAGCTAGTTATGGCTCTGGGACCCCATATTGCGCTAGGTGCTGTACAATCCCTGGCCAACACTGGGACACCCAGGGGGTTCCCCTCAATCTCCCTGAGCCTCTGCAGCCCAACTTCTTCTAACTCCATCTGGATCACACACACACACCCCCCGGAAAAAAAACAAACCAAACTGGGCGGGGCAGCTCCTGGGGGCGGGGCTTTGGCACAGAGCAGGGGCAGGGCAGCTCCTGGGGCAGGGCTCTGGCACAGCCTAGAGGCAGGGCAGCTCCTGGGGCAGGGCTTTGGCAGAGATGGGGCTAGTGCCCACCTCAGAAAGTCCTTGGCCCGGTGAGTGTGGCAGCTGCAGCCTGGGTTGGGCTTGAAGGAGCCAGGAAGGGGCTGGAGCAGTGGCCAGAGGCTGCAGGCACCAGGGGCCAGAGGGATCCCAGGGGAAGCCCTGGGGGCAGAAGAGAGACTCCACACACAGGTCTCAGAAGCTGAGGGTCTCGCAGCCCCTGGGGATCTGCTCTTGGGTGGGGTCTGGACAGCGATGGAGCACCTGCCTAATGCTGCCTCAGGTGTAGTGTGAGAAACTGCTGTGTGTAGGAATTTGCTACTTATGGTGCATTGAGCATGCTCAGTAAATCTGCTGAAGCCACTTCCCTTCACCCTGCCCTTACTCAGAATCAGATTCTGCAGATTGCTATTTACAGGGTGTCATAAATGTATAGCTACGGGCAGTGATGAGCTGCCAAAATGCTAACAACCGGTTCCCTCCTCCTCACCCCATGAGGTCATGCCCCCAGGACTCCTTCCCCATCCACCCGCCCCATGTTCTTTGACAGCCCCCACCCCAGGACCCATGCCCGATCCACCCCCTTCCAGGTCCCGACTGCCCCTTGCCACCCCATCCAACCCCTTCTCTGATTCGTGATGGCACCCTGGGACCCCTACCCCATCCAACCACTCCTTCTCTCTGTCCCCTGACTGTCCCTGGAATCCCTACCCCTAACTGCCCCATTCAACCCCTACTCCTTTCTGACTGCCTCCCCCGCTTGCCCCATTCAATCCCCTGTTCCCTGCCCTCTGACCGCTCTGACACTAATCCATTCCCCCAACTCCCTGCCCTCTATCCAACACACCCTCCCTGTTCCCTTACCATCCTACCTGGCAGGCAGGAGCTGCACCGCCCGGCTGGATCCGGACCCGGGGGCTGGGCAGGCAGGAGCCGCCCCCGCTGGACCTGGACCCGGGGCCGGGCAGGCAGGAGCCGCCCCGCTGGACCTGGGCAGGCAGGAGCCACCCCGCTGGACCCGGACCCGGGCAGGCAGGAGCCGCGCCCCGGCTAGATCTGACCCGGGCAGGCAGGAGCCGCCCCGGCTGGACCCGACCCGGGCAGGCAGGAGCCGCGCCCCCCCCCAGCTGGACCCGGACCCGGGCAGGCAGGAGCCGCGCCCCCCCACCCGCTGGACCCGACCCCAGCAGGCAGGAGCTGCGCCGCCCGGCTGGATCTGGGGGCCGGGAAGGAGCCACTCCGCGCTGCCCGGCGAGGTCACAGCTGGACCCGGGAAGCAGGAGCCGCACCGCCCATCCCCAGGGTCCGGCCGCGACCTCGCCGGGCGGTGCAGCACCTGGAGCCCTCCCCTCCCGCTGGCATCCCCGCTCCCTGCCCCAGCTCAAGCTCACCTGCCGGAAGCCGCTGCTTTCTTCTCAGCCCTCCCAGGCTTCCCGCGCGAACAGCTGATTCGGGGGAAGCCTGGGAGGGGGAGGAGAAGCCAGAAGCTTCTGAAGAGGAGGCGGAGTGAGGTGAGCTGGGGCTGGGGGAAGGGCAGGGAGCTGCTACAGCTTTTCTTAAATTTAAAAGCCCTTTTGGAACTAGTTGTCCCTCCGGGAACAACCGGTTCTAAAGGGGGCTTCTAAATTTAACAACCGGTTCGCGCAGGCAGCTCACCACTGGCTACGGGTAGCATAAAATACCCTGTAAAGGGTTAAAAAGCTCAGATAACCTGGTTGGCACATGACCCAAAGGACCAATAAGGGAAGAAAATACTTTCAAATCTGTGGGGGAAGGGTTTTTGTTTTCGTGTTCCTTTGTTCTCTCTGGGTCAGCGAGGAACCAGGGCATGGAAAATACATCTCCCTAAGCACATGGCATAGAAAAACCTTAGAGATCTGTCCATAGGCAGGTCCTTGCATAGCTTGCTGAGTTACAAGGTGTATCTGCCTTTTCTCAGTGGGTCTATTGTAGAGCTGATGGTCTGTAATGGGCCATCAAGCAGGCTAGGCAGAACTGACACCAACTTGTCTGACTGGGGTGTTCCCTGGAAGCAGAGCACAAGTTTGAAATACGGGCAGCATAGAGCCAATATTCATAACATCAACTACAAAAATGATACACAGTTAGAGATAGCATAATTATAATCAGTCAGTCAGAACCGCTCCATAGACCCCTTACACAACAGCCTTTCTACAATATTGGCTGCGAATATAGAACAGTGGTCGCAACGGTGATCTATACAGTTACAGATTATGTCAATAATGTCATAGGAGGTGACACGGCATCAATGAAATTGGAGCTGGGGCAGCAAAGAGCCACCAGATGTTCTGAGGGCTGGAGAAAAATGCCTTCTAGTGAGCTATTGAAAGAGCTCAACCTATTTAGCTTATCAAAAGAAGACTGAAAGGTGACTTCATTGAAGTGCTGAAGTGCCTTAATGGAGAGAAAAGTTGGGTATTAAAGGGCTCTTTAATCGAGCAGAGAAAGGCACAACAAGACCCAATGGCTGGAAGGTGAAAAGAGACAAATTCATATTACAACAAAGGCACAAATATTCAACAGTGAGGATGATTCACCACAGCAACAAGTTACCAAGGAAAGTGATGGATTCTCCATCTCTTGATGTCATTTCATGAAGACTAGATGCCTTTCTGGAATGCGTTTGCCCCAAAAGTAGCTATGGTGTCCTACAGGAGGCCTGTGATACGCAGGGGGTCAGATTAGATGCTCTAATGGTCTCTTCTGGCCATGAAGTCGACTAATTTCTGAAAAACTGAGTGTAGCATTGGGAGCAGCGTCTGATGTTTCCCTGTCTAGCCGGCTTGCTGCCTAGAACGAACGCTCCTTGAGTGGGGTGATCCACAGGGAGTAGCTCAAACCTCCAAAGTGCCTGGCCAGGGCAGGACATTAGCACAGCAAGGGAGGGGTGTGGCAGTGACATCACAAAGGCCTTTGGCAGGACCTCAGCCTATTGGTCGAAGGTGGTGGGGAGGTGGTGACCTCACAGAGAGATGCTGACATCAGCCAGGCAGGACAGGGGCGAGGGACCAGGGAAACCTCAGAGACCCCTGCGGCTTTGCTTCAGCAAGTCTCCTTCTCCAGGTCTCTCTTTGAGGACTGAGAGAGTATTCGGGTTCACGGACGTGAGCGCCAGGAGGAACCTCTTTCGAGTTTTCTCCTTCGCTTTTAGTGATTTTACTAGAAAACAGCCGTCCCTGTTTAGAAGGTAAGAGCCTCCTGGAGGTTTGAAACCTGTTCAGTCTGATCCATCTGGTGGGAGTTGAATTCTAGGCATGGAAAACACGAGCTTAAGGAGGCAGAATTTTATTGCACATCTGGGATTTTGTCCCTTAGAATCAATGGGGTCATTGGGGTTTGTCCTTTTTGTTTCCTCCATCCCTCCCTCCCTCCTTTCTCTTCGTCTCTTGCTTGTTTTGTCCTTTCTCCTGTTCACCTCCCAACACCAGGAGGAGTGTGTGTGTGTGTGTGTGTGGGTGGGTGGGTGTGTGTTGCAGGGGAGTGCTCTGCAGCTCCCACTGTGGGAGGTCCACCCAAAAATGTGGGGCTGAACTAGTGCTCGGGCAGTGATCCCCACCAGTGACCTGGGCCATCCTTTGGGCTCTCTGGTGAGAACCCTCAGCCTCCCGTCCTCAGTCTCTACCCTGATTGGCTGAGCAGGGGGTTATTGACAGGGAGGAGACTCAGGTCCTTGTTCTCTTTTTAAGAACAAGTAAATAAGTCAGAACCAGTTCTATGTTTGATGAATTTTGCTGCTTCTCTGCATTAATGGTCTCTGAGCAGTTCACGATTCTCTCTAACATTGCAGTTCTCCTCAAATACTTGCTGAATAATTACTGTCACTGTTGTTGGTCTGGAGCTCATCAGAGCACTTTATTCAGGTCATTCAATGTCTGAAATTCAAGATCCGATGGTTAGTTTGAAAATCAGGGCTCTTGGGTCCTATTCCCAACTCAGCCACTGACTGGCTGTGTGACCTCAGACAAGTCAATTCTCCTTTCTCAGCCTTAGCTTCTCCCTCTTTCGAGTAGGGATAATAATGATCCGCTCCTACCTACCTCACAGTGGGTGGAGGCAGGGCTGGCTATAGATTTTTTTGCCATCCAAAGGAAAAAAAAATTTAGCTGCTCCCACCCACACACCCTCTGCTGCCCCAGCCCTGGGCTCCCCCCCACCACCTGTACCCTATGGGGGGCGCAATTTTATATTTTTGCGTTGGGTGCAAAAACAGCTAGTTACGGCTCTGGGACCCCATATTGCGCTAGGTGCTGTACAATCCCTGGCCAACACTGGGACACCCAGGGGGTTCCCCTCAATTTTCCTGAGCCTCTGCTGCCCAACTTCTTCTGAGTCCATCTGGATCACACCCCCCCCCCCCCGCCGCAAAAACCCACCTTTCCAAACAGTCCTTCTTTCCCTGCCCCCTAATTCCGCTTTCACACCCTGGGCCCATCTCCTCTGTTTGTTCTCCCTGGGTGATCAGAGATGGAGGCAACTTCAGCCACTGGAGCCAGCCCCAGCAGCGCTGCAGCCCGCCCGGGGTGTTTGCAGACACAGGAAGGAGCAGCTGGGAGCAGGGGTTCTGGGAAGGAGACAGGAGAACAAATCACAGAGACCTAACGTGGGGCAGCTCCAGGGGTGGGGCTTTAGCACAGGCCGGGGTGGGACAGCTCCTGGGGCAGGGCTCTGGCACAGCCCAGGGCAGGGCAGCTCTTGGGGCGGGGCTCTGGCACAGGCCGGGGCAGGGCAGCTCCAGAGGGTGGGGCTCTGGCACAGCCCGGGGTGGGGAGCTCCTGGGGCGGGGCTCTGGCACAGCCCGGGGCAGGGGCAGCTCCAGGGGCAGGGCTCTGGCACAGCCCGGGGCAGGGCAGCTCCTGGGGCGGGGCTCTGGCACAGCCCGGAGGCAGGGCAGCTCCTGGGGCGGGGCTCTGGCACAGCCCGGGGCAGGGCAGCTCCTGGGGCGGGGCTCTGGCACATTGTGACGCAGGAGCCCGGGCCCAGCAGCTGCTCCTGGTGGCCACGTGCTGCCAGCAGCGCTGGAGCCGCCTGGGCCGGAGCGGAGCCGCTGTTCTCAGCTGCAGCAGGAGCTGCCCCCGGCCCCGCTGGGCTCCAGGTGGGGACAGAGCCTGGGGCCCGGGGCTCCCCTGGGTGCGGCGGGCGGGGCGGGAGGGGAGAGGCCGGAGCTGCAGGCGGGGAAGGGTGGGGGGTTGATCGGTCTCTGGGCAGCAGGGGAGCCCCGGGGCAGAGTGTGTGTGTGAGTGTCCCGGGCGCAGGCGTGCGCATGGGGGGAGCCCCGGCACCCCAGTGCCCTGAGCCCCGGCTGGGGGGGCTGCTCCCCCCCTCCCGTGGGGGCTCGGGGGGGGGGAGGCTGCGGCGGCTGCAGGCGGGTGCTCGGCCCCCCCGGGAATGACCCGCTGCCGGCAGCTTGTGGCGCCTCCTCCGCGGAGCTTTTCCCCGGGGGCGGCCTGGGCGCAGCTGCGATCAGCTGTTTGCTGGGCAGGCTCCGCTCCGCTGCTCCCCCCCGCTCCTGGGGGGCTGAGTGAGCCCCCCCCAAACAGCCCCAGGGGTTGGTGGGGGGGCGGGGCCTGCAGCAGAGCCCCCGCTCCTGGGGCTGCCCGCCCCGCTCGGGCTGGGGGCTCTGCCAGGGCCCCCGCGTGAATCGTTGCTCCCGGCCCGCCAGGCTCGGCTCCGGCCACAGCAGCGGCGGGGGCCCCGGTGAGCCCAGCTGGGCTGGGGCAGGGGGAGGTTGGGGCGGAGAAGCTCCAGATACCGGCAGGGGTGGGGAGAGGAGCCGAGCTGGGGGGGGGGGAGGAGAAGCCCCGGGCCCCAGCAGGAGCTGCACTGGGGGGAGGAGGGGGAGAGGAGCCCCCCTGGGGCAGGGAGGAGAACCCCGGACCCTGGCAGAAGATGTGGGGCTGAAGTCCCGGCTCAGGAGCCCCAGCCACCTTAGTGGCAAAGTTGCAGGGCCGAAGCCTGACCCCCCTCTGTGTGGAGCTGGCCTGAGCCCCTCTCGCTCCCATCCCCCCTGTGGAGCGGGCTCCCACTCTCCGGCTGTGGAGAAATTCAGCCCAAATCTCCCCATGTTGGTATCTCCATTTCCTGCCCCCCCCATCACCCAGCCATGGATGGATTTAGCCCAGGAGGCAGGGTCAGTGTTGGCCCCATTGTGCAGGTGGGATCTAGGGCTCAAAGAGGAGAAGTGACTTTCCCAAGGCTAAGCAGGAGTCTGTGGCAGAGCAGAGCCTCAAACCCAGAACACATGAGCCTGAGTCTTGTGCCTTAACCACTAGGCAACCTTCCCCCGAAGGAGAGGAACCTCCTCCGCCACTTTGAGTGGGTGGGAGCAGCCACTAGACAGAGCTGCCAGGAGGTGGGGAGGGGTTGGATAGTTGGGGGTGATTAGTGGGTGGGGTCTCTGGAGGTGCGGTCAGGGACAAGGAGCAGGAGGGTTGGGTGGGTTGACGGTTCGGGGTGCCTGTCAGGCGGTGGAGCGGGATTGGAGCAGGCAGGGAGCAGAGGGGGTTGGATGGGTCAGGATTTCTGGGGGCTGTCGGGGCGGGAGTGGTTGGATGGGGTGTGGGAGTCCCCGGGGTCTGTCTGGGGGCAGGGGTGTGGATAAGGGTCAGGGGGACAGGTAGGGGGTAGGGTCTTAGGGAGTCAGTTACAGTGGGGGGGAGTCCCAGGAGGGGGCAGTCAGGGGACAAGGAGCAGGGGTTGGGGTTCTGAGGGGGCAGCCAGGGGGCAGGAAGTGGGAGGCAGTGGATGGGATGGGGCTAGGGTGGGGCTCCCTGGGTGCACACCCTAATGAAATGTGCTGCGCACGCCTATGGTCACGGGGGTGAGCCACTCGCATCCTTTTCCTGTTTGTGCCATTTCTTTCCGTCTCAAAACCTGAGAACAATTCTCTCTAGTTCTTCCCCTTCTCTCTCCCCTCCCCACACGTGGCTAGAAAATCCAAGGAGTTTCCCTCGTTTTCCCTAAAATTACTGACTCTCTAGTCTCTTATTTTCCCTATTTTCTCTGTAATTCTTAAATGCTCCTCAGCTTTGGGATGTGAACCCAGCCCGTTTATCTGCAGCAATTTGTCCTTGGGTAGGTGGAATTTGCTGTCCTGTGTCACTCCCCCAGCGTGGGTGGTGGTTAGTAGGTGCTGGCTGGGGGAACCTGCAGACACGGCTGCCTCTGGGGGGGGAGATGGGGGGGGGGGCGATCTCTGCCAGCGACAGGACATGGCTGCACAGGAGGGGAAGGGAGGAGCCAGTGTCCCTATGGAGCCTGCCCAGCCCCTTTGGTTCTGCTCCTTTCCAGCATTTTGTTCAGAGACTTTATTACTGGGAAGGCTGAAAAATCTCCCTGTGGGCTTAGCCTGGCAGGAGGGACCAGGTCTCCCCTGCAATAAAGAGCTGGAGCATGTTCCCAGCATGGCAGAGCCTAGGCTGTGTCTCTGCAGGGAAAGATCCTGGGGGAATCGTGATGTGACGTGAACTAAAGCCTGTTCTGAAACCTCCAGAACTGCCCTTCTCGCCCTGCCAGGCTGCAGGATGTCCAGGTTTTGCTCCAGCTCATCCCATCCTCCCATGGGACAGGGAAGGGAAATGGCTGCAGAGGATCCCGTCCAGGTAGGGGTTATTGGGGAGTTGCTGGTGGGTTCCTGCTGGAGGGAGAGGGACAGCAAATGCACCGGAGGAGGGAGGCTTGGGCAGTCTGGCTTGGGGGTTGGAGTTTGCCAAAAAATTCCCAGGAGGGAGAATGGGAGGAGGCCAGGGTGTAGCAAACCTGTTGGGACTTGTTCAATATGCGGCTTCCATTCTAGGAACAGACCCACGAAGTCAGAGGGTGGAAATGCTCTAATTTGTGGGACAGGAAACAACCCCCCCTAGGTGGGGCTAGGAAAATGGGCCAGACTCCCAGGGCTGGAGCCCGACCTGATTAACCAGCGGCTGCTGTGAGATGTGAGGGCACCCACCAGGAGGCTGGGGAGGTTCTTAACCTTTTTCTTTCTAAGGCCCCCCAACGTGCTATAAAAACTCCACGGCCCTGCATGTGCCTGGTTCTCTGCATATCACTATCATGTATGTGACTCAGTAAGATTTGACTCCATCATTGCTATTAGTATCATATTTGGAGCTGCGTTTATTTTCATAGAAATTTTAAGCTACTTTACAGACAGATTTAAAAATACAGTTTGAAGATAAATGATCTTCATCTGCACAGTCTCTAAAGTTTTGATTTTATCTTTTTTTTTTTTTTTTCAAACGAGCCCTGCTAAGGTAAGTACAAGCAAAATGTACCGTCTGTTATTTGATTGTACCATTGTAAATAACGAATGACAAAGCACAATGCGGCAATAACAGTAATAATGATAATTACTCCAGCCAGGCCACGTGAGTTCTTTTAGAACTCAGTTACTCAAAGAACTGAATTTAAGCATAAGACAGAAATAAAATGATGAAATGCGCAGACCCATAAAAAGCTAAACTACCAGCACTGTCATCCTGACCGAATGTGAAAGAATAAAATTATGGAGACTATATGTACTTTGCACATTTTGACAGGAAGTAACAACAGTAACTGAAGTGTGTGTGGTGGGGTGTGTGTGTGTGGGAGTGTGAGACACACCCGCTGTCACTTCCAGCCCAGCGGCACTCACTAGTCCGAAGGCTCGTTCACACGGCAGCAGGGGCCAGCAGCTCCCACTCCTGACCCAGAGGCAGCAGCACAGAATCTTGTCCCCCCACCTCAGCTCAGCAGAGACTGGGCACAGAGGCAGGAGGGTGGGGCCACCCCGACATCAGCCACCTCCCCCCCCCCCCCCCGCACACCCCAGGAGGCTCCGGGGAGCAGCTTGGTCGGGGCAGCTCCAAGCGGGGGGGGGGCAGGGCTGCAGGAACAGTTGCAGGGGAGGCAGCTGAAGAGAAGTGGGGGGAGGAGAGACAGGACACCCCTGCTGGAGGAACCCCCTCAGCACGGCCCCCCTGAACCATCTTGTCGTCTGCCCCCCACTAAGTCTGGCCCCGTCCAGCTCTTCACAATGAGAACAGCGCTGGACTCCCTGCCAGCGAGCTCTCCCTGCACCTGCCAGGGCCTCCATCTCCTGTGTCCGTCTGTGGCTAGTGGGGGGGGGATGGATCTGCTGGGAGAGACAAGGGGCTCTCGCTTCGTCCCTCCCCCTGGCGTTTCCTGGCTGCTCTGAGTGGGGTGGGGGTGGGACTCTGTTGAGTATCATCCACCAGAGCTTCCATTTGATTGAAAGTGTGAGTGATGCGGTAGGTACTGAGTGTTGGACTCTTGCTCTTTCAGGGGCCGGTGACCTTCGAGGAGGTGGCTGTGTATTTCACCAGGGGAGAGGGGGCTCTGCTGGACCCCACTCAGAGAGCCCTCTACTGGGATGTCATGCAGCAGAACTATGAGACGGTGACCTCGCTGGGTAAGGAGTCCTGTCCCCTGGGTTATTAGAAGCTGTGGGGTCTCTAAAGAACCTGAGTAGTAATAACTTTATACCTTCATTTGTCATACAAGTTTTGACAAGTTTCCTTGCCCCCCCTTTTTTGCCTCATCTCCCACCCACTAGAATAATTTTTAGACATTTGTCATCAGTCATTTTGAAATTGCATTTGATGTATCCTTATTGGCTATATTAGTAACTACATTAATAAATGTTTTTTTAAATTAATTAATAAAATTATAAATAAATAAAAAAATAAAAATATTTTTAAAATTATTAAAAAATAATTTAATTAATAAAAATAGGTGTGTGACTGATGCATGGCTTGTGTGACAGTCAGATGAGCTGATCTTTTGATAGAAGAGAGTATAACATTGACATTCAGGACCCCACGGGTGAAGGGAGAACAGAGCTGTGGGAGGGGCAGAGAAGGGGGGGTAGATAATCCTGGGGTGCCAGGACATGGGGCGGGTGTGTGCAGGGAAGCAGCAGGGAGGGAGGAGGTTGTGAGAGATGAGGAGGGAACACAAGAAGCTCCCAAGGTGCCGGGAGGTGGTGCTGGCTGAGAGTAATGGGAAGAAGGGGAGGGGAGTGTGGGGGAAGGGCACCCAGGAAGTGGGCTGGGTGGGTCAGTGGGAGGGAGGAGAGGTTTGGGGATCCAGAGCTGTGGGGGTGTTGCGTCGCATGGCGGACGTGGACAAAGCTCAGCAGTCAATGTGATTGGAAGCAGAGTCATTTTATTTCTCTCCAGCATACATCTTTATACTCTTGAAGCAGGCAAGCAAGCAGTTGCTAATTGGTTAACAAAATACACACAAGCACTGCTATAACTTCATAGGGTAACATCATCCTAGACAACTTCTAATTTATTATCCTATTATGCCTGCTAGAGAGAAGTTAGCCAAGGCCAACTTCTCATAACAAAACTCACAACTTAATTAACTCAACCTAAAAACCTAAACATCTTAGGCTTCCCACTATCTCCTAAAAACCTAAACATCTTAGCTTCCCACACTACCAGCTGCCAAGCTAGCAAAATATTCCAACACCTCCCCCTTCACTCAAAATCAAAACCAAAAAAAAGCAAAACAAATCCAGCTCATAATATCAAAACTACAATCATACAAGCCAAAGCAAAAGGCAAATTAAAAACACCAGCTGTCTAACTAAACCGTAACAACATCTTCCGCAGTGCCCTGCTCTTACCTATCACATTCTCCCTCCAGGTAATGCAAGTGGCCCAAGGGGCCAGGAGAGGCCTGCCAAGGTGCGTGCCACACAACAACAGCGGCGGGCACACCCATAGCAAAAATATAAAGGCAGGCAGCAAAAATACACAGCATTCCTAACATTAACCCTGTAATAAATGTGCAGCCCAGCCACGTAGCGACGACAGCCATGACCACAACCAGAAATCACCCTGGTGCTGGCGAATGCCCTCCGCTAGATGGCGCAAACGATCCAAATCAGCCCGATAGCCGCACTCGCATCTGTAATATTGAAGCAGCACATACCCACAAAATCAGAACAGGGATGACCATGTCGCAGCAACAAATAATCAATGGCTAAGCGATTTTGCAAAACTCCTTGGCGAACTTCTCCCATCTCTTGAGTTAACAAGGCAAGAACAGTGGAAGTCAAATTCAAGGCCTTTGCCACAGTACAGGCAAGGTGTGCGACGGCATGGTAATTATGCACTACCAAACCAGGAGGCCCACCAGGGTAAAGGCAAGGGCTGCTGCCTCTCGTTCTGAAAACAATGTAACATCTGCCTTACAGGTAGGGCTCAAGGGAATACTCTCCCGCCGTTGGCGAGGCCCTCTCACAATGGGATGGGGAAACAACAAAGGGGCCACATGGCCAATAGCACAGGGGCCACCTGAACTATTAGCTGGAACATAAGTAAAGGCTGTGCGGCCGCATAGCAAAAACCACCCCAGGGTAACTTCATGTGTCCGTAGGCAAAGGATACATCCCTCTTATGGCGACAAACAAGCTCCACATTATCAAAATTAACAGCTACATGCTTAGCATTAACAAAATTCATACACGTAATAGCAGCTGTCACATTAGCCAAACGAAACGAATACATACTGGCATCTAACTTATCAAAAGTAGCTCCAGGGCCAAGGCATACAACTCTGCATAAGGTATATCCTGGGGATACAGAAACAACCAAGTATGCTGCTGCAGCGCCTCCAATTCAGTACACACACCCACAAAGCAGGTTTCCATAAGGGCTCCCACTGCAGGAACATGGGGCAGGCAGAAGGCCGTTGTATTTATGGCACTCTGCGCCAAAGTCAGCCAGGCATTCACTGGGGGTATAAGATCATACGTGGCGCCTCCCCTCACAAGGAGCGCCAAAACAAGCAACAGAGCAAAACCAGGCGAGGCTGACTCTCCGCATCCAGCAGAATAGGAGCCCAGGCCAGGATCACGAAGGCTTGTGGGACGCATTGACAGACGGGCCATGCTGCACTGCCCGGAGCGCACATCTCCAAACCTATGGGCAACAAAAGGGTACACAACAATTAATATGCAATCACACAGAATCAAAAAGGGCGGGCAAAAGTCCTGGCATGGCCAGCGAGCAATTATTCTCCAGGGGCTCTGGCTCCTCAGCGTCTGGGCGCGTCTCGTGTGGCTCTTCCGAATCTGTCTGTTGTTGCGCCCGAGGATGCAGCCAAGGTCGGACCCATTTCGCCGGTATCCACCTAGGACCTGCGTCAGTGGCAACACAAGCATAACCCCTCCCCCACGTTAGCAAGTCAACTGGTCCTTTCCAAACTTGCTGCTGATAATCGAACCATTTGACCGAGGGTCGTGGGCTTGTACCCTGCTCGTCCCCGGTTATCCCACCAACATGTTTAATCGCGGGGGGTACTTGGCTGTCTTTCCCAAGCTGTAGCCAATTGAGCACATAAAGAGCTTTCAGCAAACGAGCGGCAGGCGTCTTGTCCAAAGCGTCTGCCCTTTCACTCCGAATGTCCCCCTTCTGTCTCAAAAGAAGTGCCTTTAAGGACGCATGGGCACGCTCAATAATAGCTTGTCCAGTAGAATTGCCAGAAACACCGGTAGAATGCTGCACACCCCATTGTAAAAGAAACTGGGCAGTGCGATGCGAAACATAACCTCCGCCATTATCAGTCTTAATGAGCGCAGGAACCCCCATAACAGCAAAACAGGCTTGCCAATGCTTAATCACATCGCGGGAGCTGGTAGAGGTTAATGCTGTTGCCCAAATAAAGCCAGAAAAGGTATCAATGGTAACATGAAGATTGCGCAAGGTGCCAAACTCAGCAAACGTGGTAACATCAGACTGCCAAATTTGAAGGGACAAAAGGCCACGGGGATTAACATCGGAAACAAGGGGCAACACATGTTGTTGACAATCAGGGCAGGAGGCCACAATAGCGCGAGCATCAGTAATAGAAATCGCAAACTGGCGTGCCAAAGCACGAGCAGACTGGTGAAAAAATTCATGAGAGACCCGTGCCTGAGCAAAGGAATTTGGAACTTGGGCAGCACCAACCAAATGATCAATCAGGGCATTGCCTTCGGCAAGACCATCCTGCAGTCCAGAATGGCTCCTAATGTGCATAACAAAATAAGGGCACCGGCGAGCATTCAGCAAATGCCACAGCTGAAAAAGAGCAGTCCACAAAACGGAATTCGTGACTCGGCCCAACAGGGATCGTTCCAAACGACGAAGCACACCCACAGCATACAAGGAGTCACTAACAATGTTCAATGGAGTATCGGGCCACTTTTCAAAGGTTCGAACAATAGCACGAAGCTCCAGAACCTGTAAGGAGCCATCAGCAAGGACAAATTCGTGGTGCCAGCGATTATCAGCAAACCAAAGAAGTCCCGCACGCTGAGCACTACCGCTGGCGTCTGTAAAAACGGTGAGGGCAGCAACAGGACTGGACCGTAACATCAGAGCTTTCTCCAAGGGCAGCATAGTAGCAAAAAACCGATGTGGGGGAAAATGGCTGCTAAACTGACCGGCATAATCCAAGGTGGCAAGTACAAAGGAAAGGTGAGTAACAAGCAACTGAGTCACGGTAGCATCATCAAAGGGCAAATAAATCATGTGCGGATCCATGCCCGCAATGGCTAACAAACGCTGTCGGGCCACTCGAATAAGATGAGCGACTGCATCAAGTCGCGTGGTCACGGTGGTGGCATAATGCGAGGGCGGAAAAATCCACTCAATGCCCACAAGTGGATCTAAAAGGGCTTCATGCCACTGAAAAAGCAGGGCCGTCAGGGAAATATCCGTGGACAAAATGGCCAAAAAAACAGGTAAATCCGGATAAATGCGTCCGGAGTACCACGTGGCTAACTTATTTGCAATGGTTTGCAGGGCAACGTGATGTTCAGCTTGAAGAGAGCGAGGCTCATCCGGGGCACGACCACCCTTAAGCAAGGAAAGAAAGGGTGCAAGATCCTCATTTGTAATACCACAGAGACCGCGAATCCACTGCAGGTCACCCACAAAACATTGCACATCATGTAAATTATGAATATCCAGTTGAAGGGTTAAGTTCTGTGGCCGCACAATCGAATCGGTTATCTCCATACCAAGATACCGATACGGGGCTTGCTGTTGAATCTTTTCTGGGGCAATGACCAAACCAGCCTTTAGTAACACAGAGTCAATCTCAACAATGGCTGCTTCCATTGAAAGGTGGGCGCTGGTAAACAAAAGATCATCCATGTAATGATAAATAATCCAGTCAGGATGTGCCGCTCGCAGGGGTGCTATGGCCCAAGCAACATACAACTGACAAATGGTAGGAGAATTTTTCATACCTTGTGGCAGAACAGTCCATTGATACCGCTTGACAGGTTCAGCCTTATTAACAGAAGGCACGGAAAAGGCAAACTTCTCTCGGTCCGCAGGATGCAAAGCAATGGTAAAAAAGCAATCCTTGAGATCAATAACAAGCAAGGGCCATCCATGCGGAAGCATAGTAGGTGTGGGCAGCCCAGGTTGGAGGGCGCCCATGTCCTTCATCACAGCATTAACAGCTCGCAGATCTTGTAACAAACGCCAGCGCCCAGGTTTTTTGGGTATGGTAAAAATAGGAGTATTCCAGGGGCTAAGGGAAGGTTCAAGATGACCCTTAGCCAGTTGTTCCTGCACAAGTTCATGTACTCGGGCGAGCTTGTCTTTGTGCAGCGGCCACTGAGCGACCCAGACCAGTGTGGTGGTTGTCCATTCCAGCTGTAGGATCGGCCGCCCCTCAATGGCCGCTAGGCAAAAGGTGAATTCTGCAACACAACGCCCCAATGACTTAAGCAATCTCGACCTAATAACCAGATCGAAGCCTGCATCACGTCGGGGTCACCATTTGTTGTGTCGCACGGCGGACCTGGACAAAGCTCAACAGTCAATTTGATTGGAAGCAGAGTCATTTATTTCTCTCCAGCATACATCTTTATACTCTTGAAGCAGGCAAGCAAGCAGTTGCTAATTGGTTAACAAAATACACACAAGCACTGCTATAACTTCATAGGGTAACATCATCCTAGACAACTTCTAATTTATTATCCTATTATACCTGCTAGAGAGAAGTTAGCCAAGGCCAACTTCTCATAACAAAACTCACAACCTAATTAACCCAACCTGAAAACCTAAACATCTCAGGCTTCCCACACTATCTCCTAAAAACCTAAACATCTTAGCTTCCCACACTACCAGCTGCCAAGCTAGCAAAATATTCCCAACATAGGTGCTTCACTACACAATGATTCTGTTCTCACTGAATTGTCACTTCCAATTGCTCAGACCAGCTCCCCCAGCACACTCCTGGCTGTGCATTAGTGTAAGTGTGTCCATGGCTGAACAACAAGAGTTCCTGCCCATTTCCCTTCCGGCTGGAGCATGATTAGAGTGTGTTTGTGGTTAACGACATTGCTATAGATTGTTGTTCAGTCCCCACACTGACAATTCAGACCGTCCCGTTCCTATTCGAATCTGCACCAGATCATGCCAATAGCCGAGTCAGGATTTCTCTGGGGCACTGAAATGTTTCAGGGGGTTGGTGCATGAACTCAGCCTTGCATCCATCCCTGATGTTTCATGGACTAACAACAGCAGCGTAACGAAAGAGCTGATCCAATATCTCACTGTCAGAGGTGAAGGTGGCCTCGTCCCGTCTGCATGACCATTGCCATTGCAGGAGAGAAGGTTTCAGTGGAATCGAATGCCCTGGCTCAAACAAGAGACACAGGGAGGTTTTGCTATTCATGGATCTGTGAACAGGAAATTGTGTCTGTGTGTGAAATTGAGGAGGAAATGAAACGTCCCATGGTGGCCCAATGCCTAAGGAATGTGGGCGATGGACTCCGGCTGGGAAATGATTTTACAGGATCAATGTATTGCCCTGATTAAAAGCTATGGCTAAAAGGCAGCCACTGTTGTTAGTACCTGAACCTGTGTAGGGACACCCGAGTGGGTATCAAGTCCATTGCCTTAACCAGGGGTAGTCAATTATTTTATCAAAATTCAAATTTCTTGGTCAAGGCATAGTCAATGTATAGACGCCAGAAAATAATACACTGATAATAAGAAGAAGAATATAGAAATATTTTGCAGTCACTATGGGCATAACTATGATAATTGTTTTGTGTTTCACTCTTTATATATGGCACCTCCTTCCTTCCCTTTAGACTTCTAGTTTACCAAGGGTAAAACTAAACATCTCTTCAGATACCAGATACCATTCCTGCTAGCTACATGGGGATTTGATGTAGCTGCTTTCAATCCTCTGGCTCTGCCAGGATAAGTAACATTTCAGGCGGTCACTGAACTGAAGGAGGGAGATCATTTTTTGACATGTTACGCCTCCTCTTAAAGGTGTTTGTCTGGCTGCCTCGGTTCCCAGGTCTCTTCTGAGGGAAGAAAGTTTCTGTGCAAAATACCAAAACTTTTAACAGAGCGGAGGGAAAGGCAACGGCCACATGATGAGGCCAATATGTACCACAACATGATTTTTATATGGGATGACTCTGAACACTGACTGATCTGCACTCTCTTGTGTTTGAAGAGATGTTGAGTTTTGCATTTGGGAACCTATAAGGCTGAAGCAATGTTATGGATAGTGACACTGCGATTGAAGGGTTATTTAAGGTTGTAAAAATTGTTAAAAACACTGAGCTTAAACTTGAACTGCCTGTTATTAAAGGCTGGTTTCCCCACGTTGGTTCCATAAGCTCTGCTAGAAAGGCCCTGGGTTCTCTCCTGCCTCGCTGGGAACTAGAGGGAATCGTCCCCTGCTGCCCTTGGCTCCAGGCTGATTTTTCTGGGGAGGGCGTGGAATTGATTTGTTTGCTGTTGAGAAGGGAGCCAGGCCAGTTCTCAGGGAACAAGAACTCCCAGCATCTGCCCAGCCCAGCCCAGGCTGCTGCCCTGTCCCAGCCTCTGTTCCCCTGGGGGCCCTGCGTGTTTGACTCTAGAGCAGGCCGGGAGCAGCAGCTGAGGCAGAGGACACCTGGGCTGGGCAGATAGGAGGGAGTTTAGCAAGTGGAAATGGTAAAACCGCAGTGAAGTATTACCTTGGACTCGACGGGATTTCTCCATTGGTCTGTCTGCTTTGGGGCAGGGACAATGACACGTCCTGCTGCATTCATCATTTCAAAGGGGGGTTTAGGATTTTCATTCTCAGACACGGTGCACAAAGCAGGACTCAACCCAGGGTGCAAACGAAATGAGCCACTCACAGGTTCTGGCAGCCACAATGAGCCTTTGGTGCAAGAGCTCAGACCTGCCCCTGTCCCAGAGGGAGGGGGGTGTCTACAAGGGGCTTGGACCACTGATCTATCAGCACCTAACTCCCAAACTTTCAGTAACTCTATCATCAGTGCCCGTAAGTGTAATTTAAACCATGAGAAAAACCACCCAAGGCTAGACCAAAGGCCCATCTAGCTCTGAATCTTGTCCTCTGATAGTAGCCAATACCAGGTGCCCCCAAAGCCACCACTGGGAGTTGAACCCAGGATCACCTGTTTACAAGGTGGGTGCTTTAGCCAACTAAGCCATGGTGCCTGCCTGAGTGTAAGACCTAGTGTCTGCCCACACCTGACTCCCTGCCATCTCCACCAGGCCCTGACAAGCTTTCCTTGTGTTTGGATTCTGCAAAGCAGAGGAGCAGGTGACGTTTTCCTTGCAAGCTGCGTGTGTGAGTGAATCTTTGGCCAGGTCTGCTCTACAAAGTTGTTTCAGCAGAAATATATTGCTCAGGTGTGTGAAGAACACACAACGCTCCCTCGGTCGGCAGCTTGGTGTGGCTGGTGTACACACTGCAATGCCACGTCTGGCAACAAAACTGCCCTGTTTTGGTGACAAAATAAAACCACTTTGATGAGAGGCCTAGAGCTTTTTGCAGCAAACTTACAGTGACAGAGTGCCAGTGTAAATGCTGCTGGTCATTAAATCACCATAACTGGCCTCCGCCAGTATCCCACAATGCCCGCCGTGAACTCACCTGCCCTGCATTCCTGCTAAAGAGGCTGGGCCCCTCCCCTTTCCTAGCTCCAGGAAGTTCTGGTAGCTGAGCCTGCTGCTCTGCTCCGGCAGCCAGGAGCAAATCACTGCCATGGAATGCTGCTCTCCGGCCCTGCGAACACAGAGCAGGGGGCGGGAACTTCCATACATGGGGGGGCCACCAGCATCTGAACTGTGACACCCCATGACACCCCTTCCCTTGAGGAGGCTCTTACCTTCTAAACAGGGACGGCTGTTTTCTAGTAAAATCACTAAAAGGGAAGGAGAAAACTGGAAAGAGGTTCCTCCTGGCGCTCACGTCCGTGAACCCGAATACTCTCTCAGTCCTCAAAGAGAGACCTGGAGAAGGAGACTTGCTGGAGCAAAGCCACAGGGGTCTCTGAGGTTTCCCTGGCCCCTCGCCCCTGTCCTGCCTGGCTGATGTCAGCATCTCTCTGTGAGGTCACCACCTCCCCACCACCTTGGACCAATAGTCTGAGGTCCTGCAAAAGGCCTTTGTGATGTCACTGCCGCACCCCTCCCTTGCTGTGCCAATGTCCTGCCCCTGGCCAGGTACTTTGGAGGTTTGAGCTACTCCCTGTGGATCACCCCACTCAAGGAGCGTTCGTTCTAGGCAGCAAGCCGGCTAGACAGGGAAACATCAGATGCTGCTCCCAGTGCTACACTCAGTTTTTCAGAAATTAGTCGACTTTATGGCCAGAAGAGACCATTAGAGCATCTAATCTGACCCCCTGCATATCACAGGCCTCCTGTAGGACACAAGAGGTACTTTGGGGGCAAAGACATTCCAGAAAGGCATCTAGTCTTCATGAAATGACATCAAGAGATGGAGAATCCACCACTTTCCTTGGTAGCTTGTTCCTGTGGTGAATCATCCTCGCTGTTGACTATGTTGTAATATGAATTTGTCTCTTTTCACCTTCCAGCCATTGGGTCTTGTTATGCCTTTCTCTGCTAGATTAAAGAGCCCTTTAATACCCAATCTTTTCTCTCCATTAAGGCACTTCAACACTTCAATGAAGTCACCTTTCTATCTTTTGATAAGCTAAACAGATTGAGCTCTTTCAATAGCTCACTAGAAGGCATTTTTCTCCAGCCCTCAGAACATTTGGTGGCTTTTTGCTGCCTCAGCTCCAATTTCACAACATCTTTTTCAAACGAGGACACCAAAACTGGAGGCAGTATTCCAATATCTGTTCTGTCCCTATTTCAAACTTGTGCTCTGCTTCCAGGGAACACCCCAGCCAGACAAGTTGGTGTCAGATCTGCCTCGCCTGCTTGATGGCCCACTAAGGACCATCAGCTATACAATCGACCCATTGAGAGAAGGCAGAAACGCCTTGTGACTCAGCAAGGTCTGCAGGGACCTGCCTATGGACAGAACTCTAAGGTTTTCTATGCCACGTGCTGGACAGAGTGTCCTTGGGACAAAGAAAGCAAAGACCACATGGCAAGAGACTATAAAAGGCTGATTCCTCATCTCCATCTTGTCTCCATTACTGCTTCATACCTCTGGAGAGACTTTGCTACAAACTGAAGCTCTGTACAAAGGACTGAATGACCCATCCCAGCTGTGGATGGACTCCAGAGACTTGATTTGAACCTGCAGTTTATTCCATCACTGCTACAAGCCTGAACCAAGAACTTTGCCATTACTGGATGTAACTGATGCCTTTAACAATTTTAACTCTCATCCATATTTCTTACTTTTTATGAATAAACCTTTAGATTTTAGATGCTAAAGGATTTGCAAGAGCGTGATTTGTGGGTAAAATCTGACTCGTCTATTGACCTGCATCTGCGGCTTGGTCCTTTGGGGTCCGTTGAGAGAACGTTTTTCTTTTACTGGGGTATAGGTTTTCATAACCATTCATCCCCATAAGGAGTGGTGCTAGTGGTGATACAAGGGAACTGGAATAGCTGACGGAATTGGTTCTATGATGTCCGATTGGCCAGTGGGGTAAAACCAAAGTCCTCTCTGCATGGCTGGTGTGACGTGCTTTAATAGTAAAGGGCACCCAGCCTCGGGCTGTGACTGCCCTGCTCCAAGCAATTTGTCCTGAATTGATACTCTCAGCAGTGTCCCGCCAGTGGTCGCACTGTTACAGGGGTCATCCGGGATTACAGCTGGGAACTCTCCGAAGCTCAGGATGCGCTTCCTCAGCTAGGGGAAGTACGTAACCCACACACCCCCAGGGTGTGGTGGGGTGTCCCAGCTAGTGGCACCGAGATCACTTAGAGGGAGCAATAAAACATGTCTTCTATACAGCCCTCGCTAACAGCCAGGTGGCTTTTAGTTCATGCTGTAGAGGCCCCCACACTAAGCTCCAGAGGTCCCCGGTTCAATCCCGCCCACCACTGCGTCACCAACCTGGATCTGTCAGAATAACAGAGGCAGCTGCCACCCCAAGGAGAGAGCTGCCATGCCACATCCGGCTGAGAAGAGGTACCAAGCAGCGAGTTGACACCCTTCAGAGCTTCCTGTGATAAACTGTGAGCTTAGGACAATAGTGGGATGGTGAGAACTGTTGCCCTCAGAGTGGCCTGGGTCAGAGCCCATGGGAGGTCTTGGGCTCCCCCCCACGCCATCTGCTGCATCCTTCCCCCCAAAAGGGCCAAAACCCTGACCAAGAGGCAACATTCCCATGAGCAAAGGCCATCACGAGGCATCTGTCTTTGAAAGTTTGCAGAGGATGCGGGAGCAGAAAGGGGAGAGAGGATGAGGTTGGCTCTTGGGAAGAGGGAGCCTTATGGGAATATCATAAGAACATAAGAACATAAGAAAGGCCGTACCGGGTAAGACCAAAGGTCCATCTAGCCCAGTATCTGTCTACCGACAGTGGCCAATGCCAGGTGCCCCTGAGGGAGTGAACCTAACAGGCAATGATCAAGTGATCTCTCTCCTGCCATCCATCTCCATCCTCTGACGAACAGAGGCTAGGGACACCATTCTTACCCATCCTGGCTAATAGCCATTTATGGACTTAGCCACCATGAATTTATCCAGTCCCCTTTTAAACATTGTTATAGTCCTAGCCTTCACAACCTCCTCAGGTAAGGAGTTCCACAAGTTGACTGTGCGCTGCGTGAAGAAGAACTTCCTTTTATTTGTTTTAAACCTGCTGCCTATTAATTTCATTTGGTGACCCCTAGTTCTTGTATTATGGGAATAAGTAAATAACTTTTCCTTATCCACTTTCTCAACATCACTCATGATTTTATATACCTCTATCATGTCCCCCCTTAGTCTCCTCTTTTCCAAACTGAAGAGTCCTAGCCTCTTTAATCTTTCCTCATATGGGACCCTCTCTAAACCCCTAATCATTTTAGTTGCTCTTTTCTGAACCTTTTCTAGTGCTAGAATATCTTTTTGAGGTGAGGAGACCACATCTGTACACAGTATTCGAGATGTGGGCGTACCATGGATTTATATAAGGGCAATAATATATTCTCAGTCTTATTCTCTATCCCCTTTTAATTATTCCTAACATCCTGTTTGCTTTTTGACCGCCTCTGCACACTGCGTGGACATCTTCAGAGAACTATCCACGATAACTCCAAGATCTTTTCCTGACTCGTTGTAGCTAAATTAGCCCCATCATGTTGTATGTATAGTTGGGGTTATTTTTTCCAATGTGCATTACTTTACATTTATCCACATTAAATTTCATTTGCCATTTTGTTGCCCAATCACTTAGTTTTGTGAGATCTTTTGAAGTTCTTCACAATCTGCTTTGGTCTTAACTATCTTGAGTAGTTTAGTGTCATCTGCAAACTTTTCCACCTCACTGTTTACCCCTTTCTCCAGATCATTTATGAATAAATTGAATAGGATTGGTCCTAGGACTGACCCTTGGGAACACCACTAGTTACCCCTCTCCATTCTGAGAATTTACCATTAATTCCTACCCTTTGTTCCCTGTCCTTTAACCAGTTCTCAATCCATGAAAGGACCTTCCTTTTATCCCATGACAGCTTAATTTACGTAAGAGCCTTTGGTGAGGACCTTGTCAAAGGCTTTCTGGAAATCTAAGTACACTATGTCTACCGGATCCCCTTGTCCACATGTTTGTTGACCTCTTCAAAGAACTCTAATAGATTAGTAAGACACGATTTCCTTTACAGAAACCATGTTGACTATTGCTCAAGAGTTTATGTTTTTCTATGTGTCTGACAATTTTATTCTTTACTATTGTTTCAACTAATTTGCCCGGTACCGACGTTAGACTTACCGGTCTGTAATTGCCAGGATCACCCCTAGAGCCCTTTTTAAATATTGGCGTTACATTAGCTAACTTCCAGTCATTGGGTACGAAGCCGATTTAAAGGACAGGTTACAAACCTTGGTTAATAGTTCCGCAACTTCACATTTGAGTTCTTTCAGAACTCTTGGGTGAATGCCATCTGGTCCTGGTGACTTGTTAATGTTGAGTTTATCAATTAATTCCAAAACCTCCTCTAGTGACACTTCAATCTGTGACAGTTCCTCAGATTTGTCACCTACAAAAGCCAGCTCAGGTTTGGGAATCTCCTAACATCCTCAGCCGTGAAGACTGAAGCAAAGAATCCATTTAGTTTCTCCGCAATGACTTTATCATCTTTAAGCGCTCCTTTTGTATTTTCATCGTCAAGGCCCCACTGGTTGTTTAGCAGGCTTCCTGCTTCTGATGTACTTAAAAAACATTTTGTTATTACCTTTGGAGTTTTTGGCTAGCCGTTCTTCAAACTCCTCTTTGGCTTTTCTTATTACACTCTTGCACTTAAGTTGGCAGTGTTTGTGCTCCTTTCTATTTGCCTCACTGGGATTTGACTTCCACTTTTTAAAGGAAGTCTTTTATCTCTCACTGCTTCTTTTACATGGTTGTTAAGCCACGGTGGCTCTTTTAGTTCTTTTACTGTTTTTCTTAATTTGGGGTATACATTGAAGTTGGGCCTCTATTATGGTGTCTTTAAAAGGGCCCATGCAACTTGCAGGGATTTCACTTTAGTCACTGTACCTTTTAACTTTTGTCTAACTAACCCCTCATTTCTGTATAGTTCCCCCTTTGAAATTAAAGGCCACAGTGTTGGGCAGTTGAGATGTTCTTCCCACCACAGGGATGTTGAATGCCATTGTATTATGGTCACTATTTCCAAGCGGTCCTGCTATAGTTACCTCTTGGACCAGCTCCTGCGCTCCACTCAGGATTAAATCTAGAGTCGCCTCTCCCTTGTGGGTTCCCGTACCAGCTGCTCCATGAAGCAGTCATTTAAAGTATCGAGAAATTTTATCTCTGCATTTCGTCCTGAAGTGAAATGTTCCCAGTCAATATGGGGATAATTGAAATCCCCCACTATTATTGGGTTCTTAATTTTGATAGCCTCTCTAATTTCCCTTAGCATTTCATCATCACTATTACTGTCCTGGTCAGGTGGTCGATAATAGATCCCTACTGTTATATTTTTACTAGAGCATGAAATTTCTATCCATAGAGACTCTATGGAACCTGTGGATTCGCCTAAGATTTTTACTTCATTTGAATCTACACTTTCTTTAACATATAGTGCCACTCCTCCCCCTGCACGGCCTGTTCTGTCCTTCCGATATATTTTGTACCCCGGAATGATTGTGTCCCATTGATTGGTCTCAGTCCACCAGGTTTCTGTGATGCCTATTATATCTATATCCTCCTTTATCACAAGGCACTCTAGTTCACCCATCTTATTATTTAGACTTCTGGCATTTGTGTACAAGCACTTTAAAAACTTGTCCCTGTTTATTAGCCTGCCTTTTTCTGATGTGCCAGATTCTTTTTTATGTGATTGTTTATCATGTTTACCATCAACCCAATGATCAGATCATTGATGCCTAGAATCTTCCCGGACATGTTGTAATTGATTGGATCTAGGTTTTAAAATGGGTACCACATTTGCAGATGGAGAAATGTCAGCGAGTTGAGTGGAAGGCCATTGCAAGCTCAGCTAATTAGGCAATGTGGCTTATGCCCCATCTAACAAGGTCCTTAAACAATAGCTCCCAGTTTTCATTCACATTGTTCTGTTTAGTGTTTTTCTCCAAAACACTTTTACTAAACCTTTGGGTCAGCTTTGGAAAGTTGGCCCTTTCAGCGCACCAAATATAAGTATTGCTGGTGGGGACTGCCCTCTATTGGTCACAAGAACGGCCATACTGGATCAGACCAATGGTCCAGCCAGCTCAGAATCCTGTCCTCCCACAGTGGCCAATGCAAGGTGCCCGCGAGGGAATCGACAGAACAAGGAATCATCAAGCGATCCATCCCCATTCCCAGATTCTGGCAAACAGAGGCTGAGGACACTTCAAGGGCATGTTTCTTTATCCCTGCCCATCCTGGGTAATAGCCAATGATGGACCCATCCTCCATCAACTTATCTAGTTCTTTGGTGGACCCTGTTATAGTCTTGGCCCTCACAACATCCTCTGGCAAAGTTTCCCCAAGTTGACTGTGTGTTGGGTGAAGAAATACTTCCTTTGGTTTGTTTTAAACCTGATGCCTATTCATTTCATCAGGTGGCCCTAGTTCTTGTGTTATGAGGAGTAAATAGCACTTCCTTACAGATCCAGACTAACACAGCTACCCCTCTGATACTTCCTTATTTACTTTCTCCAAACCCATCATCATTTTATAGACCTCTATCCTAGCCCCCCCCTTCGTCATCTCTTTTCCAAGCTGAAAACTCCCCTCAGTCTTATTAATCTCACCTCACATGGAAGCTGTTCCATACCCCAATCATTTTGGTTGCCCTTTTCTGTGCCTTTCCCAATTCAGATATATCTTTTTGAGACGAGTGACCATCTCCAGTATTCAAGATGTGGGCATAACACAGATTTATAGACAGGCAATATTATATTTCTGTCTCACTAGCCATCCCTTTCCTAAGGACTTCCCAACATTTTGTTCACTTTTTTGACTGCCAATGCACATTGAGTAGATGCTTTCAGAGAAGTATCCACAGTGACTCCAAGACCGCTTTCTTAAGTTGTAAGAGCTAATTTATACCCCATCAGTTTAGCTGTAGAATTGGGATCATGTTTTCCCATGTGCATTACTTTGCATTGATCCACATTGAATTTCATCTGCCTTTTTGCTGCCCAGTCACTCAGTTTGGTGAGATCCCTTTGTCACATTTTGCACTCTCTTTTGGACGTAACTAAATTGAGTTGGTTTGTATCATCTGCAAATGTTGCCACCTCACTGTTTACCCCTTTTTCCAGATCACTGAGGAGTATGTTGAGCAGTGCTGGTCCCAGTACAGACCCCAGGGGGACACCACTATTTACCTCCCTCCATTCTGAAAATCAGACCCTTTCTTTCTTGCCTTTGAACCAGTTACCTATCCCAGAGAGGACCTTCCATCTTATCCCATTTTGCTTCAGAGCCTTTGGGGAGAGACCTTCTCAAAGGTTTTCTGAAAATCTAAGTATACTATATCCACGGGATCACCTTTATCCACATGCTTGTTGACTCCTCAAAGAATTATAGTTGATTTGTGAGGCATGATTTTCCTTTACAAAAACCATGTTCATTCTTCCCCAATGTAAGCGGGGGCAGACTCACCCAACGGCGCCTCCTGCTGGTCATCTTGGGAATTAGCTCTCCAGGCATCAGAGCACCCTCTGCAGGCCGGTGATCTGCCTTACCTCAGCTGGCCCCTGTCCTCCCAGGACCCCAGTGCCCCTTTACCCTGGCAGTACCCCTGGCAGTAGCCCCACAGTTCTGGGTCTCCTCCCAGGGGAACCCCACCCACTATCCCCACTTCACCTCAGTCTTGGCTACTGCCCAGTCTCCATCCAGCCCCCGTTCACTGGGGCAGACTGCAGTGTGAGCCACTCACCACAGGCAAAGGGGTTTGGACCTGCCGCCTCTGCTTCCCCCTGGGCTGCCCCATTGCAGCCCTGCACCTATTCAGCCTATAGTGAGGCCTGCAGCCTGGGGCTTTCCAGGCCAGAGCTCCCAGCTCCTCTGGCCCTTCCCAGCCCTGCTCCCACTCTAGGTGTCTTGCTTGGGTCCCTGCAGCCAGGCCCTTCTCTCACTACAAGCAGAGGGAGACTGACTGGGCTCCTGGCTCACAGCCTCTTCTAGGGGCCAGCTGGGCCTGACTGGGGCATGGCCACAGCTGAGCCTGCTTCCCCCAGTCAGCCCAGGCTCCTTGCCCCAGCCCTCTCCTGGGCGCTTCAAGCCCCGCAGGGCAGGAGCAGGGGACCACCCGCTACACCCAGCAAATTCTGTTCACCGATGGGTCTAATCATTGGGCTCTACAATTCCACCCAATTTGCCCTAGTACTGACGTTAGACTTAGTGGCCTGTAATTGCCAACTGCGTCTCTGGAGCCTTTTCATACACTGCTCCAGCCAGGGACTAAAGGCCGCCCCAGACTTTCCCTTTCTCCCTTCTGGGAAATCAAGTTCAAGTTCTACAAGGAGCTAAAGAAGCCTCAAACCTGCATCTGAATTAATGTCGCTTTTCTCACTGTCTGACACAAACAAATGTCATTTCAATCCCAGGTGAGTCCACTTCAGTCATTCCTCAGCCCCATTCCCTCACCCTCCTGCCTTAGCTTAGGGCATTGCGCCACCCTGTGAGCATTTCATGTCCCTCCTCAGTTTCACATACAGACACAATTTCCTTTGCCGTTCAACGAACAGCAAAACCTTTCTGTGTCTCTAGTCTGAGCCAGGGCATTCAATTCCATTGAAACCTTTGCTCCTGCAATGGCAACGGTCAGACAGAGGACGTGACCCCTTCGGCCCTGAGAGTGAAATACTCACTCTCCTTTTTCTTCAAGCTGCTGTTGTTAGTCCATAAAACATGTATCATGGAATAAAAAGCTGCATTTACTCCAGGGTGAGGAAAGAAAGGAGCCACCAACTCCCCGAAAAATCTCTGTGCCCCAGAGAGAACCTGCCCCTGCTATTGGAATCACTGATGTGCTTCAGCTACAATGGGGAGAGCATCTGCTCTCAGGGGGTTATAGCTCAGTGGTAGAGTGTTTGACTGCAGATCAAGTGGTCCCTGCTTCAAATCCAAGTGCCCTCTAATAAGCCTCTTATTTTTTTTTTATTTTTGAAAAAAGGGAAAATATTTTTATTTCCATTCTCCATTATGTTCAGAAGCTCCACTATATGGGGATGCTTGAAATGAATGTAACACTCAACATTTCACTGTCCAAATGCATAAAAATCTAGCAAACCTGTCCATCAGCTGAAATCAGTTCCAATCCTCTAAGTGTCTAGTTTATGTTTTCATCAATTAAACAAAGGGATCAAATGAATGTACATTTGCAGATCCCTCTTCTCCAGGCTGTGCTGTGCAGAAGAACAAGAACCACATCCAGTTGGGGTTCAGGAGTCTGACGAGCAAAGGCAACTTGGTGCGGGCTAAAGTCACCAGCACTTTGGCTCCTTCCCATTCAACCAGCAGTTGGGCCCCCAGGACAAGGCATGAGAAGAAGACAGTGGCTGTGAGCAGGAAAATAGCCACCAAGAAGCTGGCTAAAGCTGTCAAGATCCCCAGGTAGGTCACCATGCCCATGTCTAGAATGTACTGACTGCAGCAGGGACCAAAAAGGCAGAGAAAAGCCCTCAAAAGTTCTAAGTTGTCAAGCCCCAGAAGGTGATCAAAATCCTACCTAAAATCAAGACAGGATAAGGCTAATGTCACCTCCAAAGCCAGGGCTAAGAAGGTAACACTGAGAAAGAAGTGGCGAGATTTCCATTGGGATGACTCCTGCTCCCCAATGGCTCTGTTATGAATCACCATGGACCACCCGAGAGATCAAAGTCCTGCAGGACAAACAGCCCCATGGCCAGTATAATGAAGTGGTGGCAGTGGGGAAGTGCTGTGTTTTGTGTAACACCTGCCAGGTGGGTGATGCACTGACAGGGCAGCTGCCCATGAGCTCATTCTCTTCCATCTGCTTCTGCTGTTATTTCAGAGCCGGCACTAGCGGGAGTGTGTCCCTGTCACTTCACCAGCTGTAGAACAGGCTCTGTCTGCAGCCCAGCTCTGATTAATCCCACTTTTTAATGTATTCCTACCGCGATACTTTCCCATTTCTCTGCCTCATTCTAACATTCCGGTCAGAGACTGAATATGGGGAGGGATGGACTAATTTGTGTGACATTCGGTAAGTTGCCATCGTATGTGACTGAAACCTCTGCTGGAGGTGGGCAGGAGCCTGTTACACACACAAAATAGCTAAGCTTGACTAAACTACCTGCTACACATTCAAACCCTCCTGTACACACAAAACAGAAGTTGGGGCTCTGAGAAATGGCAACTTTCCTTTAACACAGATCATTGTTTTCTGTACTTCCAGAGGCACTGAAATAGCAGCTGTTTAAAGGTAATGTGCTTCTACTTCATGATCAGCAGCAGAGCCTCTGTAAATTTACCACCCGTAGAGTTGATTGTTTCTAACTGCAGGGTTAGCCAGACCATTCAGTAACATTATCGCTCTGTCTACAAAGCCTTTGGTTAGTGATGAATCATGAGACTTATCCCTCCCTGCTCTAATTCCACTGTGTCATAGGTTTGTTCCCCACTTTGAACTTTAGCGTCCACAAGATGGGGACCTGCATGGACTCCTCTAAACTAAAATCCTAGTTTAGATCTGGTAAAGCTGCCACCAGCCAAGTTTTTAGCGTCTGGCACACTTCCTGTTCCCCCAAACTTTCCCTGGGGAACACAGATCCAAACTCCTTGAATCTTAACACAAAGAGGGATTCCCTATCCCCCTTCCCTTCCCCTCCCCTAGTCCTTGGGAGAGATTCTTTGATTCAATAAGCTTGAATCAAGGTAAGAGGGATTCACTTTTTTCCCCCTCCTCTTCCCCTGAAAATCCAAACAAGGGGAAAAAATCAATCAAGTTCTAAAAAGAAAAGATTTTATTAAAAGAGAGAAAGTAAGTACACTATCTCTGTAACACCAGGATGAAAAATATACAGGGTCTAGCTTATCAACCTGGAGAGGCTTTCCCCCTCCCCTTCTTTCTCAGAATAATCAAAGTAACAGCAAACAGAAATAAAGATATTTCTTCAGCAAACATACAATTGCAAATGTAGAAATTAATTATAAGACTAAACCGCCTTTCTAATACTTCAGGAAAACTTGGAGAACTTGGAGATATGTCTGGCCTCTCTTAGATCCAAAAAGAGAACGGCAACCCCAACAAAGAACACAAAGACTTCCCTCCCCAGAGATTTGAAATTCTCTTATCCCTTGATTGGTCCTCTGGTCAGGTGTTCATCAGGTTACTGAGCTTGTTAACCCTTTACAGGTAAAAGAGACCTTAACCCTTAACTATCTGTTTATGACACACTGACTCCAGTGCTCTTTTCCCAGTTCTGGTTCCAAGAAAATAAACAAAACAACCTTCAGAACATGCTGTGGGAAAGTGGAAATAATTCAGTTTCTTCTGTGTCTTGTGTGTGTCTATTTGCTTTGTGTGTGTGACCGGTGGGGCTTTTTGTTTGCTCCTGGCAGGTTCAACCCTGTCAGATTTCTCTGTGGGGAGGGGCCAGAGAAAACAGACACCCTGGCCTTCCAGGTTGGGATTAGGCAAAGGAATAACAACCCTGTCCCAGAAAAACAAAAATGTTACAGAAAAGTGGTAGGAACAGTGCTAGAGAAACTGGTAAATAATCACAATGCCCAGGCTTGAAGTAATCGGAAACACAGAATTCAAAAAGCAAAGCTCAGGGGTTATTGGGGGTTTATTCTCTGAGCTTAGCCATGTGCTATAGCACAGGGAGCACTTTGGGACGTCTCCCATCCCACAACAGGGGAAAGGAAAAAGATTCTTAGGCTCTAGCACGGATTGAAGGAGGATGGTGATGGGGAATAAGGGAATCCCTCTGTCTTACCCTCACTACGTCTGTTGTTACAATGGGTGAAATGACATTTTCCCTATCCCTGCCCTGTTCCCAGGGCGGCTCTAGAAATCAGGCTGCCCCAAGCAGCGCGGTGCGCTGCGCCGCCCTTCCCCGGTCCCGCGGCAGGTCCCCTCTTCCCGCGGCTCCGGTTGAGCTCCCGCAGGGATGCCTGCGGCAGATCAACCGGAGCCCGGGAGGAGCGGACCTGCCGCAGGCATGAGTGCGGCGGGTGCCGTGGTCAGCGGCTCGGTTGAGCTCCCGCAGGCATCCCTGCGGGAGCTCAACCGGAGCCGCGGGAAGAGGGGACCCGCCGCAGTCATGCCTGCGGCAGGTCCACCGGAGCCAAATGCCGCCCCCCGGGAAAGGGCCGCCCCACGCGCCTGCTTGGCGCGCTGGTGTCTAGAGCCGCCCCTGCCTGTTCCTGCTCTTTGTTATAGTTCAATATATTTTAAGTGTGGAAAACGATAATAAAAATATCTGCTCCCCAGCACAACCTGAAGCAACATCAGAGCAGCTGGGAATGAAACAATTTGTTCCCCAAGGGAGAACTCGATGACTAACAGTTGCTGTGAAATGGGGGAACAGTATAACCGTGATGCTCAGGGTTTGTTTAGACTAGGGAAAGTGATGGAGTTTAGGTCAGGTCAAGGGGAAAGCTAATGCCAACCCCTGCACCTGGGCTGCATCTGCACTACAAATGTTTACATTAAGATCACTAACTTGAGCAGCCAACGCCATGTACAGCCCTAGTGGATGTCAGGCTCAGGTAGTTTTTGCCTCAGTGTAGCTTGTTGGGATCAAACCTCTCCCCCACCTGGAGCTGATGAACATTCCTGGCCGGAGGGACACACACTCCTTTGACTCAAAAGGAAAGGAGTTGATAGAAAAGATCACAGGACTGACCCCAAAGAAGGGTGAGCTGCAAAAGGCAGAAGAAGGCAACTGATCTGGTGGAGCTGAGAGACCTTGGTGAAGATGGTGCAAAAATCACTATGTGGGAATTAGCAAATGTAATTAAAAAAACAAAACTTTGGCCAGCCCTAGTCAAGGGATTTATTACAGTTCTCTCTCATGTGGATTTTGTGATGTCTAATAAGGTGTGAGCTCTGAATGAAGCTTTTCCCACACTCAGAGCACGTGTAGGGCATCTCCCCAGTGTGGATTCTCTGATGTGTAATAAGGTTTGAGCACCGATTGAAGCTTTTCCCGCACTCAGAGCACGTGTAGAGCGTCTCCCCTGTGTGGATTCTCTGATGTGTGATAAGGTGAGAGCTCAGCCTGAAGCTTTTCCCGCACTCAGAGCACGTGTAGGGCGTCTCCCCTGTGTGGATTATCTGATGTCTGATAAGGTGAGAGCTCAGCCTGAAGCTTTTCCTGCACTCAGAGCATGTGTAGGGCTTCTCCCCAGTGTGGATTCTCTGATGTGTAATAAGGTTTGAGCGCTGATTGAAGCTTTTCCCACACTCCGAGCACGTGTAGGGCATCTCCCTTGTGTGGATTCTCTGATGTGTGATAAGGTTTGAGCTCTGCTTGAAGCTTTTCCCGCACTCAGAGCACGTGTAGGGCATCTCCCCTGTGTGGATTCTCTCATGGCTGATAAGGTCAGAGCTCAGCCTGAAGCTTTTCCTGCACTCAGAGCATGTGTAGGGCTTCTCCCCAGTGTGGATTCTCTGATGTGTAATAAGGTTTGAGCGCCGATTGAAGCTTTTCCCACAGTCAGAGCATGTATAGGGTGTCTCCCCAGTGTGGATTCTCTGATGTGTGATAAGGGCAGAGCGCCGATTGAAGCTTTTCCCACACTCAGAGCAGGTGTAGGGCGTCTCCCCAGTGTGGATTCTCTCATGTCTGATAAGGTGTGAGCTCCGCCCGAAGCTTTTCCCGCACTCAGAGCTGGTGTAGGACGTCTCCCCAGTGTGGATTCTCTGATGTGCAATAAGGTTTGAGCGCCGATTGAAGCTTCTCCCGCACTCGTGGCACATGTAGCGTCTCTCTTCCATGTTGATTCTGTTGCGTGGAATAAGGGCTGAGTGGCTACTGTAGTTTTCCTCTGGCCTCTGCTGAGTCTCACAGGCTTTTGTGTTTTCTGGGAGTGCACAACTCCTGGAAACATTCCCTTTGGATCTTCCTGATAACAGCCAATGTGGATCTACTTGCACAGTGTCTTCCTGCTGGGGTTTCTCCTCCTCGTTTTCACTCACCAGCCCATCGCCGGATGGGAGACAGAGAGAATCCAGACATAGGTCACTCCCTGTGCCTGAGAAAAAGGAAATGTCAGAGAGAGGAATGAAAAAAGGGATGAACAAACCAAAATATATGTGGGAGAGATCAAACCTATCAGGTGCTGATTTTCCCCAAAGCCTTCCACAGAGAAGAGAGGAAGGCATCAGTTCTGGGTCCTCATTGCACCATAATTCTCAGGGGAAAGTGAGATCGGGGAGGGACCCGCTGCCAGTTGTCAGTCAGAATAGGAGGGAAGCCATGAGTGACATCTGCCATAATGATTCCACATCTGCAGGGAACAATCCTGAACTTGAAGAGCTCACAGGGTCTTTGTAGGGCATCCCAAATGTTTCCTGCATTCCTAAGCAGTTGTTGAGTTGTTTAACCAAGTCCTCACCTGTGACGGCAGCTCTCGGGACCACTTCTTTTTCAGAGCCCTGGAGGTCCGGGACCCACGGTTCTTCCCCTCGTTCCAGCTGCGAGATCACAGCAGGTTTGGAAATTGGAAACCCTACTGCAGGCAAAGAAAACAAGGGAGGTCAGTGGAATTTGTGGGATACTTGTCACAAAGAATATTCCATAGTTTTAACCCCATCTCATTTTTAGGCAGTAACATCTGTAGCCCTCAGGATTCATCTGCTTGCCTGCATCAATATCTCTTTTCTTATAAGTACAGTATTGTGATAGGTTTATTAATTCATATTAAAAATATATTTGGCTGTAATGCAAGAAACCTACAGGCCAAAAACCTGCATTTTAAGTTAAAGCAAAGTTAGCATAGCTATATCCTGTGCCCTTTCATCCAGAAAAGGAACTGTTTTTCCTATACCCAAATAAAGTGCCTACGCTTAGGTCTAAGACTCTTTACCTAGACCAACAGACAATGAAGAATAGCAAAGGGATTTTTCAAAGTTGTACTCACAGGCTTAACAAGTACCCCACAAGTGCGCAGATACCTGCCATCCATACACACATACATACTAGCCTATGGAATAAGCGTACCCTATCATTTCTATGGGGGAAGACTGAAATTTGGGCATAAAAGGAAGGATTTCCGGCATTTATTTCCAAAAAAAGAGGTAACCTACCTCGCTATAAAAAGAGGTAACATATCTCTTTTTACCCGCACCTTGACCTCCTCCTCCTTCTCTAAGCTTCACCATCTTCAACTACGTATTCATGCTATCCATCTACGACAGCTATTAACCAGTAATAGGCCACACTTATTTTCTTTTCAAACTTTAAGTTCAAAACTTTATTTTAATTTGTGTATTAGATTATTTAGTTGAGCTAAAAAGTAAATTCCAAAGTAGCTTTGAGAGCTCTTTACATTAGTTTCCCTTGCAAGAGCTGTGAAACCACAACCGCCAGAGGTGAGGCCAACACCAGTTTATCAAAACAGGGTGTGAATATTAACCAAAAGTTTGCAGCACATAATATTGTATCATCATATGCATCTCCTGAATAACAGTAATACAATTGTAACTCTGTAATTCTACCTGTTTTACAATTTACTTACTATTTCATTGAGTATAATAAAAGTCGTTACGACTATATCTGTCTCACTGTGAGCTTCCTGTCATACCCCGAAGGTCCCTTTATCAATTCTGTGGAACCTGATTCGAAACACGAACTTTTATCTTCTGATCAAACAAATTGGTGAGCCTAAACCCATATTAATTAATATAAATGATTAATTATTATTATTAATTAATTAAAATAATTACAATACACATTAAATTAAGTTGATAAATCAAATCAACATTACTCTCACACCCCAAATAAGGCTACGCATCCCAAGGCCATCTTCCTTGGCTCAAAGTGGCAGGAGAGTTACTATTATAACAAATCATATTCACTACCTTAGTGCCTAAGGACCAACTAACAGTGGGCCCCCATTGTGCTAGGCAAAGTGCAAACAGAGAACAGTAGATGGCCCGTGCCCTGAAGAATTTATAATCTAAATCAGGGATAGGAAACCTGCGGCAGCGAGCTGATTTTCAGTGGCACTCACACTGCCTGGGTCCGAGGGGGGACTCTGCATTTTAATTTAATTGTAATTTAAAATTAAGCTTCTTAAACATTTTAAAAACCTTATTTACTTTACATACAACAATAGTTTAGTTCTATATTATAGACTTATAGAAAGAGACCTTCTAAAAACGTTAAAATGTGTTACTGGCACACGGAACCTTAAATTAGAGTGAATAAATGAAGACTCGGCACAGCACTGCTGAAAGGTTGCTGACCCCTGATCTAAATAGACAAGACAGACACAGAACGGGGGAAGGGCTAGAACCCACTGTTAGAATAGAGATATTCAGGCCTGCCTGTAAAGCCTATAGTTTAAGAACTTAGGGGTATTTTTATCACTTTGTCTTTATACCCCTGTCACTAGCTAAGAATCAAAATCTCAGTCTGCCTGTGTCTGGGCCTTCTCTCACTAGGATAGGCTGAGGCCTTGTTCTTAGGCTAAGGCCTTTGGCTAAACAGCAGGGGCTGCCATAAGCTGGGAAACATAGCGTCACATCCTCACATTTCAGTGTGACTGGTTTGGGATAAGGTGCTATTAGGCTGTTAGGAAGTCAATCCTGTCCTGACAGTGCCCATCACCAGCAGATAAAGAAACAGATCTTAAGATGGTTAAAGAAAACTTACTTTGACAGCAGCTGGTCTGGCAATAAATCCCTTATCAATGGTTGTGGTTATGAAACCCTCATTTCTGTATTGTTTTATCTTTATCGCCACCACTTTTACCTTGTTAATCAGTCTGGTTCTCTAATTGTTTCTGTCTGCTGCATCATTAATTTTTCTAGGTGTAAGTTCATTAGGGTAGTGGAACATGCTTGCTTGGAAATAACCCCAATAAACATCGCATTATCTGTGCTTCAGATTTCTGGTCTTTTGCTGCTTGCTGTCTGCGTGACAAGAACCAGGGAAGTGGGAGGGTGAAGGGAAAACCCTCTAACAAACGGACATGACCTGATACCCAAGAGGTAAGCCTTTAAGGAAGGTTTTAATACACTTTGGAACGGATCAGGGATTCCCATGAGGACTGAGAGGGAGCGATGGTAAACACGCATTTAGATCCTTTTCTTGTTTTATATCTTTTCCCCATAAGGCTGAACCTTTGGCACTGTCATGGATCCATAGGATCTGTGCAATGCCCTGGCTTTTAAACCGTCCTTGGGAGGTGCCTCTTGAGTGCACTACACCCCAAGGGTCCCACTCTTCCTCAAGGACAGGCCATTTAGCTTCAGCACCTGAGAATGAGCCACTTCCTCGGTGTCCTTCCTCCACACTCCCCTCCACTTCTTCCCATTACTCTCAGCCAGCACCACCTCCCGGCACCTTGGGAGCTTCTTGTGTTCCCTCCTCATCTCTCACAACCTCATCCCTCCCTGCTGCTTCTTAGCTCTAACCCTGCACACACCCTCCCCATATCTGGGCACCCCAGAATTACCTATTCCCCCTTCTCCGCCCCCCCCACAGCTCTGTTCTCCCTTCATTCGTGGGGTCCTGAATGACAACATTATACGCTCTCCTATCAAAAGAGGAGCTCATTTGACTGTCACACAAGCCAGGCAAGAGTCACACACCTATTTACTCAATTTAGAATTCTACAGGAGGTATATTTTCCTCTTAAAATGAGGAATACGCATGAAAGCTACAGTTATGAATGTAGCCAATAAGGATACATTAAGTGCAATTTTTAAATGACTGACGGCACAAAAAAGGCACATGTCCAAACATTATACTACTGGGTGGGAGATAATGCAAAAAACAGTTGGGCAAGGAAACTTGTCAAAACTTGTATGACAAATAAAGGTATAAAGTTATTACTACTCAGGTTCTTTAGAGACCTCACAGCTTCTAATAACCCAGGGGACAGGACTCCTTACCCAGCGAGGTCACCGTCTCATAGTTCTCCTGCATGACATCCCTGTAGAGGGCTCTCTGAGCGGGGTCCAGCAGAGCCCCCTCTTCCCTGGTGAAATACACAGCCACTTCCTCGAAGGTCACCGGCCCCTGAAAGAGCAAGAGTCCAACACTCAGTACCTGCTGCCCCACTCACAACCCCACTATTCACAGAACAGCAGCACCAGGGAAATGGAAGCTCCAGGAGGCACATGTTAACAGAGTCCCACCCCACCTTGCCTAGAACAGCCAGGAGGCATCAGAGGGCAGAAAGAGAGAACCTTTGTGTCTCCCAGCTGACAGACGGAGGCAGGGTCATCACATTTATCACATACCCACTAGCCAGAGCTTAATATAGGAGATGGGGCTGTCTCTGGACCCTGCTGGTGGCTCCCTGGTAGGAATCCCAACACTCTCCAAATAAAATATATGGAAGAAAGGGGAAGTCAATAGTAAAGAATAGAAGGTCAGAATTGTAGAAAGTTGGCAAGGGAAGCTATCAGAAATCAATGACCAATTAATGAAAATAAGAAGGTAGTTTTTAAAAAGTATATTAAGTACAAACTTAATCCCTAACAATGGTAGTGGTAAATTACTAGATGGAAATGGCAGAATTATCAAAATAATGCAGAAGAGGTAAAAGTGTTCAATAAATATTTCTCTCCTGGATTTGGAGATGTAAGTCATATAAGACATTGATGCTGACAGTCTTTCCAGCCCAACAATAACTCACGAGGATGTTGAACAGCAGCTATTACAATTAGACATGTTTAAATAAGCAGGTCCAGATAACTTGTATCCAAGAGTTTTGAAAGACCTGGTGGAGGAGTGTGGAGGACTGTTAATGGTGATTTCAATTAGGACTTGGAACACTGGGGAAATTCCAGAAGACTGGACTAAAGCTAATGCTGTGCCAATATTTTAAAAGGGTAAAAGAAATGACCCAGCTAATTACAAGAGTGTTAGTCTGATACTGGGCAAGATAATGGAGCAGCGAATATGGATTTAATTAATAAAGAATTAAAGGAGGGTAATATAATTAATACCAATTAACAAAGGTTCAGAGACAACAGATCCAATCAAACTAACGGGATATCCTTATTGCATGAGATCAAAAGTTTGGGTGCAGCTAATAGTAATGATGTAATATACCTAAACTTCTGTAAGGCGTATGACTTGGTTCAGCACAACATTTTGACTAGAAAACTAGAAAGATACAAAATAAACACAACATACATTAAATAGATTAAAAACTATGATTGTAAATGGGGAACCATGGTCGAGTGGATTTCTTTCTAGGGGGTTCCCACAAGGATTGGATCTTGGCCCTGTGCTATTTAACATTCTTATCAATGACCTGGAAGAGAATATAAAATCGTCACTGATAACGTTTCCAGTTGCCACAAAGATCGGGGTTGGTGGTAACTAATGAAGTGTCAGTAGGTTCAGGCTTCAGCACTGGGAGTCTGGGAAGTTTTCCCAGTTCTGGCTAGAGGGTTATTTCCTGTTCCACAAAGAGGGGAAGTTCCATTCCCAACACCTGTGCCTTGAAATTAGGCCCTGACACTACACCCCACATTCAGCATAGTGGTATGATTATGAAATGATTAGGACATAATTATGATGCATTTTGTGCAAGACGCATCATATGTTCAGTGTCATTGGAAAAGTTAGTATTTGCTGAATAAGATTGTCCTATTTCTGTGCATGTATCATATTCGTATCTGATGTTATGGATATTGACTCTGTATCTGTCTTTCAAATGTGCTTACTCTGGGTAACATCCACAATGAGCCTTTCAGGTACAACAAAGAAGCCAGACAGTGTTCATGGCTCATCAACAAAGACAATGGACCGTGGAAGAGCTTAGCCTTCCTGGGAATGTTTCAGCCAGCCTATGAGTCATGGCTACTATGACTCACCAGGCCATGGTAGGGCCTGTGACCAGACCACAGGATACTAAACTCCATTTTGGTACCTCTATTTTCCACAAACTGGACTGGGAACTGAGTTTGGAACAAATGGTTCCTGCCATATGGAAAAGCTACATAAGGTGGGGTGTGACATCATCTCTTGTCCTCATTCCGCACACAAGAAAACTCCTGGAAACACCCGAGGAACAAAGACTGAACTGGGGGATATGCTGGTCCCAGGGAAAGGGATTTCGAGCTTGTGTATGGAACCTTGGTGGACTGCTTCTATCATCAGTCAGGGTGAGAATTTGCTAATTCAAATTCTATCCAGATAGTATGTTAGGCTTAGTTTGAGTTTTTGGTTATTTAAGTAATCTGCTTTGATCTGTTTGCTACCACTTACAGCTGGGAAATTGGCTTCTGTCTTCTATCTGTCCTTGAGTGGCTTAGGTAAAGCACTCAGGTAGCTTAGTTAGATGCATGGTGCCACCTGCTGTCATGTTGGGTGATAACAGGCCCTGGAGAGCCTGGCTGAATCTCCAGCAAAGTAGCGTGAGAAGGGCCAGCCCAGCTTGAGGGTTAGAGGGCACAGCGGTTCCCAGAAGCTCCCAGACTGCACCCCGGGTGACAACCCATCACACTCTAGAGTACACAAGTCTCAGCAGGTTTGTCACATCCTGTCCCCTCCCATTCCACACCCTAGATAGTTCCTGCCTCCCACCCTCCTATACATTTACTGCTCCTCTCCTCCAAGCAGAACCCACCACCAGCTCCTGAGAATCCCTTACCTGAGCCAGCTCCACTGCAGCCATTTCCTTCCCCTGGGAGAGGGGATGATTTGGGGCGAAACGTGGACGTTATTCTGTAGCCTGCCAGGGCGAGAAGGGCAATGTGAGAGAATTCAGACAGGGTTTCTGTCCTTTCCACATGTCGATTCCCCCCAGCATTTTCCCCTGGTAATGGACATTCCCGGTTCTGCCACACTGTGAAGCACAGAGTGACCTTATTCCAGTACAGGCCTAGCCCCCTCCCACCAGGCTGTAACCCTCTGACACATGGGGAAACCCTCCCAGTAGCTCTGTTACACTTATCAAGTTTGTGGACGATACCAAACTGGGAGGGGTTGCAAGTGCTTTGGAGGATAGAATTAAAATTCAAAATTATCTGGACAAACAGGAGAAATGGTCTGAAGTAAACAGGATGAAATTCAATAAGGACAAACCCAAAGTACTCCACTTAGGAAGGAACAATCAGTTGCACACATACAAGACAGGAAATGACTGCCCAGGAAGGAGCACTGCAGAAACGGATCTGGGAGTCACAGTGGATCACAAGCTAAATATGAGTCAACAGTGTTACACTGTTGCAAAAAAAGCAAGTATAATTCTGATCTGTATTAGCAGCAGTATTGTAAGCAAGACACGAGAAGTAATTCTTCCACTCTACTCCACACTGATTAGGTCTCAACTGGAGTATTGTGTTCAGTTCTGGGTGCCACATTTCAGGAAAGATGTGAACAAATTGGAGAAAGTCCAGAGAAGAGCAACAAAAATGATTAAAGGTCTAGAGAACATGACCTATGAGGAAGACTGAAAAACTGTGTTTGCTTAGTCTGGAGAAGATATGATCAGCTTTCAAGTACATAAAATTTTGTTTCAAGGAGGAGGGAGAAACATTGTTCTTCTTAACCTCTGAGATGGAAGAAAACTGGGGAAGACTCAGAGGGGATGATCACAGTTTTCTAGTACATAAAAGGTTGTTACAAAGATGCCGGAGAAAAATTGTTCTTCTTAACCTCTGAGGACAGGACAAAAATCAATGGGCTTAAATTGCAGCAAGGAAGGTTTAGGTTGGACATTAGGAAAAACTCCCTAACTGGCAGAGTGGTTAAGCACTGGAATAAATTGCCTAGGGAGGTTGTGGAATCTCCATCATTGGGGATTTTTAACAGCAGGCTGGACAAACACCTCCAGGGATGGTCTAGATTAGGGTTGGCCAACATGTGGCTCTTTAGAATTTAATATGCGGCTCCTTGTATAGGCACCAACTCCGGGGTTGGAGCTACAGGCACCAACTTTCCAGTGTGCTGGGTGTGCTCACTACTCAGCTACAGGCCCTGCCCCCAGTCCACCCCTTCCCACTCCCTTTCCTGAGCCTCCATTCCTGCAATGCCCTTGCTCCATTCCCCCCCACCGAGTGTCTTGCATAGTGTGAAGAGCTGATCGGGAGGTGCGAGGAGGGAGGGGGAGGTTCTGATTAGTGTGGCTTCCCATGGGTGGGAGGCGCTGGGAGCAGGGGGTGGGAGCTGATGGGGGGCTGCTGACGTATTACTGTGATTCTTTGCCAATGTACATTGGTAAACTCTGGCTCCTTCTCAGGCTCAGGTTGGCCACTCCTGGTCTAGATAATACTTCGTCCTGCCTTGAGGGCAGGGGACTGGACTAGCTACCTCTCGAGGTCCCTTCCAGTTCTGTGATTCTATGAACCAAAGGCCAGAGACGAGCAGAATCCAAGGAGTCACTCTGGGGATTCTCCCTGTCACTGTCCCCAAGGCAGCTCTCTCAGGTTAACTAAGTTGTTTGATGCTCCAGCCTTTATCCAGTCTCTCCTGGCAGTGCCCCTTTCCTGGGCTGGGCCTAGTTTTAGCTTTTGGGAAGCATGACCCCGGGGGCTCTGAGACTGGGCCTTCTTGCCTCAGCACATCTTGTTCCTTTCTGTGGCTCCCCAGCGAGTCCCAATGAGTAGATACTCCTCATACAGACTGTGAACATGAGAATGTGTTTAGACTTCATTGAACGCTTGTGAGTTGCTGCCTGGGTTAACATCTGACTAGTTGCATTGTGAGCCTCTGTGGCTCTGTAAATCACCACACAGGAGAGAGACTTTACCTAGGTGAAGTGCTGACTGGCAACCGAATGCATTACACTCTGCCTGGCAGGAAAGGTCCATCCACACCAGAGACACTATTACGGGATATTAACGAACACACAAAACTGTTGTTGTGCTCTTGATTTCCCATTAGCTGAGTTTCCAGCTCACAGCACATGCCAGGAAGGGGATGAAAAACCCCATACAGAGGGAACTGATGATCTGTATGCTGCTTGGACTCTGGGGGGAAAAGTTTCTAGGCATAAGCACGAGATCCCCAGCTGCCTAGCCGGTTAGTCCTAAAGAATATGTAGAGCTTGCTTATTATAGAAGCTTCTATTACCTTTGAAATCTAAGACTGCAACTCGTCTGCATCTATAGGATTACCTGCTTTAACTTTGTCAACAACTCTTGTTTCCTTTTAAATAAGTCTTAATACAGGTTGTGACAGGACTGGCTACAAGTGTTGTCTTTGTTGGGAGATCTAAGAGTCATTTGACCTAAGGAAGTGACTGGTCCTTTGGGACTGGCAGTAACCTGAACATTGCTGTGATTAGTGGGGTAAGGCAGTGGTTCTCAACCAGGGGTCTGGGGCCCCTGAAGGCCGTGAGCAGCTTTCAGGGGGCTGCCAAGCAAGGCCGGCATTAGACTCGCTGAGGCCCAGGGCAGAAAGCTGAAGTCCCAGCGCATGGAGCTGAAGTCCAGACAGGGCCGGCTTTAGGAAGTGCGGGGCCCAATTCAAACAGTTTCGACAGGGCCCCGGCAGGGATGACCCCCCCCCCCAAAAAAAATGTAAAAAAGCACGTGGGGCTTGTACTCACCGGGCGGTGCTCCAAGTCTTCGGTGGCACTTGGGCGGGTCCTTCACTCGCTCAGGTCTTCGGCAGCACTGAAGGACCCGCCGCCAAGTGCCGCCAAGACCCAGAGCAAGTGAAGGACCCACCCCTGAAGTGCTGCCAGGTGAGTAAAAATTAAAAAGTTGTCTCTAGCCAGGGAAGAGATTCTCACTGGATGCGGGGCCCTCTTAGGCGCTGGGCCCGATTCGGTGGAATTGGCCTGAAGCCAGCCCTGAGCCCCACCACCAGGGCTGAAGCCAAAGCCTAAGCAATATAGCTTTGTGAAGGCCCCTGTGGCGTGGGGCCGCAGGCAGTTGCCCTGCTTGCTGCCCCTAACGCCAGCCCTGGCTGTTATATGCAGAAAACCAGTTATTGTGGCCCACATGGGCAGTGGAGTTTTATAGCCGGGGTGGGGCTCGGCTCAGAAAGATATATGGGATCACCCAAGGGGACTGTCTGTGTTTACACTGGATTCTTGGTTGGTGAAATCTCCATATAGACCTCACGCCCAATTTGGGGTTTGTTCCCTGCTTCTTACCAGTCTGCCCGAGGCTGGTGCTCGTGCTCTCGAGTCACTGGGGACAGCGTTACAGAGAGAGGGGCTGTGACTTCCCCACGGTCACTGAACAGGTCTGTGACGGAGCCAGGAACAGACCCTGTTAGCTCCAGAGCCCCGTCACCCGCAGCTTGGAAAGGTCCCCCGAGCACACTGTATTAGGCTGCAGGAAGAGGTGTGCAGGGACTGCAGCTGAGCTGCCCTGCCAAGACAGCCTGTGCATCCCTGGACAAACCACCTCGCTGGGGGGTGTCCCCTGGGTCAGGAGAAGTCAGTGTCCAGCCCTGTGGGGCTGCGCTCCTGGCTCATACCTCCAGCACTCACTGCTGCCCCTCCCTTCCCAGCTGCACTGTTCAGCCAGCCCCAGGCATCTGTGAGGTCACTTCCCCCCCCACCTCAAACCTTCAAACTGGGACATGGTGCACCAGTGCCAATCAGAGTGCACTAGTGTAACTTCTGCCTACACTAAGGGTTTGCACCAGTGCCTAAAACACCAGGGTGGCAGAGACCTTCAGAAACAGCAGTACGGTGGCACTAGAACCTATTTCTAGCTCGGTCACGGACAGCCTGGGTGACCTTGGACACGTCAATGTTTCTCCTCCAAACTTCAGTCTCTTTACCCAGCTGCCACTCACTGGGGTCTCCTCTCTCTCCAGAGCTGCTCACCACTACAGTCTGTGTGGGTGTCCCCAGAGCTAAGGCAGGTCAGCTCGGGAATAGTCTTACAAGGGGGGCTGGGGAGTCTCTTTCCCTGGAAGTTTTTAAGAACAAGTAGGACAAAGCTCTGTCAGAGATAATCTACAGATACTTGGTCCTGCCTCAGCAGAGAGAGCTGGACTTGATGACATCTTGAGGTCCTATCTAGCCCTGCAGTTCTATGATGTGATGCAATATATACACATATAAAAACACAACATACAAAATAAAACCCACCACAACATAATGTCAGGCAATTCGGGGAGAAAAAACACAACCTACACTCCACAGCATAGAATGACAATACAAAGGAGAAGAAAGCAACACGATGCAAACGATGACATCCTAGGACAAAAGTACACAATGGAAAATAGCTCAACTCAAACCGACACAGCACAGGCACCAAACAAGCTGAGGCAAAACAATGCACCATAAAACTGCTGCACAACATGGTGCGATCACAGTTCCAAATGGCACCATGCAAAACAGCTCAGCGTAGAACAGGACACAGCACAAAAGAGAATTATTTCAGTGTAGGCCTGGAAGGGATCTTGAGAGGGCGTCTACTCCAGCCCCCTGTGCTGAGGCAGGACCAAGTATCCCTAGACATTCCCAGACTGGTGTATCTCTAACCTGGTCTTAAAAACCTCCAGTGAAGGAAATTCCACAGCCTCCCTTGGAAGCCAATGCAAGGCAAACACAGACCAAAACAACGCTGCACACACACACGCTGGGCTTGGGGTTAAGGGGAGAGGAAAGAATTCAAACAATCTGGGTTCAGTTCCCAGTTTTGCCCCAAATTCTCCATGCAAACTTGTTCGACACCGGCGGCTGGCCCATGCCCGCTGACTTGGGCTCACACAGCTCAGGCTGTGGGGCTGTTTAATTGTGGTGTCTATGGTCCAGCTGGGGCTGCAGCCCAAGGTCTGGCCCCCTCCCACCTCGCAGGGACCTACAGCCTGGCCCCAGCCCGAGCCCAGACATCTACACTGCAATTAAACAGCCCCTTGGCCTGAGCCCTGTGAGCCTGAGTCACCTGGCCTGGGCCAGCTGGGGGTTTTTAATGGCAGGGTAGAGATACCCTTGGTGTCTGTTCAGCACCTGTCACAATGGGAACCCTGATCTTGGTCAGTGTCTGTGCAGAGCCCTGCACAACAGGGGCCTTATCTCAGTTGGGGACTCTGCAACTCCCGGCATTACAGGATCCCAGATTTTGTTTAGGCCCCTGCAGCAACTGGCAAAATGTGGGAGCAGGATCTCTGTCAGGGTCTGTGCAGTGCCCAGTACAGTGGTGGGGCGGGATCTTCATTAGGGTCAGTGCAGTGCCAGACTCAACGGGGACACAGATCTCAGTCGAGGTCTCTGAAGTGCCCAGCACAATGGAGGCAGCGGTTTGGGTCGCAGTCGTTCGCTGCCTGGCACAAGGAGGGGGCGCGATCTCGGTCCAGGTCTCAGTTTTACCTGGCACAACAGTGGGGTCTGATCTCACCTGGGGTCTCTTCAGCGCCTGGCAGAACAGGGCCCAGATCTCAGTTGGAGTCTCTGCACCGCTTGGCAGTACAATAAGAGCCCTGATCTCAGTCACACACCTGGAGAGAAAAGGGGGGAGATTTTTGAACATTAGATATCAGTATTTCAGAACTGAGGAGAAAATGGGGCACAAACTAAATATTTGCCAATATAAGAGAGAAGCACCAACCTCTGGGAGATTGTGTGTCACCATTTAAAGGCTCGAGAGAAAAGATGGGAAATTTGAGGGGATTATACAAGGATATTAAATCAACAACAGAACGGGACGGATTCTTCTTGCCCCACACTCACATGGCCGGCAGGGATCCCTGGGTGATGTCTTTTCACAGGGGACAGGAGTGGGGCTGGAGTGAGAAAGTCACTATCAGTGGGGAGGGGCTGGCAGTGGGGTCTGGGACTGTGACTAGCAGGTGATGGGGTGGGGGGGGGGCGGGGGGGGGGGGCCGGGGGGGGGAGGGGAAGTAGCTGGACTGGGAAACCTGGGGCTGGGCCGTCTCCATGCGGGACACTTGCTCCTCCCTCCCCTTCCTGGCCCTTCCCAGGCCCCGTTGCCAGCAGAGAGTGGCCCCCCCAGCCCAGCCCAGAGGTGTCCCTGTCTCAGGGCCCCCCCAGTCTCTGCCCAGTCACCCTCTGCCCAGCTCAGGAATCACTCAGGGGAACCATTTCCCACCCGCACAAGGACAAATCCCTGCAGGTGGAAATGGGGGAAACCCCCAAACCTGAGACCTGAACTGGCCACTGGCGAAGGGGAGAGAATGGGGCACGATCGGGGAACATGGAACTCCTCCGGGGTTTGTGGGGGGGTTACCCTGGGTGCTGCTCGTGGCTATCTAGGGAGAAAGGGGGCAGGACGGGAGAGGAGGGGGGTCCCCACAGGAGGGGGCAGCGGTAAATCCGAGGGGATCTCAGCCCCACCCTTTATCTCCCGCTCCTCGGGGTCACCTGCCCCCGTCCGGGCTGCACAGACATTTCCCGCCCCAGCCCGGTCTCAGCCCCCAGCCCCGCCCGGCCCCACGCAGGGACCCCAGCGGGGCCGGGCTCCTCCGACCGGCACCCCGCGGGGCCCGGCACCTGGCTGGGCCCGGGGCACTGGGCTCTTGCGGGGCAGCAGCTCCGAGCCCCTGCGGGTGCTGCCTCCCAGGAGCAGATCCTGGCGCTGCGAGATGCCGGGTCCCCGGGCACTGGGGCAGAGTCACCGCCCGGCCCCGCCCGCCCGGGGCTCGCTCCGGGCCTGGAGGCTGCAGCTCCGCAGCGGGCGGGCGGAGCCAGCGTGGCTCCAGCGGGGCAGGGCCCGGGCCGGGCACGGGGGTTAATGAAGGGCTCTCCGCCGCGATCTGCGCGTGCCCAGAGCTCCAACGGCACCAACCCTTCTCCGGCCGGGAGGCTCCAACGGCCCGCGAGCCAGGCAGAGCCGCAGGGGCCCGCGCGTTTGCAACTCGGCTTGGTCTCTCCCCAATGTCACTTCCGGTCCAGGGAGAGTCAGGAACTACATCTCCCAGCCTGCCCGGGCGCTTCCGCCTCTCCAGCCCAGGTAAGGAGGTCCCGGGTCCAGCCAGACCCTCCCCACCGCTCATCCTTTCCCCCGGCCCCGCCCCCTCTCCCAGCCGGTGCCTCTTAGTCCCCCGCCCTTTCCCGGGAGTGGCAGAGTGGGGGCTTGTGACCCCACGTAATAACCGCCCCCACAGCCCAACCCCAGCCCTGACCCCGCCCCGGCAGCAGCGTGTCCGCCCCACGCGTGGTCCCGGCCCCACCGCGCTGCCCCGCGGGCTGCAGGGCTGGAGCAGCCCCCGCGCCGCGCTCCCGGCCCCGCCATAGTCCCCCTGCCGGGCCGGGAGGGTGGGAAGGGGCGGCTCCTCCCCGGGCCTGGACCCGCCCCCGGGCCCCACGCAGGGGGTGGGACCCGCGGGGACCTGCTTCAGCCCGGAGGGGGCAGGAGAGGGGTGGGGGCTCCCCAGGAGAAAAGCGGGGGCGGGGCTGGTGCAGCAGCTCCCCGCCCCCAGCCCCTGCATTGGGTGTCAGCTGGATCCCAGCCGCTGCAGCCCGCCCCGGCGAGCGCTGCAGCCCGGGGGAGAGGCGGGGTTGCGGGGCACGGGAAGGGGCTGGAGCGGCTGGGAACGCGGGAGAGGGCGGGTTGCAGGGAACGGGGGGGTGTTGCGGGGCACAGGAAGGGGCTGGAGCACCTGGGAGCGGGGTTTGAAGGGCACAGGAAGGGGCTGGAGCAGCTGGGAGCCGGGGGTGCAGGGCACAGGAAGGGGCTGGAGCACCTGGGAGCGGGGTTGAAGGGCACAGGAAGGGGCTGGAGAAGCTGGGAGCCGGGGTTGCAGGGCACAGGAAGGGGCTGGAGCGGCGGGTGGGGTGGTGGGGGAGGATTGCAGGGCACAGGAAAGCATTAACCCCTCCGTGCCCGGCCGGGGGGGGGTGGGGGCTTCTCCGGCTGCAGTGGAGCCAGCTCAGGTAGGGGTAATTGGGGGGTTGCTGGTGGGTTCCTGCTTGCGGGGGAGGGGCAGGAAATACTGAAGAGGTGGCAACTTCTGGGGAGTTAGGGCTGGAGGGGGCAGGGAATACCCTGGGTGAGAAAGGGGAGGGGGACAGAGTGTGACAAACCTGCTGGGACTTGTTAACTGGGCCTAGATCCTCAGAACAAACACTTGGGTGGTGGGGGAGAAAATTCCCTAATTTGTGAAACAGGAAATAGAGAAACCAACCCCCTGGGCAGGGCTGGGAAAACTGACCAGACTCCCAGTGCTGAATCCAGGGGCTGGTGTGACATGGAAAGGGGGCACCCACCAGGGAGGTGTAGGGAAGCCCCTCACATCCAGCAGCTGGCAGTGGGGAGGGTGTTGGGTTCCCCACCATGGGGTTGTATCAGCCTCTGGCTAGTAGGTGTGTGATGGATCTGCTGGGAGAGACAAGGGGTCGCTCTTTGTTCTCTCACCGTGATGCCCCCTAGCTGCTCTCAGGACTGGGGGGCACAACTTTTCTAAACTGAACCAACAGTTCCTGCAGTTTTCAAAAGAGGAGAAAAGCAAAATCTGTGATTTCACACGAACAGTGACTGATAAGTGGATAGAAAGTTACCACAGTGACAGGGCCTGTGACTGGGGAATGCCGGGCAGTGCTTGGAGCCAGGACTCTGACACGAGTTGATCAGAGAGAAGAATCATGGTTAGTAGAAGTTCCCACAGCCAGGGTCCCACCAGATATTCCCTGGGACGCAGCCCCCAGAGTCCCCAGCCAGGGACCCCAGATACTCCTCAAAGCCCCACCGGCCAGGGAATCCCCACCAGCCCATGACTGTCAGGTTGGGAATCCCAAAGGGTTCCCCCCACCAAGAGCCCCCAGCAGCCAGGGACCCCCCCCAAAAGGGACCCCCACTGGGAACTCAGTTCTTCACTGCCTGTCTAGGACCCCCTCCCCACTACCAGGATCTGCCCTGCTGTTTGTCTGGGACCCCCTCCTCCACCCAGCAGGACCCGCTGATGCTTTTCAGTGGGACCCCTCACTCTGCTTCCCTGGCATCCCCTGACCTAGAGCTGGGGACCCCCCCCAGTTCTGTTCATTGGGTATGGCAGCGATCCCAGGAGCCAGCTGGGGAAGCCCAGACAGAGCCCCTGGCACAGCACCAGGCTCCCTCTAACCCCCTGTCCCGCCTCCCCAAGAGACGCCCACCCCAGCTGTTCTGCAGCCACCAGGCCCCCAGCGATACTCACCTCCAGGACCCATAGCCTCAGGGCTGGGCACATCACACCCACCCCCTGAAACCCCAAATCTCCAGAACCCACCAACCTCACTAGGGTACCCCCTGCCCAGCCACCCAGAGGCGTCCCCCACCACAATCCCCCTTCAGCTGCTATCTCCCCACACAGCCCCACCCCCACCCAGCAACACTGTTACATCACAGTGCCTGAGAAGTGGATAGAAAGTGACCACCGCCCCCTGCTGGCCAGTCACAGGGGCAGAGGGAGCCCTGGGGGATGTCTCTTGAACTGGAGTATGGAAGGCCTGGAGGGCAAGAAAGGTAAGAAACTTCCATGGCCTGTCACTAGCAAATAATGGCCACCATGGATCCACCCCAGAAGTGGCTGCATCTTAGCACTGCGGGAAGCAACCCCTCCTGAAGAGCATTTGTCATGGGATTTGGGAAACTTCTGGACCCACACTGCACTCAGAGAGACCTCCTCATCCCGTGCCAGCTGGAGAAAAGGATTCAGCCAACTCTCCTGTTATCAGCTGGGAAACACTGATCCCCAAACATGGGGAGGCCTCTGAATTTGATGGGTATTAAATATCTGGCTGGTCTCTTTCTTCGGCAAACATTTTAACAGAGATAAAGGAGGAAGAAATGATTTTCAAAGGAGACGGGAAAGATGATCTCTGGGCAATTTAACCCCCTGCAACAACCAGGATGGAGAATGACTCAGGGCAACAGGTTCCCTCCAAGGAAGAAGTTGCTGGAATTTAGAGACATGGGGAACAGCCCCAAACCGGAGAGGATTTTTAATTGACATTTGATGATGACATAGAAAGAGGGAAAACCTGAGATTTCAGATCAGTGTTCAGAAATGAAAAAGAAAGGGTGGAAATCAGAGGGATTTTTGGATCCATTTTTGTAAATTAGTGAAAGGAAAGTGGAACATCAGAGGGATTTTATATCAGTTGTTGATATGAGGTAAAATCTGAGTGTATTTCACATCAATATTTGATAAACGAATAAAGAGGAAATGGACAACATAAGGACACATTTTGTATCCATAGTCAAGAATCTGAGAAAAGGTGTAAATCTGAGATTTTTTTTTTTTAGTAATTTATAAATAGAGACAAGGAAAAACTCAGGGCATAGTCACTTAGAAATAGACAAGGAGAGAGAAAGTGGGGCAAATTTTTAGGGTATTTTATATGAATCTTTGAGATTTGCAGAGAATACATGTCACAAGGTAAGCAACTGATAACAAGAAAATTAATTCATCTACACGAGTTCCAATCAACACTCCTGAGGTGAATCTTGGGGAGGATATTGTGTGTGGAGCCAATGAAGAGTAATACATTTTTGTAACCCTCCTTTGTGCTGCATAAAGTATTTCTTTCCACACAAATTAAAGCCCAATTGTAAGTAAAATATCTTGCTTATAAAAGGTGCCTGTTCCAGAATTCTTTTTCCTACAGGGCTACGGTGCTCTGATTCCTGACCTCTCTCTGAGTGTTACTGGTGTGTGATGCTCACAATACTTCAGAAGAAAAGTTCTCTTATTGCTGAGTGTCATTTGCATTAATAAAAAGTTACTGATTTCCTCAAATCACACAGAATAAAACCCACCACAACATAACGTCACGTCAGGCCATTCAGGGAAAACACCAACCCCCCCCCCCCCACACACACACACAGACACACGGGGGGGGGGGCAGGTGTTGATCAGGGATAAGAGCTGAGCGGTTCCCAGCAGGGTCTGAGGGAAGGGGGGGGAAGCGGTGCCGCCCCGCGGGACCCGGGCTCAGGGTCGATCCGGGCGGGGCCCCGCGCGCGGCCCGGTCCGGCGGCAGCAGCGGAGGCGGGAGAACGGGGCCGGGGGGGGGGGGTTGGGATGTTTTATATCCGGGTCTGAGCGTTGGGGGGAAAACGGGTCACAGACTCCGCCCCCGGCAGCGGGGAGACAAACACCCAGCGCGGGGTGAGGGCCCCCGGGGGGGGATTTTACGGGACGCTCCAGCGCACGCGGGCAGTGACGGTTCCCCCCCCTCACACGGGCCGCGGGGAGCCGGGGGGGGGAGGGGGCGGCCGTGGGGGAGGGGCAGGGGCGAGACACGGACACACACTCACCTCCCCCGCCGCCCCCGCTACGGAGGCCGCACCGGGACCCCCCGCCCCGCCCCAGCTCCCGGCCCAGGGCGGGGGGGGGTCTCGGGCCCAGGTGTCTGTTCCCCGCCCCCCGCTCGGCTCTTACCGGTTCCGCCGCGCGCCCGGAGCCTCCCCCCGCAGCGGCCGGAAGTGACGCACCCCGCGGGGGACGGGGAGGAGGAGTCACGTGACGGGTCCGGTGTAACGCCAGAAACAGCCCCCGCTCCGGATTCGCTACTTGGGCTGCACTGAGCATGCGCAGCCGCACGGAGCCTGCGCAGTAACCGCCGCTGTTGCCGCTGCCCGCTCTCTGCCCTCACTGCTCCCGGCGCTTCGCTGCCCGCTCCGCGGGGGGGTGACAAGCCCCGGGGGGCGAATCGCAGCGGGGGGGCGGGGCTGCCAGGGGCTGAGCGGGGCAGAAATTCACTGGCCGGGGGCGGGGTCGAGCTGCTGCCGGGGGCGGCGGGGAGGGCTGGGGGAAATGGGGAGCCGCTGCCAGACCCTGTGCGGGACAAACCCCGTTTGGGGAACAGGGCCTCGGGCCGAGCCCCCGCTGCGCGCGCAGGTCCGGGGGCCGGGCGGGGGCACCGGCTGTCTCGGTTCTGCCGCGTGTCAGCCCGGGGGCGGGTCCCCGGGGCTCCCGGCACCGCCCCCCCCCCCGCCTGCCCGAGCCCCGACCCCGCAGCGCCGCTCGGTCTGTGCCAGCGCTGCGGGGCGGCCCCTGCTCCGGCCGGGAGCCCCAGTGCGGGCCCCCCCGGCCAGACCCCGCCCCCGACTCTGCCTCCCGCCCCGGGACTGTGGGAAAGTGTCTGTGTCCGTGTGAAACCCCGCAGCCCCTTCCTGGTGCAGCGCCGAGCTGCCACCTCCCAGCCCGCGTGTCCGCCCCTGCCCCATCCCCTGCCCCAGCTCAGAGCCTGCCCTCACTCACCCTCCCCACAGCCTGCAACCCTCCCGCCCCCCAACTCCCCCCCAGAGCCCGCGTGTCCCCCCCCTGCACCCCCATCCCCTGCCCCAGCTCAGAGCCTGCCCCCCTCACTCACCCTCCCCATAGCCTGCAACCCCCTGCCCCCAACTCCCCCAGCCCGCGTGTCCTCCCCTGCACCCCAATCCCTGCCCCAGCTCAGAGCCTGCCCCCTCACTCAACCTCCCCATAGCCTGCAACCTCCTGCCCCCAACTCCCCGAGCCCGCGTGTCCGCCCCTGCACCCCATCCCTGCCCCAGCTCAGAGCCTGTCCCCTCACTCAACCTCCCCATAGCCTGCAACCCTCCCGCCCCCAACTCCCTCCCGAGCCCGCGTGTCTGCCCCCCCTGCACCCCATCCCTGCCCCAGCTCAGAGCCTGCACCCCTCACTCAACCTCCCCATAGCCTGCAACCCTCCCCAACTCCCAGCCCGCGTGTCCGCACCCCTGCACCCCCATCCCTGCCCCAGCTCAGAGCCTGCCCCTCACTCACCCTCCCCATAGCCTGCAACCCTTCCGCCCCCAACTCCCCAGCCTGCGTGTCCGCACCCCTGCACCTCCATCCCTGCCCCAGCTCAGAGCCTGCCCCTCACTCAACCTCCCATAGCCTGCAAACCCCCGCCCCAACTCCCGAGCCCGCGTGTCCGCCCCTGCACCCCATCCCTGCCCCAGCTCAGAGCCTGTCCCCACTCAACCTCCCCATAGCCTGCAAACCCCGCCCCCCAACTCCCCCGAGCCCGCGTGTCCGCCCCTGCACCCCATCCCTGCCCCAGCTCAGAGCCTGTCCCCTCACTCAACCTCCCCATAGCCTGCAACCCTCCCGCCCCAACTCCTCCCGAGCCCGCGTGTCTGCCCCCTGCACCCCATCCCCTGCCCCAGCTCAGAGCCTGCACCCTCACTCAACCTCCCCATAGCCTGCAACCCTCCCCCAACTCCCCAGCCCGCGTGTCTGCACCCCTGCACCCCATCCCTGCCCCAGCTCAGAGCCTGCCCCCTCACTCACCCTCCCCATAGCCTGCAACCCTTCCGCCCCAACTCCCAGCCTGCGTGTCCGCACCCCTGCACCCCCATCCCTGCCCCAGCTCAGAGCCTGCCCCCTCACTCAACCTCCCCATAGCCTGCACCCCTGCCCCCATCCCCTGCCCCAGCTCAGAGCCTGCACCTCACTCAACCTCCCCATAGCCTGCACCCTCCTGCCCCCAACTGCCCCCGAGCCCACGTGTCCGCACCCCCGGCACCCCATCCCCTGCCCCAGCTCAGAGCCTGCCCCCCTCACTCAACCTCCCCATAGCCTGCAACCCTCCTGCCCCCAACTCCCCGAGCCCGCGTGTCCGCCCCATCCCCTGCCCCAGCTCAGAGCCTGCACCCTCACTCAACCTCCCCATAGCCTGCAACCACCCCGCCCCAACTCCCCGAGCCCGCGTGTCCCCACCCCCTGCACCCCATCCCTGCCCCAGCTCAGAGCCTGCCCCTCACTCAACCTCCCCATAGCCTGCAACCCTCCTGCCCCCAACTCCCTTCCCGAGCCCGTGTGTCCGCACCCCCTGCACCCCATCCCTGCCCCAGCTCAGAGCCTGCACCCTCACTCAACCTCCCCATAGCCTGCAACCCTCCCGCCCCCAACTCCCCCGAGCCCGCGTGTCCACACACCCCTGCACCCCATCCCTGCCCCAGCTCAGAGCCTGCCCCTCACTCAACCTCCCCATAGCCTGCAACCCCTGCCCCCAACTCCCCGAGCCCGCGTGTCTGCACCCCTGCACCCCATCCCTGCCCCAGCTCAGAGCCTGCCCCTCACTCAACCTCCCATAGCCTGCAACCCTCCCGCCCCAACTGCCCCCAGCCTGCGTGTCCGCACCCCTGCACCCCCATCCCTGCCCCAGGTCAGAGCCTGCCCCCTCCTCAACCTCCCATAGCCTGCAACCCTCCCGCCCCCAACTCCCCCAGAGCCCGCGTGTCCGCACCCCTGCACCCCATCCCTGCCCCAGCTCAGAGCCTGCACCCTCACTCAACCTCCCCATAGCCTGCACCCTCCTGCCCCCAACTCCTCCCAGAGCCCGCGTGTCCGCACCCCGCACCCCCATCCCCTGCCCCAGCTCAGAGCCTGCACCCTCACTCAACCTCCCCATAGCCTGCAACCCTCTCGCCCCAACTCCTCCCAGAGCCCGCGTGTCCGCACCCCCTGCACCCCATCCCCTGCCCCAGCTCAGAGCCTGCACCCTCACTCAACCTCCCCACAGCCTGCAACCCTCCCGCCCCTGCCCCAGCTCAGAGCCTGCACCCCTCACTCAACCTCCCCACAGCCTGCACCCTCCCGCCCCAACTCCCTCCCGAGCCTGTGTCCGCACCCCCTGCACCTCCATCCCCTGCCCCAGCTCAGAACCTGCACCCTCACTCAACCTCCCCATAGCCTGCAACCCTCCCGCCCCAACTCCCTCCCAGAGCCCGCGTGTCCGCACCCCTGCACCCCATCCCCTGCCCCAGCTCAGAGCCTGCCCCTCACTCAACCTCCCCATAGCCTGCAACCCTCCTGCCCCCAACTCCTCCCAGAGCCCGCGTGTCCGCACCCCTGCACCTCCATCCCCTGCCCCAGCTCAGAGCCTGCACCCTCACTCAACCTCCCCACAGCCTGCAACCCTCCCGCCCCCTGCCCCAGCTCAGAGCCTGCACCCTCACTCAACCTCCCCACAGCCTGCACCCCTCCCGCCCCAACTCCCTCCCGAGCCTGTGTCCGCACCCCCTGCACCAGCTCAGAACCTGCACCCCTCCCTCAACCTCCCCATAGCCTGCAACCCTCCCGCACCCCAACTCCCTCCCCGAACCCGCAAGTCTGCACCCCCCGGCACCCCCATCCCCGGCCCCCGGGCAGAGCCAGCACCCCGCACTCAACCTCCCCATAGCCTGCAACCCTCCTGCCCCCCAACTCCCTCCCAGAACCTGCACCCCAAACAGGGCCGGATGAACCTTTTGTGGGCCCGGTGCTAAACATATTTGTGGGTCCCCATGCGGGACATGGGGCAGGGGGGCAGAATCCTCAGAGCGAGGGGCTGGCCGGGGGCAACAGGAGATGGGTCATGGCACGGCAGGGACAGCCCCACTACACCCAGCCCAGTACAAGGGCCCTGTTTACAAACCGGGAGCTGCCAGTCCCACGCTGTCCAGCCCAGCCCTGCACTGCCATCGTGCTTCTTCCCCTTGGGGGCAGGCCCATGCTGCACCATGCTACCCCCTGCCCAGCACCCCTCCGACTCCCTACGCCCAATGCCACACCACCCAGAGACCCGCACAAACCTCGTGCCCGGCACCCCTCCGACTCCCTACGCCCAGCGCCGCACCACCCAGAGACCCCCACAAACCCCCTGCCCAGCACCCCTCCGACTCCCTACGCCCAGCGCCGCACCACCCAGAGACCCCCGCAAACCCCCTGCCCAGCACCCCTCCGGCTCCCTACGCCCAGCGCCGCACCGCCCAGAGACCCCCACCAACCCCCTGCCCAGCACCCCTCCGGCTCCCTACGCCCAGCGCCACACCACCCAGAGAGCCCCACAAACCCCCTGCCCAGCACCCCTCCGACTCCCTACGCCCAGTGCCGCACCACCCTGAGACCCCCACCAACCCTCTGCCCAGCGCCCCTCCGACTCCCTACGCCCAGCGCCGCACCGCCCAGAGACCCCCACCAACCCCCTGCCCGGCACCTCTCTGACTCCCTACGGCCAGTGCCACTGTTGTACTCAAAGTACTATACAGGATCTTTTCAGGGGGATTAAGGCAAAACGCCACATTTATTAGTAATAGAGGTATCAATTAATACTCTATGATATGCATATGAGGTATATATCACAGTCATGCATTCACACACAGACACAGACACACTCCGTCTTGCTGTTGTTACCAACTAGTTGCTCCCCTTAACTGCACTGGGCAGGTGAGTTAGATGGGGGAGGGATGGAGCCGGGCTTCTGCCGATCCGGATCGATGCTCCGATGGTGACAAGACGAGACCCGGGGGTCCTTCTGCAAGACACCTCACATTTATAGCAGCTTCCCTCTTATGCAAATCTAGACCAGATTCAAAATCTGGGTCTGTGTCCGTTGGTCTGTGTCCGTTGGTCTTTGTGCTGCTTTTTTCTGGGTGTTGTCCCAGTGCTGCTCACAGAGGGTGTTTTCTAAAGAAGGTGCTGGCTTCTAATCCCTGAGGCCGTCAATATGTCTGCTCTTCTTTGTTTGGCCCACTTGACAAGTTGTATTGTCCTTTGCTCTGGCTCCCATTCCCTCTGCAACTGTTGTAGCTGTCTGGAGGTGGGTGTCTTCCAAGCCTCACTCATTCACACCTCATTCAGTCAATAGGGCAATTGATTACAGAGTGGGGGGAAGATCTTATTCTACTTCTAGCCAAAAGGCACATGTTTCTTTTACTGTAACTATACTATCCTTAGGGGCTATAACATTTGATACAAAGTTTTCTACCAATTTTCTATATAGGGATCTAATACAAAGTTGTATGAAAATAGAGAGGCACAATGCCAAGTCATATGAAATACAAAATAACATCATGCAAGATGCAATGTCATAAAGATACTTAATATAGAAAGATACTCAATACAAAATAACACAATGCAAGGTCATAAAGATTTATAGAGATAGTTAATACAGAGATTTCTCTACGCACACCCACCCCCACCTCTCCTAATGTTGGGAGGGGCACAGGAGAAAGGACAAAAGAAGCAAGAGACGAAGAGAAAGGAGGGAGGGATGGAGGAAAAGGTGAAACAAAAAGGACAAACCCTAATGTCCCCAGTGATTCTAAGAGACAAAATCCCAGGTGCGCAATAAACTTCTGTCTCCTTAAGCTCGTGTTTTCCATGCCTAGAATTCAACTGTCACCAGATGGATCAGACTGAACAGGTTTCAAACCTCCAGGAGGCTCTTACCTTCTAAACAGGGACGGCTGTTTTCTACTAAAATCACTAAAAGGGAAGGAGAAAACTCAAAAGAGGTTCCTCCTGGCGCTCACGTCCATGAACCCGAATACTCTCTCAGTCCTCAAAGAGAGACCTGGAGAAGGAGACTTGCTGAAGCAAAGTCACGTCTCTGAGGTTTCCCTGGCCCCTCACCCCTGTCCTGCCTGGCTGATGTCAGCATCTCTCTGTGAGGTCACCACCTCCCCACCACCTTTGACCAATAGTCTGAAGTCCTGCAAAAGGCCTTTGTGATGTCACTGCCACACCCCTCCTTTGCTGGGCTAATGTCCTGCCCCTGGCAGGCCCTTTGCAGGTTTGAGCTACTCCCTGTGGTCACCCCACTCAAGGAGCATTCGTTCTAGGCAGCAAGCCGGCTAGACAGGAAAACATCAGACGCTGCTCCCAATGCTACACTCAGTTTTTCAGAAATTAGTCAACTTTACGGCCAGAAGAGACCATTAGAGCATCTAATCTGACCCCCTGCGTATCACAGGCCTCCTGTATGACACAATAGCAGGTGAGGGAGGGGGTCTGAGGAGGCGAGTGGGCGGGCAGTGGCGAAGGGGTGGGTGACCCGGCGGCACGGAAAGGGGGGGGCTGAGGAGGCGAGTGGGAGGGGCTGGTGAGCCGGCAGCAGGGGACTGAGGAGACGAGCTATGAGTCATTGGCTGACCTGGTCTGCTGATCTGGTCTGGCTCCCAGCCCCTCTCCAAGGGTTGCAGCTGTCTGGAGTTGCTGCCTTCCATGCCTTCCTCAGTCCCACCTCATTCACTCCACAGGCAACTGATTACAAAGTGGGGGAAGATCTTATTCTACTTCTAGCAAAAAGACATTTTCCTTTTACCTTAATTATACTACCTTAGAGGCCCGCTATAACATATTACCAAGGTTCAATGCCACCGTTTTGGCAGGACGGTGCTAGGGAAGGAGGGTTTGTTTCCACGGGGCGGGTGGCACTTGGGAGGGATTGTTTCGGGGAGGGGCTCAGCGGCGCTGGGGGGTGGTGTTCGGTGAGGCCGGGGGGCTTCATCCCTCAGCTGTTTTCTTTGGAGTAATATTGCCCTCGCTGCTTTACGAGTTGTGCAGGCCTAGACTAAACCACAGACTCTGGACTCAGCATTCAAGTATCCTGCAGTCTGAACTTCGCATCTGATACATTCCCTCATTGGCTACCATTGTTTGGCCAGCAGGGAAGTGCTTCTTGTCCAACAAGGCAGCCAGATTGGGACCCGTAGGCATGGAATAGCTCTGAAGGAATCAGCTGTTTCTCTCTGTGCTTCATCTAACTTTGGATCCAAATGGTAAAAGACAGTTGTGCCCAATTTAATCATGGCGTCCTTCAGGAGTGTGACCAATGCCACTTAACTAGGGAGCAGGTTCTAAAAATAGTTTACCTGGGCCACAGGTCACCATAGCTTCCATCTCTGGGGTGAAAATCAAGCACCACTACCTGCAATTTCTACTTGAGTTCTTGTCAAACCTTTGTTACTTGGAGTAATTTGACACTTTTCTGGTGTAGAATTCTTCAGCAACCGCACAACAGATCAGTAGCGACAGTGAGGTACAACTCCCTCAACTATGATCTTTTATGTCTTTAATCCGGTGCCACAAATTTAAATTAGGGACTAAATTCAGGTGCGGCTTAGAATCCCTGTAAGACACCAAATGTCAGGTCTCTATTAAAAATAGGTATCTTTCTGCAGCTATAGCACATTCAACAAGGATTTCATTTTCTACACATTTGCAGCATCTCCCAGGGGTGAGCTGAAGACAAAAGTCACTTCCATTTTCCCATCCTTACCTAGATAGGGATTGTATTTCCCAAATAATAGGCCACATGCAGCTAATGAGGAAGGAGATCTCTTCAGGAGCCACTTTGTGCAGGGCCTGGGCCACAACGGCTTTGGGAGCCCAATGCCTGGGCACTTTGTTTAGTTACAAGTTATTTACGAGGGAATCCTCTTCCTAGCCCTTTAGAAAAAATACTGACCTAACCAACTGCACAACAGGGGATTGGGATGGTGATGGGGAATAAGGGAATCCCTCTGATTTACCCCATCTTCTTCTGTTGTTCCAGAGGGTGAAATGACATTTTCCCCTATCCCTGCCGTGTTCCTGCTCTTTGTTATAGTTCAATATATTTTAAGTGAGAAAAATGGTAGTAAAAATATCTGCTCTTCAGCACAACCTGAAGCAACATGAGAGCAACTGGGAGTGAAACAATTTCTTCCCCAAGAGTGAACTCGATGACTAACAATGGCTGTGAAATGGGGGAACAGTATAACCGTGATGCTCAGGGTTTGTTTAGACTAGGGAAAGTGATGGAGTTTAGGTCAGGTCAAGGGGGAAGCTAATGCCAACCCCTGCACCTGGGCTGCATCTGCTCTACAACTCTAATTGTCTTGTTACACCAAGATCACTAACTTGAGCACAGCCCTAGTGGATGTCAGGCACAGGTAGTTTTTGCCTCAGTGTAGCTTGTTGGAATCAAACCTCTCTCCCTCCTGGAGCTGATGAACATTCCTGGCCGGAGGGACACACACTCCTACGACTCTAAAGGAAAGGAGTTGATAGAAAAGATCACAGGACTGACCCCAAAGAAGGGTGAGCTGCAAAAGGCAGAAGCAGGCAACTGATCTGGTGGAGCTGAGACACCCCGATGAAGATGGTGCAAAAATCACTATGTGGGAATTAGCAAATGTGATTAAAAAAAAAACAACCTTTCTCCAGCCCCAGTCAAGGGATTTATAACAGTTCTCTCTCATGTGTGGATTCTCCTGTGTGCGCTCAGGACTGAGCTGTAAGTGAAGCTTTTCCCGCACTCAGAGCACGTGTAGGGCGTCTCCCCAGTGTGGATTCTCTGATGTGTAATAAGGTTTGAGCGTCGATTGAAGCTTTTCCCACACTGAGCGCACGTGTAGGGCTTCTCCCCTGTGTGGATTCTCTCATGTCTGATAAGGTGAGAGCTCCGCCCGAAGCTTTTCCCGCACTCAGAGCACGTGTAGGGCGTCTCCCCAGTGTGGATTCTCTGATGTGTAATAAGGCTTGGTTGCTGATTGAAGCTTTTCCCGCACTCAGAGCACGTGTAGGGCTTCTCCCCAGTGTGGATTCTCTGATGTGTGATAAGGCTTGTGTGCTGATTGAAGCTTTTCCCACACTCAGAGCACGTGTAGGGCATCTCCCCTGTGTGGATTCTCTCATGTCTCATAAGGTGAGACCTCCGCCTGAAACTTTTCCCGCACTCAGAGCATGTGTAGGGCGTCTCCCCTGTGTGGATTCTCTCATGTATGATAAGGTAAGAGCTCCGCCCGAAGCTTTTCCCGCACTTAGAGCACGTGTAGGGCGTCTCCCCAGTGTGAATTCTCTGATGTGTAATAAGGCTTGTGTGCTGATTGAAGCTTTTCCCGCACTCAGCGCACGTGTAGGGCGTCTCCCCTGTGTGGATTCTCTCATGTCTGATAAGGTGAGAGCTCTGCCTGAAGCTTTTCCCGCACTCAGAGCACGTGTAGGGCGTCTCCCCAGTGTGGATTCTCCGATGTTTGATAAGGTTTGAGCGCTGATTGAAGCTTCTCCCGCACTCATGGCACATGTAGCGTCTCTCTTCCAAGTTGATTCTGTTGCGTGGAATAAGGACTGAGTGGCTACTGTAGTTTTCCTCTGGCCTCTGCTGAGTCTCACAGGCTTTTGTGTTTTCTGGGAGTGCACAACTCCTGGAAACATTCCCTTTGGATCTTCCTGATAACATCCAATGTGGATCTACTTGCACAGTGTCTTCCTGCTGGGGTTTCTCCTCCTCGTTCTCACTCACCAGCCCATCGCCGGATGGGAGACAGAGAGAATCCAGACATAGGTCACTCCTGTGCCTGAGAAAAGGAAATGTCAGAGAGAGGAATGGAAAAGGGATGAACAAACCAAAATATATGTGGGAGAGATCAAACCTATCAGGTGCTGATTTTCCCCAAACCCTTCCACAGAGAAGAGAGGAAGGGATCAGTTCTGGGTCCTCATTGCACCATAACTCTCAGGGGAAAGTGAGATCAGGGAGGGACCTGCTGCCAGTTGTCAGTCAGAATAGGAGGGAAGCCATGAGTGACATCTGCCATAATGATTCCACATCAGCAGGGAACAATCCTGAACTTGGAGAGCTCACAGGGTCTTTGTAGGGCATCCCAAATGTTTCCTGCATTCCTAAGCAGTTGTTGAACCAATTCCTCACCTGCAAAGGCAGCTCTCGGGACCACTTCTTTCTCAGAGCCCTGGACGTCCGGGACCCATGGCTCTTCCCCTCGTTCCTGCTGCGAGATCACATCAGGTTTGGAAACTGGAAACCCTACTGCAGGCAAAGAAAACACGGGAGGTCAGTGGAATTTGTGGGATACTTGTCACAAAGAATATTCCATAGTTTTAACCCCATCTCATTTTTAGACAGTAACATCTGTAGCTCTCAGGATTCATCTGCTTGCCTGCATAAATATCTCTTTTCTTATAAGTACTGTATAGTGATAGGTTTATTAATTCATATTAAAAATACATTTGGCTGTAATGCAAGAAACCTACAGGCCAAAAAAAGACGGTTACTCACCGTAGTAACTGTTGTTCTTCGAGATGTGTTGCTCCTATCCATTCCATGTAGGTGTGCGCGCCGCGCGTGCACGGCTCTTCGGAACATTTTTACCCTAGCAACTCCGGTGGGCCGGCTGGGCGCCCCCTGGAGTGGCGCCGCCATGGCGCTGAATATATACCCCAGCCGGCCCGTCCGCTCCTCAGTTCCTTCTTGCCGGCTACTCCGACAGTGGGGAAGGAGGGCGGGTCTGGAATGGATAGGAGCAACACATCTCGAAGAACAACAGTTACTACGGTGAGTAACCGTCTTTTCTTCTTCGAGTGATTGCTCCTATTCATTCCATGTAGGTGATTCCCAAGCCTTACCTAGGCGGTGGGGTCGGAGTGAGACGTGGCAGAGTGTAAGACTGCGGAGCTGAAGGCTGCATCGTCTCTGGATTGCTGCACCAACGCGTAGTGGGAAGCGAAGGTGTGAACAGAAGACCAGGTGGCCACTCTACAGATGTCCTGGATGGGGACATGGGCCAGGAAGGTGGCCAACGAGGCTTGCCCTCTCGAGTGAGCGGTGAGGCGGCATGGTGGCACGCGAGCAAGCTCGTAGCATGTCCGGATACATGCCCTCACCCAGGAGGAAATCCGCTGCGAGGAGACCGGCTCGCCTTTCATGCGATAGGCAACTGCTACAAACAGCTGGGTCGAACGCCGGAAGGGCTTCGTCCGCTCGATATAAAAAGCAAGGGCCCTGCGGACATCCAGGGTGTGAAGCTGTTGCTCACGAGGTGAGGCGTGCGGCTTCGGGAAGAAGACCGGAAGGAAGATCTCCTGATTGAGGTGAAAGGCCGACACCACCTTAGGGAGGAAGGCCGGGTGTGGTCGAAGCTGCACCTTGTCTCCGTGGAAGACAGTGTATGGTGGACTAACCGTTAGAGCACGGAGCTCAGAGACTCGTCTTGCCGATGTAATTGCGATGAGGAAGGCTGTCTTCCAGGAGAGGTAGAGTAGAGAGCACGTGGCCAGGGGCTCGAAGGGCGGTCCCATAAGCTTGGCCAGAACGAGATTTAAATCCCAGGTCGGGATAGGACGTCGCACCGGAGGGTACAAGCGGTCCAGGCCTTTAAGGAAGCGGGAAACCATCTGGTTGGAGAAGATGGACCGACCTCCCATGGATGGACGGAAGGCGGACACGGCTGCCAGGTGCACCTTCAAGGAGGAGACCGCGAGCCCTTGTTCTTTAAGGTACCAGAGGTAGTCCAGGATTGTAGGGATAGGGACTAGGAAGGGATTAAGGCCACGCTGATCGCACCAGAGCGCGAAACGCTTCCATTTTGCGAGGTAGGTGGAGCGAGTGGAAGGCTTCCTGCTTTCAAGTAGGACTTGCTGTACTGCTGCCGAACAGTCCCTCTCTGCGTGGGTCAACCACGCAGGTACCAAGCTGTAAGATGGAGGGACTGTAGGTTCGGGTGGCAGAGTCTGCCGAAGTCCTGTGTGATGAGGTCCGGCCATAACGGAATGGGAATGGGATCCCGAACGGAGAGCTCGAGCAGCAGGGTGTACCAGTGCTGCCTCGGCCAGGCCGGAGCGACGAGTATTACGTGGGCCCTGTCCCTCCGAAGCTTCAGTAGCACCCGGTGTATGAGCGGGAACGGAGGGAAGGCATAGAGGAGGTGATCCGTCCAGGAGTAGAGGAATGCGTCTGACAGGGAGCCTGGGGAGCGACCCTGGTACGAACAAAACAGGTGGCACTTCCTGTTCTCCTTGGAGGCAAACAGGTCTATCTGGGGAAACCCCCACCTCCGGAAAATTGTGTGCACCACATCCGGACGAAGAGACCACTTGTGGGAGAGGAACGATCTGCTGAGATGGTCGGCCAGCGTGTTCTGCACTCCTGGAAGAAAGGACGCTTCCAGGCGAATCGAGTGGGTCACGCAGAAGTCCCACAGGAGCATCGCTTCCTTGCAGAGCAGGGAGGAGCGGGCTCCGCCCTGCTTGTTCACATAGAACATCGCCGTCGTGTTGTCCGTGAACACTGCCACGCAGCGGCCTTGCAGACAGGCGCGGAAGGCGAGACACGCCAAGCGGCTCGCTCGCAGCTCCTGGACGTTGATGTGGAGGGAGAGCTCTTGGGGCAACCAGAGACCCTGTGTGTGAAGGTCGCCCAGGTGAGCCCCCCATCCCAACGCCGAGGCATCCGTGGTCAGGGTGACGGATGGGCGAGGAGGGCGGAACGGGACTCCTGCACACACAACCTCTGGGTCCAGCCACCAGCTGAGCGAATTGAGGGTAGGCTTCGTGACCGTGACCACCATGTCTATGGGGTCGCGATGCGGACGGTACACCGACGCCAGCCAAGATTGAAATGGGCGAAGGCGCAGCCTGGTGTGCGTGGTCATGAATGTGCAGGACGCCATGTGGCCCAGGAGGCGTAGGCAGGACTGAACCGTCGTCGTGGGAAAGGTGTGTAGGTCCCAGATGATGGAGACCATTGTCTGGTGCCGAGATCGAGGGAGGCAGGCCCTGGCTAAATTGGAGTCGAGGACCGCTCCGATGAACTCCACTCGTTGCAATGGAGTTAAAGTGGACTTCTCGGCATTGATGAGAAGGCCCAGGAGCCGAAATAGGGATAGTATTTCTGTCATCTGGTCCATTACCAGCTGTCGGGATGCCCCGCGAACCAGCCAGTCGTCGAGATACGGGTAGACGTGTATGCGACGACGGCGGAGGGCTGCGGCAACCACTGCCATGCACTTGGTAAAGACCCTTGGCGCGGTGGACAGGCCGAAGGGTAGCATCGCAAACTGGTAGTGTGCGCTGTTGACCACGAAGCGCAGATAGCGTCGATGGGGAGGGTAAATCGCGACATGGAAGTACGCGTCCTTCATATCGAGGGCGGCAAACCAGTCTCCTGGATCCAGGGAGGGAATAATGGTCCCCAGGGTGACCATGCGAAACCTGAGCTTGAGCAGGTACCTGTTGAGCTCCCGGAGGTCTAGTATGGGTCGGAGACCTCCTTTCGCCTTGGGGATGAGAAAATATCGGGAATAAAATCCCCTGCCCCGCATGTCGAGCGGCACCTCCTCTATGGCCCCCAAGCTCAACAGAGTCTCGACCTCTTGTAGGAGGAATTGCTCGTGAGAGGGGTCCCTGAAGAGGGACGGGGAAGGTGGGTGGGAAGGAGGGGGCGAAACAAACTGAAGGCGGTAACCATACTGGATAGTACGAAGGACCCAGTTGTCCGATGTTATTTGGGACCACGCCAGAAGGAAGTGGGAAAGGCGGTTGTAAAATAATGGGGTAGGATCCGGGAAAGAGACTGATGGGCCGTCCTCGGGCGTCCCATCAAAAGGCCTGTTTGGGCCCTTGAGGGGCCTTGGAAGGGGCCTGGGCCTGGTTGCGTCTGTTGCCCGATGGTCTACGGCGGTTTAAGTTAGCACGCCGACTATTATACGGCCTTGACCTGGCCTGGGTAAAGGGCTGGTAGGGCTGCTGCCGGAATGACCTCCTCTGGGTAGCCGGTGTGTGCATACCCAAGGTGTAAATGGCAATTCGACCATCTTTGAGGGTCTGAATTCTGGAGTCCGTTTTCTCCGAGAAGAGACCCTGAGTGTCGAACGGGAGGTCTTGAAGGGTGTACTGCACCTCAGGCGGCAAGGTGGAGGACTGCAGCCAGGAGATACGCCTCATGGTCACACCTGAGGCCAGGGTTCTGGCTCCTGAGTCCGCCGAGTCCAGAGCGGCCTGGATGGAGGACCGGGAGGCTTTTCTGCCTTCTTCCAAGAGGGCCAGGAACTCTTGACATGAGGCTGTTGGGATCAGCTCCGAAAATTTCGCCAGGGACACCAAGATGTCAAAGGTGTAACGAGCGAGAAGAGCCATCTGGTTGGCAATCCGGAGCTGGAGGCCACCCGCTGAATAGACCTTCCGGCCCAACAGGTCCATGCGCCGTGCGTCTTTGGATTTTGGCGCCGGAGCGGGCTGCCCATGCCTCTCCCGGTCATTTACGGACTGTACCACGAGGGAGTCCGGAGTCAGGTGCGTATAGAGGTACTCATATCCGGTGGGCGGGACCGAGTACTTGCGCTCCACGCCACGCGCGGTGTGAGGGACAGACGCCGGTGACTGCCAGATGGTAGTGGCATTCCGCTGTATGGTACGGATGAAGGGCAGGGCCACCCGCAGCGGGGCCCTAGCTCCAATCACGTTGGTCACCGGGTCGTCATCCTCTGGGACCTCCGCCACGGGGAGGTCGATAGCCTTTGCCACCCGGCAAAGAAGGTCTTGGTGGGCCCGCAAGTCAATAGGAGGGGGGTCTGCGGTAGAAGCCCCCGCCACCGCCTCATCCGGCGGGGATGATGAGGACAGACCTTGGACCACCGCTTCTGGAGCTGGTTCTTCCAGGGGGTGTGAAGCCGCCTCGGACCCTGGATGTTGTGCGGGACCATGTGGCGACGGGGCCTCACCCAGTGGTGATGGAGGAGGTCTGCTCACCGTGGCTTCGGGCACCCTATGTTCGGCGCCCACGTGCCTCGGGGGAAAGGGGAGTCCTTGAGGCTCGTGGTAGGCCCAGGGGACCCAAAAACCCCACTGCTGCAGTCCATGGTCCTGGCCTTGGGGGTCGGCCTGGAGATGTCTCCCGCTGCCCGTCTGAGAGGCGACTGAGGGCTGACGAGAAGGCCAAGGCGGGGCAGAGGCGCTGAAAGATTGCGCCATGGAAGCCGGCAGTAGGTCCCTGGACGGTGCCGAGGATCGGTGCCGGTCATCGCGGTGCCGGGCTGGAGAGCGGGACCAGCGTCTGTTGCGGTGCCGGGAGCTCGACCGGTGCCGGGAGCTCGACCGTGACCTTGACCGACGGCGTCGGGAGCGGCTTCGGGAGTCACGGTGCCGGGAACGGAACCGGGATCCGGACCTCCCTCGGTACCGACGGTCGGGCGACCGGGAGCGTCTCCGGGAGTGCGACCGGTGCCGAGATGGGGAGCGGTACCGCGATGGTGAACGGTGCCGAGATCTGGATCGGCGTGGCGGTGACCGTCTCCGGGACCGGGATCAGGACCGACGTCTATCTCGTCCATCATGGGGAGGCGGCCGCATCATCGCCGGCTTGCCCGCTGACTGAACGGCCCGCACCGGCGGTGCCGGGGGCCGGAGGCTCGGTGCCTCTGTGAGCTCGATGAGCTCTCTCGCCATCGAGAATGTCTCGGGCGTGGACGGGAGCTGCAGCTCAACCGCGGTTGGCACTGGGGAGCAGGGTGGTACCGGACTCAACGGCTCTTGCGGCGCCGGAGTCGACGGTACCTTGCACGTTTTGTGCACCGCTGCAGCCGGTACCGGAGGCGCCGATGGTGGCTGGGCAAGCGGTCCCGTAGCATGCGGCTTAGAGGCCGTCTGCGCCGTCTTCCGTTTCCTCGCTGGAGAGAGGGAACGGTGCCGGGACACCGGTGCCGGCTGCGGAGCTTGAGCAGTCTCGGTACCAGAGCGGCTCGGGTCCGCCGATGACGATTTTGGTGCCGCTGGGGTCGGCGCGGGAGGTTGAAGTGTCACCTCCATAAGGAGCTGCTTTAGGCGAGTGTCCCGCTCCTTTCTAGTTCTCGGCTTAAACGCCGTGCATATGGGACACTTATCTGGACGATGGGTCTCCCCGAGGCAGCGCAGGCAGGAGTTGTGCGGGTCCCCGACAGGCATGTGCCACTGGCAAGCCACACAGGGCTTAAACCCCGGTGCCTTGGGCATGAGCCCGCACCGGTTGTGGAAGAAGAGGGGCTAAACCCCCCTAATTCCCTTACTATACTATATCTAACTAAACTTATTCAACTAATCTAACAACTAAACTAACTTAACCAACTATGTACACGTAGGAAATAGAGAAACGCTAGGGCTGTGGAGGTAAAGGAGCACTCCACTGTTCCAACTGGCCGTCACGGACGGTAAGAAGGAACTGAGGAGCAGACGGGCAGGCTGGGGTATATATTCAGCGCCATGGCGGCGCCACTCCAGGGGGCGCCCAGCCGGCCCGCCGGAGTTGCTAGGGTAAAAATGTTCCGAAGAGCCGTGCACGCGTGGCGCGCACACCTACATGGAATGCATAGAAGCAATCACTCGAAGAAGAACCTGCATTTTAAGCTAAAGCAAAGTTAGCATAGCTACATCCTGTGCCCTTTTACCCAGAAAAGCAACTGTTTTTCCTATACCCAAATAAAGTGCCTACGCTTAGGTCTAATACCCTTTACCTAGACCAATAGACAAAGGGGATTTTTCAAAGTTGCACTCACAGACTTAACAAGTACCCCACAAGTGCGCAGATACCTGTCATCCATACGCACACCCATACTAGCCTATGGAGTAAGCGTACCCTAACATTTCTATGGGGGAAGACTGAAATTTGGGAATAAGAGGAAGAATTTCCGGCATTTATTTCTATAAAAAGAGGTAACCTACCTCACTATGGTATCCCCACCCCCACCTCGACTTCCTCCTTCTTCTCTACACTTCACCATCTTCAGCTACGTATTCATGCTATTCATCTACGACAGCTATTAACCAGTAATAGGCCGCACTTATTTTCTTTTAAAACTTTAAGTTCAAAAGGGACTCGGCTAAGCTTGGTCTCTCTAAATGTTATTTTAGTTTGTGTATCAGATTATTTAGTTGAGCTAAAAAATAAATTCTAAAGTAGCTTTGACAGCTCTTTGCATTAGTTTCCTCTGCAAGAGCTGTGAAACCGGAACCGCCAGAGGCGAGGCCAACACCAGTTTATCAAAACAGGGTGTGAATATTAACCGAAGTTTGCAGCACATAATATTGTATCATCATATGTATCTCCTGAATAACAGTAATACAATTGTAACTCTGTAATTCTACCTGTTTTACAATTTACTTACTATTTCACTGAGTTTAATAAAAACTCTTGGACTATATCTGTCTCCGTGTGAGCTTCCTGTCATACCCCCGAAGGTACCTTTATCAATTCTGTGGAACCTGATTCAAAACACGAACTTTTATCTTCTGATCAAATTGGCGAGCCTAAACCCATATTAATTAATATAAATGATTAAGTTTTATTATTAATTAAAATAATTACAATACAAATTAAATTAAGTTGATAAATCAAATCAACATTACTCACTCCCCCAAATAAGGCTACGCATCCCAAGGCCATCTTCCTTGGCTCAAAGTGGCAGGAGAGTTACTATTATAACAAATCATATTCACTACCTTAGTGCCTAAGGACCAACTAACAGTGGGTCCCCATTGTGCTAGGCAAAGTGCAAACAGAGAACAGTAGATGGCCCATGCCCTGAAGAATTTACAAACTAAATCAGGGGTAGGCAACCTGCGGCAGCGAGCTGATTTTCAGTGGCACTCACACTGCCTGGGTCCTGGCCCCTGGTCTGAGGGGGGGCTCTGCATTTTAATTTAATTTTAAATTAAGCTTCTTAAACATTTTAAAAACCTTATTTACTTTACGTACAACAATAGTTTAGTTCTATATTATAGACTTATAGAAAGAGACCTTCTAAAAACGTTAAAATGTGTTACTGGCACACGGAACCTTAAATCAGAGTGAATAAATGAAGACTCGCACAGCACTGCTGAAAGGTTGCCGACCCCTGATCTAAATAGACAAGACAGACACAGAATGGGGGAAGGGGTAGAACCCACTGTTAGAATAGACATATTCAGGCCTGCCTGTAAAGCCTAGACTTTAAGAACTTAGGTGTATTTTTATCACTTTGTCTTTATACCCCTGTAACTAGCTAAGAATCAAAATCACAGTCTGCCTGTGTATGGGCCTTCTCTCACTAGGATAGGCTGAGGCCTTGTTCTTACGCTAAGGCCTTTGGCTAAGCAGCAGGGGCAGCCATAAGCTGGGAAGCGAAGGGTCACATCCTCACATCCCAAACCAGTCACACTGAAATAAGGTGCTATTGGGCTGTTAGGAAGTCGATCCTGTCCTGATAGTGCCCATCACCACCAGATAAAGAAGCAGATCTTAAGATGGTTAAAGAAAACTTAGTTTGACAGCAGCCTGTTTGGCAAGAAATCCCTTATCAATAGTTGTGGTTGTGAAACCCTCATTTCTGTATTGTTTTATCTTTATGGCCACCACTTTTACCTTGTTAATCAGTCTGGTTCTCTAATTGTTTCTGTCTGCTGCATAATTAAATTTTCTAGGTGTAAGTTCATTAGGGCAGTGGAATATGCTTGCTTGGAAATAACCCCAATAAACATCACATTATCTGTGCTTCAGACTTTTGGTCTTTTGCTGCTTGCTGTCTGCGTGACAAGAACCAGGGAAGTGGGAGGGTGAAGGGAAAACCCTCTAACAAACAGACATGACCTGATAACCAAAAGGTGAGCCTTTAAGGAAGGTTTTAATACACTTTGGAATGGATCAGGGATTCCCATGAGGACTGAGAGGGAGCGATGGTAAACACGCATTTAGATCCTTTTCTTGTTTTATATCTTTTCCCCATAAGGCTGAACCTCTGGCACTGTCATGGATCCATAGGATCTCTGCAATGCCCTGGCTTTTAAACAGTCCTTGAGAGGTGCCTCTTGAGTGCACTAGACCCCCAAGGGGTCCCACTCTTCCACAAGGACAGGCCACTTAGCTTCAACACCTGAGAATGAGCCACTTCCTCAGTGCCCTTCCTCCACACTCCTCTCCACTTCTTCCCATTACTCTCAGCCAGCACCACCTCCCAGCACCTTGGAAGATTCTTATGTTCCCTCTTCACCTCTCACTACCTTGTCCCCCCCCTGCTGCTTCTTAGCTCTAACTCTGCACACACCCTCCCCATGTCCTGGCACCCCAGAATTATCTACTCCCCCCTTCTCCTCCCCTCCCACAGCTCTGTTCTCCCTTTACCGGTGGGGTCCTGAATGGAAACATTATACGCTCTCCTATCAAAAGAGGAGCTCACCTGACTGTCACACAAGCCAGGAATGAGTCATACACCTATTTTCTCAATTTAGAATTCTACAGGTGGTGTATTTTCCTCTTAAAATGAGGAAAAGGCATGAAAGCTACAGTTATTAATGTAGTTATGAATGTGGCCAATAAGGATACATTCAATGCAATTTTAAAATGTCTGATGGGACCAAAAGGCACATGTCCAAAAATGATTCTAGTGGGTGGGAGATAAGGCAAAAAAATGGGGGCAAGGAAACGTGTCAAAACTTGTATGGGGAATAAAGGTATAAAGTTATTACTACTCAGGTTCTTCACAGCTTCTAATAACCCAGGGGACAGGACTCCTTACCCAGCGAGGTCACCGTCTCACATTTCTCCTGCATGACATCCCTGTAGAGGGCTCTCTGAGTGGGGTCCAGCAGAGCCCCCTCTTCCCTGGTGAAGTACAAAGCCACCTCCTCAAAGGTCACTGGCCCCTGAAAGAGCAAGAGTCCAACACTCAGTACCTGCTGCCCCACTCACAGCCCCACTATTCACGGAACAGCAGCACCAGGGAAATGGAAGCTCCGGGAGGCACATGTTAACAGAGTCCCACCTCACCTAGCTTAGAGCAGCCAGGTGGCATCAGAGGGTAGAAAGAGAGAACCTTTGTGTTTCTCAGCTGACTGATGGAGGCAGGGTCTTCACATTTATCACATACCCACTAGCCAGGGCTAGATATAGGAGATTGGGCTGTCTCTGGACCCTGCTGGTGGCTCCCTGGTAGGAATCCCAACACTCTCCAAATAAAATATATGGAAGAAAGGGGAAGTCAATAGTAAAGAACAGAAGTTAGAAAGTCAGAATTGTAGAAAATTGGTAAGGGAAGCTATCAGAAATCAATGACCAATTAATGAAAATAAGAAGGAAGTTTTTAAAAAGTATATTAAGTACAAAATTAATCCCTAACAATGGTAGTGGTAAATTACTAGATGGAAATGGCAGAATTATCAAAAATAATGCAGAAGAGGTAAAAGTGTTCAATAAATATTTCTCTCCTGGATTTGGAGAAAAACAGATGATGTAAGTCATAAGATGATGACGACGACAGTCTTTCCATCCCAATAATAACTCACGAGGATGTTGAACAGCAGCTATTACAGTTAGACATGTTTAAATAAGCAGGTCCAGATAACTTGTATCCAAGAGTTTTGAAAGACCTGGTGGAGGAGTGTGGTGGACTGTTAATGGTGATTTTAATTAGGACTTGGGACACTGGGGAAATTCCAGAAGACTGGACTAAAGCTAATGCTGTGCCAATAGTTAAAAAGTGTAAAAGAGATGACCCAGCTAATTAGAAGAGTGTTAGTCTGATACTGGGCAAGATAATGGAGCAGCGAATATGGATTTAATTAATAAAGAATGAAAGGAGGGTAATATAATTAGTACCAATTAACAAAGGTTCAGAGACAACAGATCCAATCAAACTAACGGGATATCCTTATTGGATGAGATCCAAAGTTTGGTTGCAACTAATAGTATTGATGCAATATACCTAAACTTCTGTAGGGGATATGACTTGATCAGCACAATATTTTGACTAGAAAACTAGAAAGATACAAAATAAACACAGCATACATTAAATAGATTAAAAACTATGATTGTAAATGGGGAACCATGCTTGAGTAGATTTCTTTCTAGGGGGTTCCCACAAGGATTGGTTCTTGGCCCTGTGCTATTTAACATTCTTATCCATGACCTGGAAGAGAATATAAAATCGTCACTGATAAAGTTTGCAGTTGCCACAAAGATCGGGGTTGGTGGTAACTAATGAAGTGTCAGTAGGTTCAGGCTTCAGCACTGGGAGTCTGGGTAGTTTTCACAGCCATGGCTAGAGGGTTATTTCCTGTTCCACAAAGAGGGGAAGTTCCATTCCCAACACCTGTGCCTTGAAATTAGGCCCTGACACTACACCCCACATTCAGCATAGTGGTATGATTATGAAATGATTAGGACATAATTATGATGCATTTTGTGCAAGATGTGTCATGTTCAATGTCATTGGAAAAGTTATGATTTGCTGAATATGATTGTCCTATTTGTGTGCATGTATCATGTTCATATGTGAAGTTACGGATATTGACTATGTATCTGTATTTCAAATATGCTTACTCTGGGTAACACCCACAACAAGCCATTCAGGTACAACAAAGAAGCCAGACAGTGTTCATGGCTCATCAACAAAGACAATGGACTGTGGAACAGCTTAGCCCTCCTGTGAACCTTTCAGCCAGCATATGAGTCATGGCTACTATGACTCAGAAGGCCATGCTAGGGCATGTGACCAGACCACATGACACTGAGCTCCATTTTGGTACCTGTATTTTTCCACAAACTGGACTGGGAACTGAGTTTAGAACAAAGAGTTCCTGCCATAGGGAAAAGCTACATAAGGTGGGGTGTGACATCATCTCTTAGCCTCATTCCCCACACAAGAGAACTCCTGGAAGCACCTGAGGAACAAAGACTGAAGTGCAGGAAGTGCTGGTCCCAGGGTAAAGGGATTTCTAGCTTGTGTATGGAAACTTGGTGGACTGCTTGTAGCATCAGTCGGTGAGAAATTGCTAATTCAAAGTCTATTCAGATAGTATGTTAGGCTTAGTTTGAGTTTTTGGTTATTTGTTAAGTAATCTGCTTTGATCTGTTTGCTATCACTTACGGCTGGGAAATTGGCTGTTATCTCTATCTGTCCTTGAGTGGCTCAGGTAAAGCACTCAGGTAGCTTAGTTGGGTGTATGACGCCACCTGCTGTCGTGTTGGGTGATAACAGGCCCTGGAGAGGCTGGCTGAATCTCCAGCAAAGCCGTGTGAGAAGGGCCAGCCCGGCTTGAGGGTTAGAGGGCACAGCGGTTCCCAGAAGCCCCCCAGATTGCACCCCGGGGTGACAACCCATCACACCCTAGAGTACACAAGTCTCAGCAGGTTTGTCACATCCTGTCCCCTCCCTTTCTCCACCCAGGATATTTCCTGCCTCCCACCAGCTCTAGCAGCTCCCACCAGTGGTGAGCTCCAGCCGGTTCACATGAACCGGTTGTTAAATTTAGAAGCCTTTTTAGAACCGGTTGTTCCAGGACAACTGGTTCTAAAAAAGCTTTTAAATTTAACCAAGGCTCAGGCAGCTGTCCCCCGGCCCCAGCTCACCTCCCCCTCTCCTGTGAACGCTCCACCCTCCTTCTCCTCCCCCTCCCCTGCTTCCCGCAAATCAAATGTTTGAGGGAAGCCTGAAACAAGCAGCAAGCAGGTAAGCTGGGCCAGGGGGGGACGGTGTGCACGGCCCAGTCCGGCTCCACCTGAGCGGCTCCCCCGGCCCCGGCCAAGTGCCCCAGACGGGTCCCAGCCAAGCACCCCTGGCTCGGGCTGGTCCCGGCCAAGCGGCTCCAATCCGGCCCAGCTCGGGCCCCGCAGCACCGGTCCCAGCCGAACGGCTCCAGCCCGGATCGGGGAGTCGGGTCCTTTGTTGCCAGTCGCGGTCCTGGCCCCAGGCAGTGTGGTAAGGGGATAGGGAACAGGGAGGGGGTGTTCGGTGGGTTGTGGGGGGCTGGATAGGGGTTGGGGCAGTCAGAGGGAAGGGTACAAGGGGATTGAATGGGGGCAAGGGTCCCGGGGGGCAGTCAGGAAGGAGCAGGGGTTGGATGAGGTGCTGGGGGGCAGTCAGGGACAGAGAGAAGGGGTGGTTGGATGGGGCAGAGGTTCCAGGGGGGCATCAAGAATGAGAGGAGGGGTTTGATGGGGCGGCAGGGGGCAGTCAGGGGATGGGGGGGGATGGGTCAGGGGTCTCCAGGGGGGTGTCAAGGAGCTTGGGGGGTTGGATGGGGCATGACCCCTGGGGGGCATGACCCCCTCGTGAGGTGAGGAGGAGGGAACCTGTTGTTAATATTTTGGCAGCTCATCACTGGCTCCCACCCTCCTATACATTTACTGCTTCTCTCCCTCCAAGCAGAACCCACCACCAGCTCCCTGAGAATCCCTTACCTGAGCCAGCTCCATTGCAGCCATTTCCTTCCCCCTGGGAGGACGGGATGATCTGGAGCAAAACGTGGACGTTATTCTGTAGCCTGCCAGGGCGAGAAGGGCAATGTGAGAGAATGCAGACAGGGCTTCTGTCCTTTCCACATGTCGATTCCCCCCAGCATTTTTCCCTGCTAATGGACATTCTAGGTTCTGCCACACTGTGAAGCACAGAGTGACCTTATCCCAGTACAGGCCTAGTCCCCTCCCACCAGGGTGTAACCCTCTGAGACATGGTGAAACCCTCCCAGCAGCAGAGTCTCTCCGTTACACTTATCAAGTTTGCGGGCGATACCAAGCTGGGAGGGGTTGCAAGGACTTTGGAGGATAGAACTGAAATTCAAAATCATCTGGACAAACTGGAGAAATGGTCTGAAGTAAATAGGATGAAATTCAATAAGGACAAATCCAAAGTGCTTCATTTAGGAAGGAACACTTAGTGGCACACATACAAAATGGGAAATGACGGCTTAGGAAGGAGCGCAGCGGAAAGGGATCTGGGGGTCCTAGTGGATCACAAGCTAAATATGAGTCAACAGTGTTGCAAAAAAGCAAGTATAATTTTGGGATGTATTAGCAGCAGTATTGTAAGCAAGACACGAGAATAAATTCTTCCGCTCTACTCCACGCTGATTAGGTCTCAACTGGAGTAGTGCATCCAGTTCTGGGTGCCACATTTCAAGAAAGATGTGGACAAATTAGAGAAAGTCCAGAGAAAAGCAACAAAAATGATTAAAGATCTAGAAAACATGACCTATGAGGGAAGATTGGAAAAAACTGGGGAAGACTCAGAGGGGACACGATCACAGTTTTCAAGTACATAAAAAGTTGTTACAAAGATGCTGGAGAAAAATTGTTGTTCTTAACATCTGAGGATAGGACAAGAAGCAATGGGCTTAAATTGCAGCAAAGGCGGTTTAGGATGGAGATTAGGAAAAAAAACTCCTTAACTGTCAGAGTGATTAAGCACTGGAATAAATTGCCTAGGGAGGTTGTGGAATCTCCATCATTGGGGATTTTAAAGAGCGGGTTAGACAAACACCTGTCAGGGATGGTCTAGATAATACTGAGTCCTGCCTTGAGTGCAGGGTACTGTCCTAGATGACCTCTCGAGGTCCCTTCCAGTTCTATAATTCTAAAAACCAAAGGCCAGAGAAGAGCAGAATCAAAGGAGTCACTCTGGAGATTCTCCCTGTCACTGTCCCCAAGGCAGCTCTCTCAGGTTAACAAAGCTGTTTGATGCTCCAGCCTTTATCCAGTCTCTCCTGGCAGTGCCCCTTTCAAGGGCTGGGCCTAGTTTTAGCTTTTGGGAAGCGTGACCCCAGGGGCTCTGAGACTGGGCCTTCTTGCCTCAGCACATCTTGTTTCTTTCTGTGGCTCCCCAGTGAGTCCAAATGAGTAGATACTCCTCATACAGACTGTGAACATAAGAAGGGCCCACTGCATCAGAGCAATGGTCCATCTAGCTCAGTGGCTAATGCCAGGTGCTTCAGAGGGAAAGAACAGAACAGGTAACCATCAAGTGATCCATCCCGTCAACCATTCCCAGCTTCTGGAAACAGAGGCTAGAGACACCATCCTGCCCAACCTGCCTGTGACACTGGCAGATGAGGTGTTAGCTCTTGCAAAAGCCCCCATGTCTTCATTGAACATGGACAAACACACAGTGGAATCGGTCTGACTCACCTGTGTTAGTATTGTTAAAACAGGTATTAGGATTATAAGAACATGTTTAGACTTTATTGAATGCTTTACTGAGTTTCTGCCTGGGTTAACATCTGACTAGTTGCATTGGGAGCCTCTGTGGCTCTTGAAATCACCAGACAGGAGAGAGACTTTACCTAGGTGAAGTGCTGATTGACAGCCGAATGCATTACACCCTGCCTGGCAGGAAAGGTCCATCCACACCAGAGAGACTATTATGGGATGTTAAAGAAGACACAAGGCTGGTGTTGTCCTCTTTACTTCCCATTAGCTGAGTTTGCAGCTCAGAGCACATGGCAGGAAGGGGATGAAAAACCCCATGCAGAAGTAACTGATGATCTCTATGCTTCTTGGACTCTGGGGGGCAAAGTTTCTAGGCATAAGCATGAGATCCCCAGCTGCTTAGCTAGGGCTAGTTGCTTATTATAGAAGCTTCTATCACCTTTTGAAATTTAAGATTGTAATTTGTCTGCATCTGGATGATTAGCTGCTGTGACAGGGCAAGGCCAATGGCTATAGGAAAGTAGTGAGAAACAGGTATGTTAGCCCCAGGCTAAACAAATCCCTGTTACCATGGTAACCAAATGACAGCTGCTCCAGGTTAATCAAGACACCTGCGTCCAATTAACATCCTTCCAGAAAGCCGTGGAGACAGCTAGGTTGATTGGGACCCCTTAAGCCAATCAGGGGCTGGCTGAAACTAGTTAAAGAGCTCCCAGTTAGGCAGGTGGGTGTGCAGAACAGGAGCTGTGGGAGCGACTGATCAGTACACACCAGATCAGGCACAAGGAAGGAAGCCCTGAGGTAAGGGTGAAGTGGAGCCTGAGGAAGTGGGGGCTGCTGTGGGGAAGTAGAACAGGGAATTGTATGTGTCCTGTTTCTAAAAGGTCAGATACCACAGCTGATACTATTAGGGTCCCTGGGCTGGAGCCTAGAGTAGAGGGGGGTCCTGGGCTCCCCCTTTGCTCCCCTGATTAATCACTGAGACTGGGAGACAACAGAGACTGTGCAAGGGAGGGGAGCTTTACCTCCCCTCCCTCGCTGGCTTACGATGAAAATGGCTCAGTGGGCTGTGACACTTGTCCCTAGAGAGAAGGGCTACGTGGAGGGTCATAGTGAGCCTCTGAGGCTAGCGAAATCCACCAGGAAATGCAGGGCCCATGGAGACAAGGACAGAGCTTTGTCACACTGCTTTAACTTTGTAAACAACTCTCATTTCCTTTCAAATAAATCTTAATACAGGTTGTGACAGGACTGGCTACAAGTGTTGTCTTTGTTGGGAGATCTAAGAGTCATTTGACCTAAGGAAGTGACTGGTCCTTTGGGACTGGCAGTAACCTGAACGTTGCTGTGACTCGTGGGGTAAGGGAGTGGTTCTCAACCATGAGTCTGGGGCCCCCGGGGGGGCCATGAGCACCTTTCAGGGGGCTGCCAAGCAAGGCCGGCATTAGACTCGCTGAGGCCCAGGGCAGAAAGCTGCAGTCCCAGCGCATGGGGCTGAAGTCTGGGCCCCTGAGCCCCACCACCCAGGGCTGAAGCAATGTAGCTTTGTGGGGGTCTGGGGCCCCAGGAAGTTGCCCTGTTTGCTACCCCCTAACACCAGCCCTGGCTGTGATGTTATTAATATAACCTGTGACTGTATAGTTCATTGGTGCAACCACTGTTATATTTGCAGCAAATGTTGTACAACGGTTGTCATGCAAGGTGCCTATGAAAAGGTTATAATTTGCTGCTGCTGCTGATACTACCTGTGTGGGTGTATCATTTTTGCAGTTAAAGTTATGAATATTGGCTACGTTCTTGTACATCGATGTGTTTTGATTCTGAAGTAGCCTTAGTAAAGCATTAGGTCAGTTTCTTCAGAAAGGAATTTGCAAATCAAGTGCCCAATCAAGAAACACTTAAAGGACCTTGGAGAAACTCCAATCCACATACCCTGGTGGGCCGGGCCAGTTTCTTTACCTGCCATGTCCACGGGTCGGCCGATTGCAGCTCCCACTGGCCGTGGTCTGCCATCACAGGCCAATGGGGGATGCAGGAAGCGGCGCAGGCTGAAGGATGTGCTGCCTGCCACTTTCCGCTGCCTCCATTGGTCTGGAGTGACAAACTGTGGCTAGTGGGAGCCGCGATCGGGCAAACCTGCCAACATCGCAGGTAAACAAACTGTCCCAGCCTGCCAGGGTGCCTACCCTGGTGAGCTGCGTGCCAAAGGTTGCTGATCCCTGAGCTAAAATATTTAAGAGACAAGTCAGTTGAAAATATAGTGGTGCAAGAACAAAGTAACATCGCTTCCCATTGTTACACAGCTTCCAGCTGCTGGAGGCTGCAATCCCCTGTCGTTAACATGGTTATTGGGCTGAAATCTCCCCACGGCCAGTCAGAGACAGACACGTACCTGTGTCGCTCCCCAGCTCCCGTTGCAGCGTCTCTAGGGGAAGGAGAAGATGGGAGAGGTGAGAATTCAGGCCCTCACATTCATGGAGAAACCCCCATTGCTTATTAATGGAACTGCTGTTAACAACGAGATGGTGACAGAGATCAGAGGCCGATAATGCAGCCGCTGCAGACAGAGCCAGCCCCACAGGGCTGCTCCATGGGGAAGGGCGACTCGCTGAGCTGGGCTGTGAGCTGGAGCCCAGGATCAGTGACATCACTAGAGTCCTCGACTCCTTCCCAGGGTCAGGGTCGCTCTAACCAGAGGAGACGCCACCCCCAGACTCCAACTCACCTTTGAATCCCAGCAGCACCTCCTGCAGCATGGCACTTTGCAGAGAGAAATCGCTGAGTCTCTTCTCCAGCTCCGCAAACGACGGCTCTGGTTTCCGAAACATCCCGTCCTCCCTGCTGGGGAAAGGAGGGGTGAGAAATAGGCCTGAGCCCCAGACCCTGAGCCCAGCAACCCCCAAACTTCACAAAACCTGGATCTGAGCTTTGTAGCCTGAGATAGTCAATGTCAGGGTGAGTCACCTCAGCCCTGTGCTCCCCAGAGAGACGGGAAGTGGGGAGACACTAGAGCAAGGAACGGAGACATTGTTCGGGGCTTTCTCAGGGACGCTCTGGTTCTGTGGGGGGCAGAGCCACCCCCTACGCTGGTTTACTGCAGGAACAAGGGGCACCAGCACGGGGATTATGTGGAAAGGGAGGAGACACAGACCAAAGAGTGGGCAGGTCCTACATGCTGACAGTGGCCTCAGACAGAGCCCAGGGCTCCAGCAGGGAATGAACCTGGGCCCCTTAATGCCAAAACTCCCCCAACCCTTCAGCTGAAGCAGTAACCCTGGGGCGTCCAGCTCCTTTGGCAGAGAGGGCCACACTGCCCTGTCCGTTACGGCCAGTGCATCAGGTTAGGACTCTGTGCCCTGCTCCATTCACAGCAGAACACCCACTGCTCTCCATGGGACACCCACGTACGAAGAACAAGGGGGGAATCTGCCCTTCGTATGGGAAATAAAATTTTAGTTCTTAGTATTTTGCCAAGTCTTTGTCTGTCACACTCAGTGTCACTCAGGAGGAAAACAGCCCCTTCCCGGACACCCCTGTAGGGCCCTGCTGGTTCTTCCCTGTGTTTCCCTGCCTTTCCCACCCTCCTTTCTCCATTTCTCTCTCGCTTCCTTGTTGTTGTCTCTCCTCTGTTCTTCCCTCCCTACAGCAACCCCCTATTCCCACCCCACAAAGGCTTCACTCCCGCCCTCTCCCCGTTCCATCTGCGCGAGTGATCAGCCAGGGAACGTTTAATGTTCACATCAAAGTGCTGCCATTTCAGTTGACAGCCCGATGACATTAACAGGGGACAGGAGAGTTCACGCTCTCAGAGCTACGGCTTCAGGCTGCTGGCAGCCCCAGCAAGGCAACACTGTCTCCGTTTACACTGGGGAGGTGCTGAGGGCCGGCAACTCACTTTAACAAATGCAAAAGCTGAGATTCTGCGCCCTCGGAATACGTGACGTGGCCACATCAGTGCAGGAGACCGGCCTGGTCTGTCCCATTGGTCCTGGGTCTAGCAGCCCTGCTGTGACCTCATGAGCGACCAGACAGTAACCGGCTCGTCTCCTACCCGAGTCAGCCACTAGGGGAGACAGACTCACACGCTCCCAGGGCAGGGGGCAGCTTCCTATTCAGTGCAGTTATCAAACCTAGCGGCCCATGAGGGGGAGCGAAATGGAGCCCAGGACTTACCTGCCCCCAGTGCTCCCAGCACCCTAAAAAGGAGAGAAAGAGGAGGCCGTCAGGGGGAGTGTCCCTGGGCGGGGAGGCCTCCTGCTCTGCAGGGGTCACCATTGAGGCCTCGGGCAGTAGGGGAATTTCAGGTTTACATTCCCAGAGCTGCTGCCCCCCTACCAGCCCCAGCAATCCCTGCAGGCAGGTCCCACTGTGGAAATCTTCTCCCCGGGCACTTTACAGGCAGAAGATATTTCTCTGCATTGAGAATCAAATTCCCCCCAGTGCTGAGAGACCCAGAAGGCCCCTGGCCCCACTAAACCCATTAACCTGCAGTGACAGGGGCCTTGGGCCTGGCTCGGGACCTCAGCATGGTGGGGGAGGGGATTTCACCCTCCAAGTGCAAATGCAGAGAGACATTTCCAGGAGAGAAGGTCTTGGGGCTGCAGCATCCAGGACTCCCAGGCCCCATCCCTGGCGCCGCTGCCAGACTCACTGGGTGACCTTGGGCAGGGCTCTGCCCCTCCTTCTGCCTCACTTTCCCCATTTGTCCCATAGGGATAATGCCCCTGACCCCACTCTGTAAAGTGCTTTGGGGTCTAGGGCTCAGAAGCGCCCAGAGAAACGCTGCGTATGATCATTGCAATGACAGCCTGACCTGCAGGGGTTGGCTCAGTGGCTGCTGCCCCTTCTCTCCTCCCCTCTCGCCGAGCAGGGACATCTCCTGGGACAGGCTGCAGCCGCCCTGGTCCCGTCGCTGGGCAATGGCTCCCTCCAGCTCCTCCAGCCGGGCCAGCAGCCGCTGCTCCTGCTCCTCCAGAAACCCTCGCAGCTCCTGCCACTCCCAGACGATCTTCTGCCTCTCGGCTGCCGTCTGTTTCTGCAACAGGGAGAGGGCGGCTCCGTAACAGGGGAACATAGAACATAAGAACGGCCAGACTGGATCAGACCAAAGGCCCATCTAGCCCGGTATCCTGTCTTCTGACAGTGGCCAATGCCAGGTGCCCCAGAGGGAATGAACAGAACAGAGAATCATCAAGTGACCCATCCCCTGTCGCCCATTCCCAGCTTCTGGCAAACAGAGGCTAGAGACACCATCCCGCTCAACCTGGCTAATAGCCCCTAAGGGACCTGTCCTCCATGCACTTCTCTAGTTCTTTTTAGAGCCCTGTTAGTGTCTTGGCCTTCACAACATCCCCTGGCAAGGGGTTCCCCAGGTTGACTGTGTGTTAGGTGAAGAAATACTTCCTTTTGTTTGTTTTAAACCTGCTGCCTATTCATTTCACTGGATGACCCCTAGTTCTTGTGTTATGAGGAGGAAATAACACTTCCTTATTTACTTTCACCACACAAGTCATGCTTTTATAGACCTCTACCATATCCCCCCTTAGTCGTCTCTTCTCCAAGATGAACAGTCTCAGGCTTTGTCTACACTGGCACTTCTCCCCTGCCAACAAAGAGCAGCTACACTGCGCGCCTGTCAGCAGAACGGCTGTATCGGCACAGTCATGTGGCTAAAAGCTGCGGAGTGTAGCCATAGACTCAGTCTTATTAATCTCGCCTCATACGGAAGCTGTTCCATATCCTTCATCATCTTTGCTGACCTTCTCTGAACCTTTTCCAATTCCAATATATCTTTTTTGAGATGGGGCGACCAGATCTGCACACAGTATTCAAGATGTGGACATACCATGGATTTATATAGAGGCAATAGGATATTTTCTGTTTTATTGTCTATCCTTTTCCTAATGATTCCCCACATTCTGTTTGCTTTTTTGACTGCTGCTGCAGATTCAGTGGATGTTTCCAGAGAACTATCCACAGTGACTCCAAAATCTCTTTCTTGAGCGGTAACAGCTAATTTAGACCTTATCATTTTCTGTGCATTTGATATTATCTTTCCCAATGTGCACTATTTTGCATTAATCAACATTGAAATGTATCTGCTCCATAACAGGGGAAAATCATAAATGCACCTGGGGGCGGATGGCAGAGTTATTTACCAGAACACAAGATCTCTTGCGGTGGGGGATGGGAAGTTCATTTATCCCGGGAAGGGAGGAGGGATCAGGACCGGGGTGAGCTGTACATCACCTACAGGAGGGACACTTCTCCCCAAAACCTCATCAACTTGCACTGAGCCAAATCCTCCATCTCTGCAGCCCACATTTCATCTCCTTCCTCCCCATCCCCCCAGGAGCTAGAAAGGATCCCTGGTCACTGTGATGTCCAGACAGCCCGTGGGCAGGGGCTCCGGGCTAACACAGACTGACCCTCTCCTGCCCAGCAGCCTCCTGCATCCTAAGGGCATCATGTTACCCCCGTGTCTGACCCTGCAGGCTCCCTGGGCTCCAGCAGGGATGGGTCCCTGGCTGCGGCTGGCAGGGTGGGCCCTGCATTCACCAGGTCATTCTTATGCCAGGCAAACCTAAGTGACGGGGGGCTCTGGGCACCTACCAGCAGCTCCTCGCTCTGCCGCTCCTCCTCGTCTTTGGCTGCTTCTCTCTCTTTTCCCAGAGGGGCCAGATGCTTTTGTGGTGCCTCCTGGAAGAAGCAGGGGAGGGAGGGTTAGAAACTGCTGCAAACCTCCCAGCTGCCAGATTTCAGGGCCCGTCCTGCCCTGCAGACGCCTGTGCAGGGTCCCTGGGACTCAGACTGAGAGGAGCTGGTGAAACAGGGAGCAACTTTTCCAGAGGAAACGCAGGGCCCCAGGCTGCAGTGACAGGGGTGCAGCCCAACCCCCAGCTCCCTGGGGCCTCACCCACATCCCAAGCAGCCAACTTCAGACAGTCCCCCACTTTCCCCAGCGCCAGCCCCCAAAGCTCCCGCAGGGCCAGATCTGAACATGGAGACCCCCAAACATCCCACAGCGCTCCCCAAACTCCCAGCTCCCCCAGCCCCCAGCCGCTCCCCAGCCCTGACCCCCAGTGCACCCCAAACTCCCAGCAGCCCCACAGCCCCATCCCCAACCGCTCCCCCAGCGCACCCCAAACTCCCAGCTCCCCCCCAGCCCAAGCCCCAGCCGCCCCCCCAGCCCTGACCCCCGCAGTGCACTCCCAGGTCGCCCACAGCCCCCATCCCCAGCCGCCCCCCCGCCCGGCTCTGACACCCCAGATCCGCCCGGGCCCAGCCTGGGCTCCGAGCTCTGCAGCCGAGCGCGCTCCGGCCCCTCCTGCAGCTCCGCCCCAGCCACTCCCGGGCTCCGTCGCCCCGCCCGGGCAGCCTTGCGACGCGCGGACCTTGGGGACCACCCCCAGGCAGGGGTCGAACCAGGCAACCGGGCCCGCCTCCCCCCCCCCCCCAGCAGGAGTGTGTCCGCCCCCCGCGTGTCCCTGCCCCCCACCCGGGCCCTGCCCGCCCCCCCCTGCCTCCAGCCCCAGTGCGCTGCCCGCGCGGGCAGCAGGGCTGAGCAGCCCCGCTGCGCTCCCGGCCCCGGCCATGGCCCCGCTGCCGCACAAAGGGGCGGGGGCTGGGACGGGGGGGCGGGAAGGGTCGGCTCCTCCCGGGCCCCACGCAGGGGGGTGGGACACGCGGGGACCCGCCTCAGCCCGGAGGGGGCAGGAGGGGGCGGGCTCCCCAGGGGAAAAGCGGGGGCGGGGCGGGGGCTGCTGAACCATCAGACTCAGGAGCCCCCGGGCAGCGTATTAACGCGCCTCCCGCAGCCACGTGCCACAAGATGGAGACGAGGCATCAGCCTTTTATAGTCTCTTGCCATGTGGTCTTTGCTTTCTTTGTCCCAAAGACACTCTGTCTAGCACGTGGCATAGAAAAACCTTAGAGTTCTCTCCATAGGCAGGTCCCTGCTACCTTGCTGAGTCACAAGGCGTATCTGCCTTCTCTCAGTGGGGCGACTGTACAGCTGATGGTCCTTAATGGGCCATCAAGCAGGCTACGCAGAACTGACACCAGCTTGTCTGGGGTGTTCCCCAGAAGCAGAGCACAAGATTGAAATACAGGCAGCATAGAGCCAATGTTCATAACGTGAACTACAAAAATGATACACATCTAGAGATAGCATCCTTATAATCAGCCAATCAGAACCTCTTCATAGACCCCTTGCACGACACCTTTCTACAATATTGGCTGCAAATATAGAACAGTGGTGGCAACGGTGATCTATACAGTTACAGATTATGTCAATAACGTCACAGGAGGTGACACGGCATCAGTGAGACTGATACTGGAATACTGCCTCCAGTTTTGGTGTCCTCGTTTGAAAAAGAGATGTTGTGAAATTGGAGCTGGGGCAGCAAAGAGCCACCAAATGTTCTGAGGGCTGCAGAAAAATCCCTTCTAATGAGCTACTGAAAGAGCTCAACCTGTTTAGCTTATCATAAGAAGATTGAAGGTGACTTCCGTTGAAGTGCCATATTGGAGAGAAAATACTGGGTATTAAAGGGCTCTTGAATCTAGCAGAGAAAGGCATAACAAGATCCAATGGCTGGAAGGTGAAAAGAGACAAATTCATATTGCAACTAAGGCACAAATATTCAACAGCGAGGATGATTCACCACAGGAACAAGCTACCAAGGAAAGTGGTGGATTCTCCATCTCCTGATGTCATTTCATGAAGACTAGATGCCTTTCTGGAATGTGTTTGCCCCAAAAGTAGCTCTTGTGTCCTACAGGAGGCCTGTGATATGCAGGGGGTCAGATTAGATACTCTAATGGTCTCTTCTGGCCATAAAGTCAACTAATTTCTGAAAAACTGAGTGTAGCATTGGGAGCAGCATCTGATGTTTCCCTGTCTAGCCGCTTGCTGCCTAGAACGAACGCTCCTTGAGTGGGGTGATCCACAGGGAGTAGTTGAAACCTGCAAAGTGCCTGGCCAGGGGCAGGACATTGGCACAGCAAGGGAGGGGTGTGGCAGTGACATCACAAAGGCCTTTTGCAGGACCTCAGACTATTGGTCAAAGGTGTGGGGGGGAGGTGGTGACCTCACAGAGAGATGCTGACATCAGCCAGGCAGGACAGGGGCGAGGGGCCAGGGAAACCTCAGAGACCCCTGTGGCTTTGCTTCAGCAAGTCTCCTTCTCCAGGTCTCTCTCTGAGGACTGAGAGAGTATTTGGGTTCACGGACGTGAGCGCCAGGAGGAACCTCTTTCGAGTTTTCTCCTTCCCTTTTAGTGATTTTACTAGAAAACAGCCGTCCCTGTTTAGAAGGTAAGAGCCTCCTCGAGGGAAGGGGTGTCATGGGGTGTCACAGTTCAGATGCCGGTGGCCCCCCCATGTATGGAAGTTCCCACCACCCTGCTCTGTGTTTGCAGTGCCGGAGAGCAGCATTGCACGGCAGTGATTTGCTCCTGGCTGCCGGAGCAGAGCAGCAGGCTCAGCTGCCAGAACTTCCTGGAGCTAGGAAAGGGGAGGGGCCCAGCGTCTTTAGCAGGAATGCAGGGCAGGCGAGTTCACGGTGGGCATTGTGGGATACTGGCGGAGACCAGTTATGGTGATTTAATGACCAGCAGCATTTACACTGGCACTCTGTCACTGTACGTTTGCTGCAAAAAGCTCTAGGCCTCTCATCAAAGTGGTTTTATTTTGTCACCAAAACAGGGCAGTTTTGCCGCCAGACGTGGCATTGCAGTGTGTACACCAGCCACACCAAGCTGCCGACCGAGGGAGCGTTGTGTGTTCTTCACACACCTGAGCAATATATTTCTGCTGAAACAACTTTGTAGTGCAGACCTGGCCAAAGATTCACTCACACACACAGCTTGCAAGGAAAACGTCACCTGCTCCTCTGCTTTGCAGAATCCAAACACAAGGAAAGCTTGTCAGGGCCTGGTGGAGATGGCAGGGAGTCAGGTGTGGGCAGACACTATGTCTTACACCCAGGCAGGGACCATGGCTTAGCTGGCTAAAGCACCTGCCTTGTAAACAGGTGAGCCTGGGTTCAACTCCCAGTGGTGGCTTTGGGGGCACCTGCTATTGGCTACTGTCAGAGGACAAGATTCAGAGCTAGATGGGCCTTTGGTTTAGCCCAGTGTGGTTTTTCTCATGGTTTAAATTACACTCACGGGCACTGATAATAGAGTTACTGAAAGTTTGGGAGTTAGGCACTGACAGATCAGTGGTCCAAGCCCCTTGTAGACACCCCGCCCCCCTCTGGGACAGGGGCAGGTCTGAGCTCTCTCACCAAATGCTCATTGTGGCCGCCAGAACCTGAGTGGCTCATTTCATTTGCACCCTGGGTTGAGTCCTGCTTTGTGCACCGTGTCTGAGAATGAAAATCCTAAACCACCCTTTGAAATGACGAATGCAGCAGGACATGTCATTGTCCCAGCCCCAAAGCAGACAGACCAATGGAGAAATGCCGTCAAGTCTAAGGTAATACTTCACTGCAGTTTTACCATTTCCACTTGCTAACCTCCCTCCTATCTGCCCAGCCCAGGTGTCCTCTGCCTCAGCTGCTGCTCCCGGCCTGCTCTAGAGTCAAACACGCAGGGCCCCCAGGGGAACAGAGGCTGGGACAGGGCAGCAGCCTGGGCTGGGCTGGGCAGATGCTGGGAGTTCTCGTTCCCTGAGAACTGGCCTGGCTCCCTTCTCAACAGCAAACAAATCAATTCCACGCCCCCTCCCCAGAAAAATCAGCCTGGAGCCAAGGGCAGCAGGGGATGATTCCCTCGAGTTCCCACCGAGGCAGGAGAGAACCCAGGGCCTTTCTAGCAGAGCTTATGGAACTGACGTGGGGAAACCAGCCTTTAATAACAGGCAGTTCACATTTAAGCTCAGTGTTTTTAACAATTTTTTACAACCTTAAATCACCCTTCAATCGCAGTGTCACTATCCATAACATTGCTTCAGCCTTATAGGTTCCCAAGTGCAAAACTCAACATCTCTTCAAACACAAGAGAGTGCAGATCAGTCAGTGTTCAGAGTCATCCCACATAAAAGAATCATGTTGCGGTACATATTGGCCTCATCATGTGGCCGTTGCCTTTCCCTCCGCTCTATTAAAAGTTTTGGTATTTTTCACAGAAACTTTCTTCCCTCAGGAGAGACCTGGGAACCAAGGCTGCCAGACAAACACCTTTAAGAGGAGGCGTAACCTGTCAAAAAATGATCTCCCTCCTTCAGTTCAGTGACAGCCTGAAATGTTACTTATCCCGGCAGAGCCGGAGGACTGAAAGCAGCGACATCAAATCCCTGTGTAGCTAGCAGGAATGAACACAAACACACCCTGCTATCTGAAGAGATGTTTAGTTTTACCCTTGGTAAACTAGAAGTCTAAAGGGAAGGAAGGTGGTGCCATATATAAAGAGTGAAACACAAAACAATTATCATAGTTATGCCCATAGTGACTGCAAAATATTTCTATATTCTTATCATCAGTGTATTATTTTCTCTGGCGTCTATACATTGACTATGCCTTGACCAAGAAATTTGAATCTTGATAAAATAATCGAATACCCCTGGTTAAGGCAATGGACTTAATACCCACTCGGGTGTCCCTACACAGGTTCAGGTACTGACAACAGTGCTGCCTTTTAGCCATAGCTTTTAATCAGGGCAATACATTGATCCTGTGAAATCATTCCCAGCCAGAGTCCATCGCCCACATTCCTTAGGGCATTGGGCCACCATGTGGACGTTTCATTTCCCTCCTCAATTTCACACAGACACAATTTCCTTTGCACAGGTCCATGAACAGCAAAACCTCCTGTGTCTCTTGTCTGAGCCAGGGCATTCAATTCCATTGAAACCTTCTCTCCTGCAATGGGAATGGTCATGCAGATGGGACGAGGCCACCTTCACCTCTGACAGTGAGATATTGGATCAGCTCTTTCTTTACGCTGCTGTTGTTAGTCCATGAAACATCAGGGATGGATGCAAGGCTGAGTTCATGCACCAACCCCCTGAAACATTTCAGCGCCCCAGAGAAATCCTGATTCCGGCTATTGGCATGATCTGGTGGAGATTCGAAGAGGAACGGGACGGTCTGAATTGTCAGTGTGGGGAATGAACAACTATCTATAGCAATGTCGTTATCCACAAACACTCTCTAATCATGCTCCAGCCAGAAGGGAAATGGGCAGGAACTCTTGTTGTTCAGCCATGGACACACCTACACTAATGCACAGTCAGGAGTGTGCTGGGGGAGCTGGTCTGAGCAATGTGAAGTGACAATTCAGTGAGAACAGAATCATTGTGTAGTGAAGCACCTATACACCAAGTAGTTGTGGCCGAGTGGTAAAGGCAATGGACTAGAAATCCATTGGGGTCTCCCCAGGCAAGTTTGAATCCTGCCAACTACGGAAGCATCAGTGTATTGTCACTGCTCTTGTTGTAGTGCCTGAGCATCCACAGAGCCAGACCTGGTCTCACTCTGAGGCTGTCTACACTTAAAATGCTGCTGTGACACTGCTATAGCACTGTGGAGTAGACAGTTGCTACAGTGAGTGGAGGGGTTTTCCATCCCTGTAATAGCTACATTGACAGAACAATCTGTCCTTTCATTTAGCACTATCTAACCATGGCTTAGGGCAGCTTAATTATACTGATTCCAGGGTTTTTCACACCCTGAAAGATGTACTTCTTAGAGGGGTTATCCCATCACCCTCCCATTCCCTGGTCCTTCTCGCATGACCTGAGAGCAGCAATACCCGCAGTTCAAGAGGTGCAAACAATTCCATGTTTATTGGGGTAAACTTCCAGCAAGCAATGATGCCAATTTCCTTCCTCGGTATCGCCCTTCCCAGCTCTGACACCACAGAGGCTTGTCTATGTCCCTGTTCCCATTCCCTCTTCCTATTCCCCTCTTAGCAAAACATAACTCCAATTCCCCTACCCCCATTCCATTCCCCCCCTTACTTCCTGATTGACTGCAGACTATACAGTAAAACTGGAGTTCTGCTTAGCTATACCTTAACCAATCATTTTACTGAAATGTAACTAACCAATCCTAACATATTGTAACATGATTATCTAACCAGTTATACCCCACCACCTGAATTGCTTTACACCCAACAAATTAATTATCCAGCAGACAGAAACAATCACAGAACCAGACAGAGATTATGCAGACAAGCAATAGGAAAGTGGAGACTACAGTGATAGAACAACAAAGAAATGAGGATTTCAGACCCCAGCTATTGATAAGTGAGTTGTCGCTAGACAGGATGCTATCATGGTAGAGGTTGTGGATGCTGGTTGCTTAACTGTCTGGCCCCAGGGCAGGATTTTGAGGGTCTCAGAATGCCAGCACCCATCACATTCTCCTCTGATCCATCCAAAGCAGCTTTACTCAGCACTCTCTCAATAGTCAGTTATGTTATTTAGTAAATTGTAAGTATCCCAGCATCCCATAATGGGGACAAAATAGTCCTCTTGCCAGAAGTGGCTTTACCAATAGATGAAACCTGTAATTTAAACGCCAAATAATCACACTATGTTTGGGATCCATTCAAATTCCCCTTCCAGGTCTTTGACACTTTCATCTCCAGTCATAGCGACTCTGATATAGGAGGAAAGAAATCAAAGCATCATCTCCAAGCACAGACAGCTGAGAACTCTTCCTCACATGACATTTTGAGAAGTGGAGGGATAGAATGTGATGAAAATAAACTCTGCACAGAGAAGCCAAAATGTAACAGTTCTGGAGTGATGGGGAAGGAGGGAATCTCTGAACCACCCCATCTCCTTCCAGTGTCACAGAGGCTGAAATGACACTTTTTTCCCCTGCTCCTCTTTATTTAACTATAACATGAAAAATTTCCAAAGTAACTGCTCTTCAGCACAACCCAGAGCAACGTGAGAACAACTGGCAAGGATTCAATCTGTATCACTGGCGACTCTAACAATCACTTTGCAATAGGAGGAATGGTATAAATGTGACGCTCCCTGGTTCCTCACAGGAAGGGCACACTCCAGTTACTTGTGGGATAATTGAGTTGATAGAAAGGACAAATGGGCGCAGCTCAAAAGAAGGCAAACTACAAAAGGCATAAATGGGCCACTCATCTGGCCAAGCTGAGGGATAACGGTGCTGCAAACAGTTCAAACAGATTTAAAAAGTTGTTATGTGGGAATCAGGAAAAGTATTAAAGAAAAAAAATGGATAGCCCTAGAGCGTTTTATGGTGTTCACTGCCCTTGCAGATTCTCTGATGGCTAACATGGGCTGAGTGCCAAGAGGTTTTCCCACATTCTCTGCATTCATAGGGCCTTTCCCCTGGTGTGGATTCTCTGATGTTTAGAAAGGCCTGATCTGAGAGTGAAGGTTTTCCCACACTCACGGCATTCACAGGGCCTGTCCCCTGGTGTGGATTCTCTGATGTCTAGAAAGGTGTGAGCTGCTAGTGAAGGTTTTCCCACAATCACAGCATTCATAGGGCCTTTCCCCCGTGTGGATTCTCTGATGTTTAGAAAGGTCTGATCTTTGAGTGAAGCTTTTCCCACACTCACTGCATTCATAGGGCCTGTCCCCTGTGTGGATTCTCTGATGAACAGAAAGGGCCGAGCTGTTAGTGAAGCTTTTCCCACACTCACGGCATTCGTAGGGCCTTTCCCCTGTGTGGATTCTCTGATGAACAGAAAGGGCTGAGCTGCGATTGAAGCTTTTCCCACAATCACAGCATTCATAGGGCCTTTCCCCCGTGTGGATTCTCTGATGTTTAGAAAGGTCTGATCTGCGATTGAAGGTTTTCCCACACTCACGGCATTCATAGGGCCTTTCCCCCGTGTGGATTCTCTGATGAACAGAAAGGACTGATCTGCGATTGAAGGATTTCCCACACTCACGGCATTCGTAGGGCCTGTCCCCCGTGTGGATTCTCTGATGAACAGAAAGGGCTGATCTGCGATTGAAGGTTTTCCCACACTCACGGCATTCGTAGGGCCTGTCCCCCGTGTGGATTCTCTGATGAACAGAAAGGGCTGATCTGCGATTGAAGGTTTTCCCACACTCACTGCATTCATAGGGCCAGTCGCCTGTGTGGATTCTCTGATGATTAAGAAGGGCTGAGTAGTCACATAAGTTTTTTCCACACTCTGTGCATGTATTTTTTCTCTTTCCAATGATGATTTCCTGCTCTGTTGTGGTTTCCTTGAGGTCCTTCTGAGTTCCCTGAGAGGAAATACGTTTACCCATTTTCACCCCCGGCTGGTTTCCTTGTTCTCTTTCTGGTCCGTGCTGAATCTCACAGGATTTTTCCTCCTCATGACTCCTGGACACATTGCTTTTTGATCTTTGCAATAATGCTCTGTGCTTATCCACTTGCTGAACATTTTTCTGCTGAGAATTCTGCTCCTCTTTCTCACATGCCATTGCACCACCTGCTGTGAAAAAGACAGAAACATCAAACAGGGATGAAAAGTGAAAAGCCAAAACAACCTAAGTGCTGGAGGGAGGTCAAATAAAAATCACAAACTGAACTCCCCGATACTCTTCCCCAAAACAGGAGAGAGGAGGGGATCAATTTGGCTTTCAAATGCCATCCAAATTCTCAGGGGGAAGGGAGGAAGCTACTGCCTGGTGTCTGCTAGAATCTACGGGAAGCCATGAGCTATAGTTACCCTGAGGATATGACCCCTGCTGGCAACAATAATGAACTGAGAGACCTCTCAAGGGCTTGGTAGGGCATCCCAGATGTTTCCTTCAGGCACTTTCACACTCAAGAGTTGGTTTAATGTTTCCTCACCTCTGCAGGAAGATCTCAGGGTCTGTTTTCCCTCTGAACCCTGCAAGTCTGAGACCCACGGCTCTTCCCCTTGTTCCAGCTGGGAGATCACATCAGGTTTGGAAAATGGAAACCCTGCTCAGATGAAAGAAAACAAAGGAGTTCCGTTGATTTCATAAAACTTTGTCATAAAAAAACATTCTATTAATTTAACTTTAATACTTGGTGTGAGCCGGTGTGCCTGGGCTAGTCCTCACTGAAAATGCCAAGACCAGGGCAGGCTGAAAAAGGGAGAGCAGAGGCTCCCCAAACTGGTGGTTAACACGGAAGTTAAACTCACCAACCAGTCACCAACTGTACATCTGATCCCCCACACTGGTTATCGAGAAACTGAAAAAAGAAATCACACGGCCCCCTTTATTGCATCCCAGTTCTCTGACTCCTAATCAGAACCTAGGTCCAGCACAGTGAGAGGTTATTTAAAAACTCTGCTCACATAAACAAAGTGTTCTTCTGACCCCAGAGTCAGCCACATTACCAGGTCAGTATAGGTTTGGATCTTACTCAAAATACTACGATGCCAGCCAATCATTGGCATCTAACCTAAAGGTTTATAAGCAAGAAAGCATCTAAACTAAAGGTTTATTATAAAAGAAAGAAAAAGGGAGTTGTTAAATGGGAAAGCAGTCAGACACATTCAGAAATCTATACAGCTGGTTCTTAGCAGTATTGGTGAGTTCCTGGCTTGAAAGGCTCTCTGGTACACATCCACATTATTCAGTCCTTTGTTCAAGCCTTCAGCTTGTAGAAAAGTTGCTCCAGAGGTAGGAAGAGGAATTGAAGACAAAATGGAGATGATGCAGCTGCCCTTTATATTCCTTTTGCCAAGTGGCTTCTAATTCCTGTGTCCCAAACACAAGCTTCACAGCACATGACATGGAAAAGCCTTGGAGTTCTCAGTACACAGTGTGATACAGCCTGGCCAGAGGGCAGCAGGAGAGGGTTAGAAGGGAGCCTTATTCCCTGTAGAGGGAAGAAAGTTTGCTATAGATTAACTAGAACACCTGAAGCCAATTAGAGCACCTGCAGTCAGTCACCTGATAAAGACCCTTTTCAATTAAAATTGAAAAGGAAAACAATACATCTGGAACTTAGGCTTTTGCTAGATCTTAAAAGAAAATTTTTGTAAGCACCCAAAATAGCTTTCTTGGGGGTTCAGCTTAAAGCTTACAAGCAAAGAAAAGCATCTGGAATAGAGCAGAGGAGATCCAAAAGCCAAAATAGGTATGGAAGATGAATTTTCATACCTGCTTCAAGCCTTACACAGCATTGCTACTCCGTGTCACCTTTTCCGGAGAACAAGAGACAAAGGGAAAGTTACTTTCCCATTTAAAAAAGTTCTAGCCTTTCCATTGGCTCTTTTGGTCAGGTGCCCACTCCTTTTCTTTTACCTGTTGGCTTGTTAACCCTTTACAGGCAAAGCAAGCAGAGAAGTCACACCAACAAGGATTTTACAGCAATCTGCCTGGCTGGGTGTTTATAAAAGGGAGAGCCCTCCCCTCCCCTTCATTTATCACTGTAGGGCTTGTGAGGTATCATTTTAAAAGACATAATCTACTGAATATCCTCCTGTTAAACTGTGTAGCAACATTGTATGGAAAGTGATGAGATTTTACGGTATGATATTACTGAAAAAGCTGCAACCCTAACCCTAAGTTCCTCAGAGACAGCAAGGCAAACAGCTGGTCAAATAGCCATTCTCCACCAGGGGGAAGGTGTGAAGAAGACATTTACATTCCATCACAGGGACACTTGAAGCTCGTATCTATGACAGCCTGTCACCATGACTCAGCTGAGAACTGAAGTGGTTTCTAGTACAAAGGACTGAATTATAAAAAGAGGTGAGGAAAATGCATGAGACTCTCTCTCTCTCTCCCCACTTTCCCTCTGCTCATGACAACTCCTGAAGAACTGAATGTGGGCGGCAGGGGCAGGTTAGGGGGAGTCCTGGCTGAAAGGAAAACCAGCCTGTCTCAGCAGATGGTGAGAGAAACATTTGTTTTAAATCCCTTTTAGCTTGTTAAGTTAAACATTAGTTTGTGTTTTATCTTTGCGTTTTTCATAAACAATTCTGACTTTTATGCCTCATTACTTGTAGTCACTTCCAATTTTTTTTTCAGTAGTTAAAAGTCTTGGTTTATTGTTTTATCTAACCAGTGTGCTTGGATTAAAGTGTGTTGGAAACTCCATTTGGAATAACAAGGCTGGTGCATGTCATTTTCCACTGATGAAACAACAGATTTCATATGAGCTCCCATTGTTCAGGAGTGTGCTGGACAGTGCAAAATGCACATTTCTGGGGGAAGTCTGGGAGCAGAGAATTTTCTGGGGTTCTCCTGTGGGGTACTGTAATTTGTGAGTCACTGACTAGCAGCACTCAATACTGTGTAGCTGGGAGCGAGTTACATGCTGGAGACTGCGTGTGAACTGCCCAGGAGTGGCTGCTCTCACAGTAGAGCAGTGTAAAAGGCACCCCAGCTTGGGGAACTGAGGGGACACAGCTGTTAACAGTCCAGATTGTACTGTGCTTAATGTCACAGACACTCAATTTCAAAGAGTCTCCTAAAACATACAGAAAGTAAATCCACGTCCCAAAAATCGAAGTCTCCCTGGCACTGCTTCTTGCTGGCACTGCTTCTTGCTGACAGATGGGTCCAGAGACAGAGTCCAGGGGAAGCTGGAAACATAAGCGTGGGGTTCAGTGGAGAACGGGAACAGGAAGGGCAGGGATATTGAATGCAGGATCTCAGCAGTCCTAGATGTCAGGATAACACATAGTGCAGCCCATTGGCAAACATAATCCCAAATATACATAGAAAATGATGGGGTCTAAATTAGTTATTTCCATTGATTTATACAAGAGCAATAAGATATTCTCTGTATTACTGTTTGTCCCTTTTTAAATAATTCCTAACATCCTGTTTGCTTTTTTGACTTCCGCTGCACACTGCTGGATGTCTTCAGAGAACTATCCACAATGACAAAAAGATCTTTTTCCTGATTAGCCTAATTTTGCCCCCATCATATTGTATGTATAGTTGGGGTTATTTTTTCCAATCTGCATCACTTGACATTTATACACATTTGCCATTTTGTTGCCCAGTCACTTAGTTTTGTGAGATCTTTTTGAAGTTCTTCACAGTTTGCTTTGGTCTGAACTATCTTGAGCAGTTTAGTATTGTGACGTTATTGATATAATCTGGGACCATATAGAACATGGTTGCAACCAAGGTCCTGTAGTGGCACCAAATCTTATGTGAAGGGGGTCATATAAGGTGTCCAAGACCAGGTTATGGGTTGCTGGTTATAATTATGGTGTCTATATGTAGGTATCATTTTGTAGTTGAAGTTATGAGTATTGGCTCTATCCTGTCTGTATTTCAAACTTAGGCTCTGCTTCTGGGAGACAGCCCAGACAAGCTGGTATTAGCTCTGCCTAGCATGCTTGATGGCCCATTAAGGACCATCAGCTATTCAACTGACCCATTGAGAGAAGGCAGATACGCCTTGTAACTCAGCAAAGTATGCAGGGACTTGCCCATGTGACTCCAGACTCCATTTTGCTGTAATTTTCCACAATAAGGAACAAAAAGGTTCTTACACCTGGAAAAGCCTATAAAAGGCTGATGCCTCATCTCCATCTCGTTTTCAATCCTGCTTCTTACCTCTGGAGGAACTTTGCTACAAACTGAAGCTCTGAACAAAGGACTGACTGACCCATCCTAGAGGAGGATGTATTCCAGAGACTTGATTTGAACCTGCAGTTTACTCCATCACTGCTACAAGCTTGAACCAAGAACTTTGTCATTACTGCATGTAATTGATTCCATTTAACCAATTCTAGCTCTCATCTCTATCTTTTTCCTTTTATGAATAAACCTTTAGATTCTAAAGGATTGGCAACAGCATGATTTGTGGGTAAGATCTAATGTGTATATTGACCTGGGTCTGGGGCTTGATTCTTTGGGATCGAGAGAACCTTTTACTTTTATTGGGGTGTTGGGTTTCATAACCATTCATCCCTAAGACAAGTGCACTGGTGGTGATACTGGAAGACTGGAGTGTCTAAGGGAATTGCTTGTGTGACGTGGTTAACCAATGGGATGAAACCAAAGTCCTCTTTGTCTGGCTGGTTTGGTTTGCCTTGCAGGTGGAAAAATCCCAGCCTTGGGCTGTAACTGCCCTGTTTTAAGCCATTTGTCACTCTCAGTTGGGTCCCACCAGAACCGCATCACCACAAGTAGCATCTGCAAACTTTGCCACCTCACTGTTTACCCCTTTCTCCAGATCATTTATGAATATGTTGAATAGGATTGGTCCTAGGACTGACCCTTGGGGAACACCACTAGTTACTCCTCTCCATTCTGAAAATTTACCATTTATTCCTACCCTTTGTTCCCTGTCTTTTAACCAGTTCTCAATCCATGAAAAGATCTTCCCTCTTATCCCATGATAACAATTTATGTAAGAGCCTTTGGTGAGGGACCTTGTCAAAGGCTTTCTGGAAATCTAAGTACACTATGTCCACTGCATCATCCCATACTCGGGAGGGGGGGTGGGGGGGGTGGAGAGGGGAGTGGCACTGTATGTTAAAGAAAATGTAAACTCAAATGAAGTAAAAATCTTAAATGAAACCACATGTTGCATAGAATCTGTACGGATAGTAATTCCATGCTCTAGTAAGAATATAACAATAGGGATCTGTTATCGACCACCTGTCAAAGACAGTGAGGATGAAATGCGAAGGGAGATTAGAGAGGCTATCAAAATAAAGAACTCCATAATAGTGGGAGATTTCAATTATCCCCATATTGACTGGGTACATGTCACCTCAGGACAAAATGCAGAGACAAAATTTCTGGATACTTTAAATGACTGTTTCTTGGAGCAGCTGGTACAAGAACCTGCAATGGGAGAAGCAACTCTCGATTTAGTCCTGAGTGGAGCGCAAGATCTAGTCCAAGGGCTAACTGTAACAGGGTCTGTGGCAGTGTGTGTGTGTGTCACTGGCATATTGGGGTGATGCTGCAACAGGACAGAGTAGAGGTGGCATTGTGGGGCTGGCGTGAACCATCTCCCTTCTTTTCCCCTTCCAAGAATAGAGGGGAGAGTAACCCTTACCCAGCGAGGTCACATTCTCATAGTTCTCCTGCATGACATCCCTGTAGAGGGCTCTCTGAGCAGGGTCCAGCAGAGCCCCTCTCCTGGTGAAATACACAGCCACCTCCTCGAAGGTCACCGGCCCCTGAAAGAGCAAGAGTCCAACACTCAGTACCTGCTGCCCCACTCACAGCCCCCCTATACATGGGGGACAGGAGCCAAACAGAAATTCTGGGTGGATTGCAGTCAGAGTCCCACCCCCACCCTGCTCAGAGCATCCAGGAAACACCAGGGGGAGGGGACGAAGCGAGAGCCCCTCCTCTCTCCCAGCAGAGCCATCACACACCTACTAGCCACAGACTGATTCAGGAGATGGAGCCCCTAGCAGGGTCCAGGGACAGCTCCCTGGTAGGAAGCCCAACACCCTCCCCATTCTGAAGAGCTGGATGTGAAGGGAGGGGAATCTCTGCTAAGCCTCACTGGTGGGTGCCTTCTTCATATCTCACAGCAGCCACTGGTTAGTCAGGTCGGGCTCCAGCACTACGAGTCTGGTCAGTTTTCCCAGCCCCATGCAGCGGGGTTATTTTCTGCTCCACAAACTAGAGCATTTCCACCGCCGAACCTCCTGGGTCTGTTCCTAGAATCTAGGCCACATATTAAATAACTCCCAGCAGGTTTAGCACACCCCTGTCCTCCTCCCTTTCTCCACCCTGTGCATTTCCTGCAAACCAGCCTGTGCAAACCTTCCCATCTCCCACGTATTTGCTGTCCCCCTCCCCCCCCGGAGGAACCCACCAGCAACCCCCCTGATAATACCTACCTGAACTGGCTCCTCTGCAGCCATTTCTCTCCCCTGTCCAACGAGAGGATGGGATGAACTGGAGCGAAACATGGACGTTATTCTGCAGCCTGGCAGGGCGAGAAGGGCAGTTGTGAAGGTTTCAGAACAGGCTTTAATTCATTTCACAGCATGATTCCCCCAGGCCCTTTCCCTGCAGACAGGCACCCTAGAGTCTGCCATGCTGAGAAAGGCTTCATCTCTTTGTACAGTGTAGACCTGGCCTCTCCTGCCAGGCAAAGCCCACAGAGACATTTTTAACCGCCCTTCTCCCTCCCCTCACCCCGTAACAGTCTCTGAACACAAGGCTAGAAAAAAGCAGAACGAAAGGAGTCACTGTGGGGGATCCCCTCAGACACTGACCCCACGGCAGCCACACCCCAGCAGGAGGGATATGGAGTCAGGAACTGGATTTTCCTCGGTCTGTTTCTCATCTTTTCCACAGGAAAGTGATTCTACCCAGGGTGCAGCAATACATCTGTCTAGGCAGATTAGAGATCTGGAAATCTCTCTCCAAACTCTTCTCTCCCACAGCCCCTTTCAGTCTCTTTCTCCTTCTATCTCCTTTTCCCCTCTCCCTGCCCATCTGGTAGGTAAGTCCCATTCCTGGGTAGTTTGCTCCCCCATGGCTGGATTTGCTCCTGCAATTGTTAATTGGACGAGAAATGAGGGGGGGGGGGTCTGTTTGTGTAGAGTCATTTTAAAGCCAGACCCCAGCATTTTCCCTTCGTTTCTTTCAGTTACTTGAAATGTCTGGATCAGAATTTAGTATTAACAGGGCCCAGGGCTGCCCTAGGGGGCTAGGACCAGCTGGAGAAAGTCATCCCCTGGGCCGGGCAGAGAAGCAGCTTTAATTCAGGTCACTTCCCAGCACAGAACCCCACTGGGGGAGCAGCAGCTGCTAAGCCTGGTCTCCCAGATCACAATGGAGGCTGCAGCCTCTGACCCAGGAAGCTGAACCCCAATATCCTGAGCAGAGAGGGACAGAGCGTTTGAGCAGCTTCCCTCCTTTAGCTCTCTGGGGAGAGCAGCTAACGAGAGCCCCTCCTCACAGGGAGAATTGCTGATCTCATTTGCCCCACTGTCCATCCGGAGTCACTCCTTGTCTTTCCATACAGTGACTCTGGATTAACAATGGTCTCAGTGAAACCAGAGTTCAGAAATAATGAGTCCAGAACGCTGTGGAAGAGACCATTGTGCAGCAGTGCTGACCCCCTTCCCACCTCCCTCACCCCCCAGATCGAGGACAAGGACTGGGGGGCACAAATTTTCCAAACAGAACCGAAAGTTCCTGCAGTTTTCAAAAGAGGAGAAAAGCAAAATCTGTGATTTTACACGAACAGTGACTGATAAGTGGATAGAAAGTTATCACAGTGACAGGGCCTGTGACTGGGGAATGCCGGGCAGTGCTTGGAGCCAGGACTCTGGCACAAGTTGATCAGAGAGAAGGATCATAGTTAGTAGAAGTTCCCAGAGCCCACAGCCCTGAGAGTCCCCAGCCAGGGACCCCAGATACCCCTCAAAGCCCCACCGGCTAGGGAAGTCCCACCAGACCATGACTGTCAGGTTGGGAATCCCAGAGGGTTCCCCCCACCATGAGCCCCCAGCAGCCAGGGACCCGCCCACTGGGAACTCAGTCCCTCACTGCCTGCCTAGGACTCCCCCCCAGCAGGATCTGGCATTTGTCTGGGATCCTCCCCACCCAGCGGGACCCCTGATGCTTTTCAGTGGGACCCCTCACTCTGCTTCCTGGCATCCCCTGACCTAGTGCCAGGGATCCTCCCCAGCTCTGTGCACTGGGCAGGGCAGCGATCCCAGGAGCCAGCCGGGGAAGCCCAGACGGAGCCCCTGGCACAGCACCAGGCTCCCTCTAACCCCCTGTCCCGCCTCCCCAAGAGACGCCCACCCCGGCTGTTCTGCAGCCACCAGGCCCCCAGCGATACCCACCTCCAGGACCCAAAGCCTCAGGGCTGGGCACATCCACCCTTGAGATCTGCAGAGAAAACGTGTCACGATCTGCAACTGGAGGTGGAAAATCAGACTCCTGGAGAGACCAGGGGGAAATGGGGGAGACGGGAGAGCGGCTCATTGGCGGGGAAAGGGGCGAATCTCCCCGGATTTTACAGCCCGGGTGAGACACTGAGCGAGAAAAGGGGCAGAACTGGAGAGAATTTGTATCGGGGCGAGAGGCAAGTGGCACCAACAGGGACAGGATCCAATTAACCCCCCTCCCCCCTTCACCCCCCTGCGTCCCACTGACCTTCCCCCCCCAGCTCCAGGTTCTCCCCCCCCACCCGACACCCCCCTCCCCCCCAGGGACCCCCCACATCCCAGCGGGGGGCGGATCCTGCGGCGGCTCCGCTGGGGCCGAGGCGGCTCCGAGGCTTCTCCCGGGTTCCCCGGGGCAGAGTCACGTGCCCGCCCCCCGGGTCTCTCACCCCCCGGGGGCTCCGGGCGGGGCTGGGGCGGGCAGAGCCCGGGGCTGCCCGGGGGGCGGGGCCCAGCTGGAGAAACCCCCCCCCGGCCGGGCCCCCCCGCACAGACCCCCCCCCGGGGAGCAGCAGCGGCTCAGCCCGGGCCCGGCTCACGCGGAGGCGGCAGCAGCAGCTTTGTTCTCCCGCCCCCAGCGGGGCTCGCACGGAGCATGCGCAGTAACAGCTGCTGGAACCCTCCCTTCCCTGGGCCGGAGAGGGCGGAAGCGGCCCGGGGCAGGCTGGGAGATGTAGTTCCTGACTCTCCCCGGAGCGGAAGTGACGTCGGCACAGGAGCCGGAGCCGGGCTGGAAAGGAGCGTTGGGCGCTGGGTCTCTGCCTGGCTCGCGCGGGGCCGTTGGAGCCTCTCCCGGGCCGGAGAAGGGTTGGTGCCGTTGGAGCTCTGGGCATGCGCAGATCGCGGCGGGAGATCCCTTCATTAACCGTGGCCGGGGAGCAGGTGACCCCCGAGGAGCGGGGAGAGAAAGGGGGGGGCTGAGATCCCCTCGGATTTACCGCTGCCCCCTCCCGTGGGGACCCCCCTCCCCCCCGTCCTGCCCCCTTTCTCCCTAGAGAGCCACGAGCAGCGCCCAGGGTGACCCCCCCTCCCCCAACCCCTGAGAAGTTCCCTGTTCTCCCCCCCCCGACGGTGCCCCATTTTCTCTCCCCTTCGCCAGTGGCCAGTTCAGGTCTCAGGTTTGGGGGTTTCCCCCATTCCCACCTGCAGGGATTTGTCCTTGTGCGGGTGGGAAATGGTTCCCCCGAGGGATTCCTGAGCTGGGCAGAGGGTGAATGGGCAGAGGCTGGGGGGGCCCTGAGACAGGGACACCTCTGGGCTGCGCTGGGGGGGCCACTCTCTGGTGGCAACGGGGCCTGGGAAGGGCCAGGGAGGGGAGGGAGGAGCAAGTGTCCCCCATGGAGACGGCCCAGCCCCAGGTTTCCCAGTCCCAGCTACTTCCCCTTCCCGACCCTGCCCAACCCAGCAGCCCCCCCCCCCCACCTGCTAGTCACATTCCCAGACCCCACTGCCAGCCCCTCCCCACTGATAGTGACTTTCTCACTCCAGCCCCCTCCTGTCCCTTGTGAAAAGACATCACCCAGGGCTCCCTGCCGGCCATGTGAGTGTGGGGCAAGAAGAATCCATCCCATTCTGTTGTTGATTCAATATCCTTGTATAATCCCCTCCAATTTCCCATCTTTTCTCTTGAACCGTTAAATGGTGACACAAAATCTCCCAGACGTTGGTGCTTCTCTCTTATATTGGCAAATATTTAGTTTGTGCCCCATTTTCTCCTCAGTTCTGAAATACTGATATTGAATTCTCAAAAATCTTCCCGCTTTTCTCCCCAGGTGTGTGACTGAGATCAGGGCTCCTATCTTACTGCCAGGCGCTGCAGAGACCCCAGCTGAGATCTGGGCCCTGTTCTGCCAGGCACTGAAGAGACCCCATGTGAGATCAGACCCCACTGTTGTGCCAGGTAAAACTGAGACCTGGACTGAGATCATGCCCCCCCCCCCCCCCTTGGGCCAGGCAGCGCACAACTGTGACCCAAACCACTGCCTCCATTGTGCTGGGCACTTCAGAGACCTCGACTGAGATCTGTGTCCCCGTTGGGTCTGGCATTGCACTGACCCTAATGAAGATCACACCTCACCACTGTACTGGGCACTGCACAGACCCTGACAGAGATCCTGGCCCCACATTTTGCCAGATGCTGCAGGGGCCCTAAACAAAATCCGGGATCCTGTAATGCCGGGAGTAGCAGAGTCCCCGACTGAGGTCAGGTCCCTGTTGTGCAGGGCTCTGCACAGACACCGAGATCAGGGTCCCCATTGTGACAGGTGCTGAACAGACACCAAGGGTATCTCTACCCTGCCGTTAAAACCCCCCAGCTGGCCCATGCCAGGTGACTCAGGCTCACAGGGCTCAGGCGAAGGGGCTGTTTAATTGCAGTGTAGGTGTCTGGGCTCGGGCTGGAGCCAGGCTGTAGGACCCTGCGAGGTGGGAGGGTGCCAGACCTTGGGCTGCAGCGCCAGCCGGAACATGGACACCACAATTAAACAGCCCCACAGCCTGAGCCGTGTGAGCCCAAGTCAGCGGGCACGGGCCAGCCGCCGGTGTCGAACAAGTTTGCATGGAGAATTTGGGGCAAAACTGGGAACTGAACCCAGATTGTTTGAATTCTTGCCTCTCCCCTTAACCACAAGCCCAGCGTGTGTGTGTGCAGCGTTGTTTTGGTCAGTGTTTGCCTTGCATTGGCTTCCAAGGGAGGCTGTGGAATTTCCTTCACTGGAGGTTTTTAAGACCAGGTTAGAGAGACACCAGTCTGGGAATGTCTAGGGATACTTGGTCCTGCCTCAGCACAGGGGGCTGGAGTAGACGCCCTCTCAAGATCCCTTCCAGGCCTACACTGAAATAATTCTCTTTTGTGCTGTGTCCTGTTCTACGCTGAGCTGTTTTGCATGGTGCCATTTGGAACTGTGATCGCACCATGCTGTGTAGCAGTTTTGTGGTGCATTGTTTTGCCTCAGCTTGTTTGGTGCCTGTGTTGTGTTGGTTTGAGTTGAGCTATTTTCCGCTGTGTACTTTTGTCCTAGGATGTCGTCGTTTGCATCGTGTTGCTTTCTTCTCCTTTGTATTTGTCATTCTATGCTGTGGAGTGCAGGTTATGTTTTTTTTCCCCCTGAATTGCCTGACATTATGTTGTGATGGGTTTTATTCTGTATGTTGTGTTTTTATATGTATATATTGAATCACATCCTAGACATGTAGGGCTAGATAGGACCTCAAGATGTCATCAAGTCCAGCTCTCTCTGCCGAGGCAGGACCAAGTATCTGTAGATTATCTCTGACAGAGCTTTGTCCTGCCTGTTCTTAAAAACTTCCAGGGACAGAGACTCCCCAGCCCCCTTGTAAGACTATTCCAGAGCTGACCTGCCTTAGCTCTGGGGACACCCACACAGACTGTAGTGGTGAGCAGCTCTGGAGAGAGAGGAGACCCCAGTGAGTGGCAGCTGGGTAAAGAGACTGAAGTTGGGAGGAGAAACATTGACGTGTCCAAGGTCACCCAGGCTGTCTGTGACCGAGCTAGAAATAGGTTCTAGTGCCACCGTACTGCTGTTTCTGAAGGTCTCTGCCGCACTGGTGTTTTAGGCACTGGTGCAAACCCTTAGTGTAGACAGAGTTTACACTAGTGCACTATGATTTGTACTGGTGCACCATGTCCCTGTTTGAAGGTTTGAGGTGGGGGCGGGGGGAAGTGACCTCACAGAGGTCTGGGACTGGCTGAACAGTGCAGCTGGTAAGGGAGGGGCAGCAGTGAGTGCTGGAGGTATGAGCCAGGAGCACAGCCCCACAGGACTGGACACTGACTTCTCCTGACCCAGGGGACACCCCCCAGCGAGGTGGTTTGTCCATGGATGCACAGGCTGTCTTGGCAGGGCAGCTCAGCTGCAGTCCCTGCACACCTCTTCCTGCAGCCTAATACAGTGTGCTCGGGGGACCTTTCCATGCTGCGGGTGACGGGGCTCTGGCATTAACAGGGTCTGTTCCTGGCTCTGTCATGGACCTGTTCAGTGACCATGGGGAAGTCACAGCCCCTCTCTCTGAAACGTTGTCTTCAGTGACTTGAGAGCACGAGCACCAGCCTCAGGCAGACTGGTAAGAATCAGGGAACAAACCCCAAATTGGGTGTGAGGTCTGTATGGAGATTTCACCAACCAAGTATCCAGTGTAAACGCTTCAGGCACTGTAACAGCATTAACATGGAATCACAGACAGTCCCCTTGGGTGATCCCATATATCTCACCACGCAGGTGAGCTCACCTTCGTGACAGATGATCCCTTACTCCAGGGGTTCTCAACCTTTTTCTTTCTGAATCCCCAGTGATGGAGATTCCACAACCTCTCTAGGCAATTTATTCCAGTGCTTAACCACCCTGACAGTGAGGGAGTTTTTCCTAATGTCCAACCTAAACCTTCCTTGCTGCAATTTAAGCCCATTGTTTTTTATCCTGTCTGCAGAAGTTAAGAACAATTTTTCTCCCTCCTCCTTGAAATGACCTTTTATGTACTTGAAAGCTGATCATGTCCCCTCTCAGTCTTCTCTTCTCCAGACTAAACAAACGCAATTTTTTCATTCTTCCCTCATAGGTCATGTTCTCTAGACCTTTAATCATTTTTGTTGCTCTTCTCTGGACTTTCTCCAATTTGTCCACATCTTTCCTGAAATGTGGCACCCAGAACTGGACACACCATTCCAGTCGAGGCCTAATCAGTGTGAAGTAGAGCGGAAGAATTACTTCCTGTGTCTTACTTACAATACTCCTGCTAATACATCTCAGAATTATACTTGCTTTTCTTGCAACAGTGTAACATTGTTGACTCATGTTTAGCTTGTGATCCACTGTGACTCCCAGATCCGTTTCTGCAGTGCTCCTTCCTGGGCAGTCATTTCCTGTCTTGCATGTGTGCAAGTGATTGTTCCTTCCTAAGTGGAGTACTTTGCATTTGTCCTTATTGAATTTCATCCTGTTTACTTCAGACCATTTCTCCAGTTTGTCCAGATCATTTTGAATTTTAATTCTGTCCTCCAAAGCACTTGCAACCCCTCCCAGCTTGGTATCGTCCACAAACTTGATAAGTGTAACACAGAGACTCTGTTACTGGGAGGGTTTCACCATGTCTCAGAGGGTTACAGCCTGGTGGGAGGGGGCTAGGCCTGTACTGGGATAAGGTCACTCTGTGCTTCACAGTGTGGCAGAACCTGGAATGTCCATTACCAGGGAAAAATGCTTGGGGGAATCGACATATGGAAAGGACAGAAACCCTGTCTGAATTCTCTCACATTGCCCTTCTCGTCCTGGCAGGCTACAGAATAATGTCCACATTTCGCCCCAAATCATCCCCTCTCCCAGCGGGAAGGAAATGGCTGCAATGGAGCTGGCTCAGGTAAGGGATTCTCAGGGAGCTGGTGGTGGGTTCTGGTTGGAGGGAGAGGAGCAGTAAAGGTATAGGAGGGTGGGAGGCAGGAAGTATCTTGGGTGGAGAAAGGGAGGGGACAGGATGAGACAAACCTGCTGAGACTTGTATACTCTAGGGTGTGATGGGTTGTCACCCCGGGGTGCAGTCTGGGGGGCTTCTGGGAACCGCTGTGCCCTCTAACCCTCAAGCTGGCCCGGCCCTTCTGTCACGGAGTGTGGGGGAGTCCGGTCCTGCACCCCTCTGCCTGGGACTCAGTGACTCTCAGCCAGCCAGTAAAACAGAAGGTTTATTGGACAACAGGAATGCAGGTTACAGCAGAGCTTGGAGGCACAGCCAGGACCCCTCAATCAAGCCCCTCTGGGGTCCAGGAAGCTTAATCCCCTTAAATTCCAACCACCCAGCCCAAAACTTAACTCCCCTCCCTCCAGCTGGACCCTTCCTTTGTCCACCTTCCCAGGCAAAGGTGTTGACACCCCTGCCTGCTCCCTGGCTCAGGTTACAGGCTGAGCACTTGTCTCTCACCTAAAGTAATCCCCGGCTCTCCCATCTCCCACACGGATAGCCCCTACTCCATCACAGCTCTTCCCCCTTCGAGACTGAACTGAGCGGGGTCACTCTGCCCAGTGACCTGAGGAAGTTCAGGGCCCCCTCTCCGGGACAACGCTTCCGCTATCAGGTTGGCACTTCCCTTCACATGGACCACGTCCATGTCATAGTCCTGCAGGAGCAGGCTCCACCTCAGGAGCTTGGCATTGGCTCCTTTCATCTGGTGCAGCCAGGTCAGGGGAGAGTGGTCGGTGTACACGGTGAAGTGTCGCCCAGAGAGATATGGCTTTAGTTTCTTAAGGGCCCACACCATGGCCTGGCATTCCTTCTCGATGGCCGCGTAGTTCTGCTCCCGGGGTAGCAACTTCCTGCTCAGGAACACGATAGGGTGTGTCTCCCCCTTTTCATTCTCCTGCATTAACACCACCCCCAGTCCCGTGTCTGAGGCGTCGGTGAACACCATAAAGGGTTTGTCAAAATCTGGGTTTGCCAGAACTGGGCCACTAACCAGAGCCTCCTTCAGCGCCTGGAGAGCCTGCTGGCACTGCTCGGTCCAGACCACCTTGTCTGGCTTCCCCTTCTTGCACAGCTCAGTGATAGGGGCGGCTATGGCCCTAAAGTGGGGCACGAACCTACGATGGTACCCCGCCATCCCAATAAAGGCCTGGACCTGCTTTTTGGTTTGGGGAGGCCAGTCTCTGATTACCTCCACCTTGGCTGGTTCTGGCTTTAGGCAGCCTCTCCGCACCTGATGGCCCAGGTAAGCTACTTCAGCCATCCCCACCTTGCACTTCTCAGCCTTTATGGTTAGCCCAGCCTTCTGGAGTCGGTCCAGCACTTGTTTAACCTGGGACACATGGTTCTCCCAGGTCCGGCTAAAGACGCAGATATCGTCAATATATGCCATGGCAAAACTCTCCATCCGCTGCAGGAACTGATCCACCAGGCGCTGGAAGGTGGCCGGCGCTCCCTTGAGGCCGAAGGGCAGGGTCAGAAACTCATAGAGCCCCAGAGGGGTGATAAAGGCCGATTTCAGCCTAGCATCTGTGTCCAGCGGCACTTGCCAGTAGCCCTTGGTAAGATCCATGGTTGTGAGGTACCGAGTGCCTCCCAGCTTGTCTAGGAGCTTGTCAGGCCTGGGCATGGGGTAGGCATCAGATACGGTGATGGCATTGAGCTTTCGATAGTCCACACAGAACCGGATCAACCCATCCCTTTTGGGGACCAGCACCACCGGCGAGGCCCAAGGGCTGGAAGACGGCTGGATCACCCCCAAAGCCAGCATGTCCCTGACCTCTCTTTGTAGGTCCTGGGCAGTTTTCCCGGTGACCCGAAAAGGGGAACATCTTATAGGGGGATGTGACCCAGTCTCTACCCGTTGGACAGTCAAATTAATGCGTCCAGGCTGGTTGGAAAACAGCTGTCGGTATAGCTGCAGCACCCCTGTGATCTCAGCATGCTGGGCCAGGGTCAGCTGATCAGAGAGGGGAATTGCCTCCAGGGGGAACCAGCTTTTGTCCCAGGGAATAGATCCACTAAAGGGTCATCTCCCTGCTCCTCTCAATGTCCACACATGGCCAACACCACATTCCCCCTGTCATAGTATGGCTTCATCATATTCACATGGTGCACCCGGCAGTGATCAGCCCGGTTCGACAGCTCCACCACATAGTTTACCTCATTTAGTTGCTTGACAACCTTGAAGGGCCCTTCCCAGGTAGCCTGGAGTTTGTTTTTCCTCATGGGGATGAGAACCATCACTTGATCCCCGGTGGCGAAGGTGCAGGCCCGTGCCGTGCAGTCATACCAGACCTTCTGCTTCCTCTGGGCTCTGGCCAGATTCTCCCTGGCCAGGCCCATGAGCTCGGCCAGTCTTTCCCGGAAGGTCAGGACATACTCCACCACTGACTCTCCATCGGGAGCGACCTTCCCTTCCCATTCGTCTCTCATCAGGTCCAGGGGCCCCCTTACCCGCCCTTCCATATAACAGTTTGAAAGGCAAAAACCCAGTAGATTCCTGGGGTACCTCCCTGTACGCGAACAGCAGGTGAGGTAAGTACTTGTCCCAGTCCTGCGGGTGCTGATTCATAAATGTTTTTAGCATCATCTTTAGCGTCCCATTGAACCTTTCCACCAGCCCGTTGGTCTGGGGGTGATACGCTGAGGCCCAGTTGTGCCGGACCCCACATTTCTCCCACAAGCACCGGAGCAGGGCCGACATGAAGTTGGACCCCTGGTCCGTTAAGACTTCCTTGGGGAACCCCACCCGGCTGAAAATGGTCAGCGGCACATCTGCCACGGTGTCTGCTTCGATAGAGGACAAGGTCACCGCCTCAGGATAGCGAGTGGCGAAGTCTACTACCACCAGAATGTATTTCTTCCCCGACCAGGTCGCCTTGCTGAGAGGTCCCACTATGTCCATGGCCACCTTCTGGAAAGGTTCTTCTATAATGGGTAAAGGCCTCAAAGCTGCTTTCCCCTTGACTCGGGCCTTCCCCACCCGCTGGCAGGGGTCACAGGATCGGCAGTACTGTCGAACATGGGTAAAGACCCCAGGCCAGTAAAAGTTCTGTAGCAGCCTCTGCCTGGTGCGTCGGATTCCCTGGTGCCCTGCAAGAGGGATGTCATGGGCCAGATACAGCAGCTTGTGGCGAAACTTCTGGGGAACCACCAGCTGCCTCCTGATCCCCCATGACTCCACCTCCCCGGGGGGAGCCCATTCTCGGTACAGGAACCCCTTCTCCCACAGGAACCTCTCCTTGCAACCTCTCCTCATGGTCTGTACCGCACTGAGGTTAGCCCGTTCCCTGGGCTTCCGCAAGGAGGGATCCTTCTGCAACTCGGCCTGAAACTCAGCAGCTGGGACAGGGATGGGGACCTGTTCTCTCTCGCTGGCTGGGTCTGAGGCTGCAGCCCCTCTGAGCCGTGTCCCTAGTCGGTCCCTCCCCACCAGGTTAGGGTCCTGCGCCTCGGGCAGAGTACCTTCCCCATTGTCAGGGTGCAGTGCCCTGCACCGACTCTGACTACAGGTCACGACCAGGGCATCCCGGGCATTGCTGGGCCAGACCTCCAGGTCCCCCACCATTAACACCTCCGTGGGCAAATATGGGTGTACCCCCACGTCCTTGGGGCCCTCCTTGGCCCCCCACTTCAGGTGTACCCTCGCCACAGGCACCTTGAATGGGGTCCCGCCCACGCCCATCAGGGTCAGGTAGGTGTAAGGCAACATCCGATCTGAGGCCACCACCTCGGGTCGGGCCAGCGTCACCTCTGCGCCCGTGTCCCAGTACCCAGTGACCTTTCTCCCATTTACCTCCAGGGAAACAAGGCACTCGCTCCGCAGGGGCAGCCCCGCCCCCACCCTGTAAACCAAAAACTCGGAGCCTGGAGCATCCAGCCCCCCAGAGGAGCTGACCTGGGGCCCTCCTCCCTCCTTCGACGGTGGTACGCGGCCAGCCTCCCTTTCCTGGGAACACTGCCCCTCGTCCAGCTGGGTCTCTACCAAGTTAATCTGGTGTGAGGTCGGTCTGCTCAGTCTGTCCTTGAGCCTGGGGCACTGGGATCGTATGTGGCCCCTCTGGCCACATTGATAGCAGCTCATGTCCCCTTGGTCCCCTCGAATCGTGCGGTTGTCCCTGACGCTGGGCGTTCCCCTTGGGAGGGGGTTCTCCCGATTCCCCCTTTGGGTGGTCCCAGGATGACTCTCTCTGCATCGCAGCGGGCCTCTTCCTTTGGGGCTCCTCCCTGCCACCCCCCGACCGGCTCTTCACAAAGTCATCGGCCAGCCGCCCTGCATGTTGCGGGTTCTCCGGCTTTTGGTCCCTCAACCACAGCCTCAGGTCGGATGGGCACCGCTCATACAGTTGCTCCAGTAGCAGCAGTTTAATCACGTCCCCCTTCGTCTGGGCCCCATCTGCCCACTTGCTGACGTATCCCTCCATGCGGACGGCTAGTTGCAGATAGGAGACCTCAGGGGTTTTATACTGACTCCGGAACCTCTCCCAGTACATCTCAGGAGTCAGCCCAAACTCGCGCAGCAGGGCCTGCTTGAATAGTTCGTAGTTCCCTTTCTCCGTCTCTTCCAGCTGGCCGTACAATGCCACGGCCTTGGGGTCCAGTAAGGGGGTGAGAACTCGGAGCCTGTCCACAGGATCTAGCTGGTGCAGCTTGTAGGCCATCTCAAAGGCATCCAGGAAGTCATCCATGTCCTTCCCCTCCTTACGCTGGGGCAGGATGCACTTATCAAAGCTCTGCGCAGTCCTGGGCCCCCCCTCACTCACCGCAGCCGGGGACTCACTGCCCCTCAGCCTCACCAGTTCCAGCTCATGATGATGCTGTCTCTCTTTCTCCTCCCGGTCATGGTCTCTCTGTTTCTCACGATCCTCCAGCTCTCTCAGTTTTAGCTCCTTCTCCCATTCCAGCCGCTTCCGCTCCACGGATGCCGAGCGTCACCGGGACGATCCCCTGCTGGGGGGTGAGCTTCGCCGGGAGGATCCCCTGCTGGCCGGAGGGGTCACAGTGCCCTCGGTATTCACTGGGCTCCTCCCCGCCCTTCCCCTAGGCATAGGGATGGGGGGTCTCAGGAAGCCCTCAGCTGCCGGCTGACCACTCCCAGCTGGGACAGACACTGGGGCCTGCGCTGCATCTGCCAGGCTGCTTCCCTCAGACACAGGGATCAGTTCATTCAAGTGGTCTCCCTCCTCCAGCTGGGCAATCAGCTGGTCCTTGGTAAGCCTCCCTCTGCGCAGCCCCCTCTGCTTGCACAGCTCCACCAGGTCGCACTTACGCCGCTTGGCATACATCTTCCTGCTGGCCACTCGCAGGCCGGGGTGCTCACCGCTCCCCACGGTTTCCAGGGAGACCCCTAGTGCACCAGCCCTTCTTGAGGTCACCACCTCTCTGCCAGGGTCGAGCCGCAGACTCCTCCGCCCCTGGGACCGCTCGCTGCAATCCCCTGGGGGACCCTGTTACTGCAAATTCTTTCTCTCTGGTCACACACTCCCAGGGGTTAATTACCCCTAAAATTGTCCCTTTCTTTTACTGCTCCCCAGTCACTTACTGCAGGAAGCGCCGTCCGTGGGGGTGCAGTAAATCCCACCTGCCACCAGTTGTCACGGAGTGTGGGAGAGTCTGGTCCTGCACCCCTCTTCCTAGGACTCACAGTGACTCTCAGCCAGCCAGTAAAACAGGTTTATTGGACAACAGGAATGCAGGTTACAGCAGAGCTTGGAGGCACAGCCAGCACCCCTCAGTCAAGCCCCTCTGGGGTCCAGGAAGCTTAATCCCCTAAATTCCAACCACCCAGCCCAAAACCAAAACTAAACTCCCCTCCCTCCAGCCGGCCCCTTCCTTTGTCCACCTTCCCGGGCAAAGGCGTTGACACCACTCCCTGGCTCAGGTTACAGGCTGAGCACTTGTCTCTCACCTAAAGTAATCCCCGGCTCTCCCATCCCCCCCACACACAGCCCCTACTCCATCACACCTTCTCACACTGCTTTGCTGGAGATTCAGCCAGCCTCTTCAGGCCCTGTTATCACCCAACACGACAGCAGGTGGCGCCATACACCCAACTAAGCTACCTGAGTGCTTTACCAAAGAAGCAGTCCCCCAAGTTTCCATACACAAGCTAGAAATCCCTTTACCCTGGGACCAGCACATCCCCCAGTTCAGTCTTTGTTCTGTAGATTGCCACGGACTCGCAGGGGCGAAAGAAAATGCAGGCCTGTTATTTACCAGGCTGCACGTGGCAACAGACTATATTGGTAAGGGATGCAAGGAGAGTATGGGTCACGATGCAAACTGCAGACACACACACACACACACTAAACTTAATCAATTTAAAAGTTTTATTGGGGATAATTACAAGGGGTAAGGGAGCAGCGTAAGATTAGCTAATAGAGTTAATGAAACTTAAAACACACAATGACTAAAATATCTACTAACAATATTTATAAACAAAGATGCAGCATTTAGTAATAACTGATACTTACAAATACAAACCAACGCATAACGACCGGCAAACGTAGAAGCTCTATTTGAAACACGTGAGCTGAGAGAGAGGCTTCGAGGTGATCAGGCTCGGTTACAGGTATACACAGGATACACGGGTATACACAGAATACACGGGTATACACAGGATTCGTTTTCTTTCTCCTCTCCCTGCCTGCACATGGCAGGCAGGCCATAAAGTACCCACAATGACATCATAGAAGTGTCATAGGGGACGGGGCCCAAAACCTGTTTGTGTTTGTTTCTGATTGGCACAAGCGAAGTTAACACCATGTAGGGGAGCAGGTGCCTTAAAGTCTGGCTTCGCCCCCAAAAGGTGAGGAAATGCATATTGTCTTAGAATGTGTTTAACACTGAATGACAAACGAAGAGGCCAGGGCAATACTGGTATGGCAAGTTCTACAGGATGCAGACAGGAACTCATCTCAACATGTTCCTCAAGTGTTTCCAGGAGTTCTCTTGTGTGGGGAATGAGGCCAAGAGATGCCATCACACCCCACCTTATGTAGCTTTTCCATATGGCAGGAACCCTTTGTTCTAAACTCAGTTCCCAGTCCAGTTTGTGGAAAAATACAGGTACCAAAATGGAGTTTAGTGTCAAATGGTCTGGTCACATGCTCTAGCATGTCCTGCTGAGTCATAGTAGCCATGACTCATAGGCTGGCTGAAACATTCACAGGAAGGCTAAGCTCTTCCATGGTCCATTGTCTTTGTTGATGAGCCATGAACACTGTCTGGCTTCTTTGTTATACCTGAAAGGCTCGTTGTGGCTGTTACCCAGAGTAAGCACAGTTGAAATACAGATACAGAGTCAATATCCATAACTTTAGATACAAACATGATACATGCACACAAATAGGACAATCATATTCAGCAAATCATAACTTTTCCAATGAACTGAACATGACGCATCTTGCACAAAATGCCTCATAATTATGTCCTAATCATTTGATAATCATACCACTAGGCTGCATGTGGGGTGTAGTGTCAGGGCCTAATTTCAAGGCACAGGTGTTGGGAATGGAAATTCCCCTCTTTGTGGAACAGGAAATAACCCTCTAGCCATGGCTGTGAAAACTACCCAGACTCCCAGTGCTGAAGCCTGAACCTACTGACACTTGATTAGTTACCACCAACCCCGATCTTTGTGGCAACTGCAAACGTTATCAGTGATGATTTTATATTCTCTTCCAGGTCATTGATAAGAATGTTAAATAACACAGGGCCAAGAACCAATCCCTGTGGGAACCCCTTAGAAAGAAATCTACTCAAGCATGGTTCCCCATTTACAATCATAGTTTTTAATCTATTTAATGTATGTTGTGTTTATTTTTATCTTTCTAGTTTTCTAGTCAAAATGTTGTGCTGAACCAAGTCATATGCCTTACAGAAATTTAGGTATATTACATCAATACTATTAGTTGCAACCAAACTTTTTGATCTCATCCAATAAGGATATCCAGTTAGTTTGATTGGATCTGTTGTCTCTGAACCTTTGTTAATTGGTACTAATTATATTACCCTCCTTTCATTCTTTATTAATTAAATCCATATTCGCTGCTCCATTATCTTGCCCAGTATCAGACTAACACTCTCATAATTAGCTGGGTCATCTCTTTTACACTTTTAAAATATTGGCACGGCATTAGCTTTAGTCCAGTCTTCTGGAATTTCCCCAGTGTTCCAAGTCCTAATTATAATCACCATTAAAAGTCCACCACACTTCTCCACCAGGTGTTTGAAAACTCTTGGGATACAAGTTATCTGGACCTGCTTATTTAAACATGTCTAACTGTAATAGCTGCTGTTCAACATCCTCGTGAGTTATTGTTGGAATGGAAAGACTGTCGTCGTCAACGTCTTATATGACTTACATCATCCGTTTTTCTCCAAATCCAGGAGAGAAATATTTATTGAACACTTTTACCTCTTCTACATTATTTTTGATAATTCTGCCATTTCCATCTAGTAATTTGCCACTTCCATTGTTAGGATTAATTTTGTACTTAATATACTTTTTAAAAACTTCCTTCTTATTTTCATTAATTGGTCATTGATTTCTGATAGCTTCCCTTACCAACTTTCTACAATTCTGACCTTCTATTCTTTCCTATTGACTTCCCCTTTCTTCCATATATTTTATCTGGAGAGTGGTGGGATTCCTACCAGGGAGCCACCAGCAGGGTCCAGAGACAGCCCCATCTCCTATATTAAGCTCTGGCTAGTAGGTATGTGATAAACGTGAAGATCCTGCCTCCGTCTGTCAGCTGGGGGAGACAGAAGTTCTCTCTTTCCACCCTCTGATGCCTCCTGGCTGCTCTAAGCAAGGTGGGGTGGGACTCTGTTAACATGTGCCTCCCGGAGCTTCCATTTCCCTGGTGCTGCTGTTCCGTGAATAGTGGGGTAGTGAGTGGGGCAGCAGGTATTGAGTGTTGGATTCTTGCTCTTTCAGGGGCCGGTGACCTTCGAGGAGGTGGCTGTGTATTTCACCAGGGAAGAGGGGGCTCTGCTGGACCCCACTCAGAGAGCCCTCTACAGGGGTGTCATGCAGGAGAACTATGAGAATGTGACCTCGCTGGGTAAGGAGTCCTGTCCCCTGGCTTATTAGAAGCTGTGGGGTCTCTGAAGAACCTGAGTAGTAATAACTTTATACCTTTATTTGTCATACAAGTTTCCTTGCTCCCCCTTTTTTTGCCTTATCTCCCACCCACTAGTATCATTTTTGGACATGTGCCTTTTTGGTGCCGTCAGTCATTTTAAAATTGCATTTAATGTATCCTTATTGGATACATTAATAACTGTAGCTTTCATGCCTATTCCTCATTTTAAGAGGAAAATATACCTCCTATAGAATTCTAAATTGAGTAAATAGGTGTATGACTCATGCATGGCTTGTGTGACAGTCAGATGAGCTCCTATTTTGATAGGAGAGCGTATAATGTTGCCATTCAGGACCCCACGGATGAAGGGAGAACAGAGCTGTGGGAAGGGAGGAGAAGAGGGGAGTAGATAATTCTGGGGTGTCAGGACATGGGGAGGGTGTGTGCAGGGTTAGAGCTAAGAAGCAGCAGGGAGGGACGAGGTTGTGAGAGACGAGGAGGGAACACAAGAAGCTCCCAAGGTGCCGGCAGGTGGTGCTGGCTGAGAGTAATGGGAAGAAGTGGAGAGGAGTGTGCAGGAAGGGTACCGAGGAAGTGGCTCAGTCTCAGGTGCTGAAGCTAAGTGGCCTGTCCTTGTGGAAGAGTGGGAGCCCTTGGGGGTCTAGTGCACTCAAGGGGCACTTCCCAAGGACTGTTTAAAAGCCAGGGCATTGCACAGATCCTATGGATCCATGACAGTGCCAGAGGTTCAGCCTTATGGGAAAAATATATAAAACAAGAAAAGGATCTAAATGCGTGTTTACCATCACTCCCTCTCAGTCCTCATGGGAATCCCTGATCTGTTCCAAAGTGTATTAAAACCTTCCTTAAAGGTTTACCTCTTGGTTATCAGGTCATGTCCATTTGTTAGAGGGTTTTCCCTTCACCCTCCCACTTCCCTGGTTCTTGTCACGCAGACAGCAAGCAGCAAATGACCAGAAGTCTGAAGCACAGATAATGCGATGTTTATTGGGGTTATTTCCAAGCAAGCATATTCCACTGCCCTAATGAACTTACACCTAGAAAAAATAATTATGCAGCAGACAGAAACAATTAGAGAACCAGACTGATTAACAAGGTTAAAGTGGTGGCCATAAAGATAAAACAGTACAGAAATGAGGGTTTCACAACCATTGATAAGTGATTTCTTTCCAGACAGGCTGCTATCAAACTAAGTTTTCTTTATCCATCTTAAGATCTGTTTCTTTATCTGGTGGTGATGGGCGCTATCAGGACAGGATCATCTTCCTAACAGCCCAATAGCACCTTATTTCAGTGTGACTGGTTTGGGATGTGAGGATGTGACCCTTCGCTTCCCAGCTTATGGCTGCCCCTGCTGCTTAGCCAAAAGCCTTAGCCTAAGAACAAGGCCTCAGCCTATCCTAGTGAGAGAAGGCCCTTACACAGACAGACTGAGATTTTGATAATTAGCTAGTTACAGGGGTATAAAGACAAAGTGATAAAAATACCCCTACGTTCTTAAAGTCTAGGCTTTACAGGCAGGCCTGAATATCTCTATTCTAACAGTGAGTTCTACCCCTTCCCCCATTCTGTGTCTGTCCTGTCTATTTAGATCGGGGTCGGCAACCTTTCAGCAGTGCTGTGCTGAGTCTTCATTTATTCACTCTAATTTAAGGTTCCGTGTGCCAGTAACACATATTAATGTTTTTAGAAGGTCTCTTTCTATAAGTCTATAATATAGAACTAAACTATTGTTGTATGTAAAGTAAATAAGGTTTTTAAAATGTTTAAGAAGCTTAATTTAAAATGCAGAGCCCCCCCGACCAGGGGCCAGGACCCAGGCAGTGTGAGTGCCACTGAAAATCAGCTCGCTGCCGCAGGTTGCCTACCCCTGATTTAGATTGTAAATTCTTCAGGGCATGGGCCATCTACTATTCTCTGTTTGCACTTTGCCTAGCACAATGGGGACCCACTGTTAGTTGGTCCTTAGGCACTAAGGTAATGAATATGATTTGTTATAATAGTAACTCTCCTGCTACTTTGAGCCAAGGAAGATGGCCTTGGGATGCGTAGCCTTATTTGGGGTGTGTTAGTAATGTTGATTTGATATATCAACTTAATTTAATTTGTATTGTAATTATTTTAATTAATTAATAATACTTAATCATTTATATTAATTAATATGGGTTTAGGCTTGCCAATTTGTTTAATCAGAAGATAAAAGATAAAGATAAAAGTTCATGTTTCGAATCGGGTTCCACAGAATTGATAAAGGGACCTTCGGGGGCATGACAGGAAGCTCACAGGGAGACAGATATAGTCATAAAGACTTTATTAAACTCAATGAAATAGTAAGTAAATTGTAAAACAGGTAGAATTACAGAGTTACAATTGTATTACTGTTGTTCAGGAGATACATATGATGATACAATATTATGTGCTGCAAACTTCGGTTAATATTCACACCCTGTTTTGATAAACTGCTGTTGGCCTCGCCTCTAGCGGTTCTGGTTTCCCAGCTCTTGCAAGGGAAACTAATGCAAAGAGCTGTCAAATCTACTTTGGAATTTACTTTTTAGGTCAACTAAATAATCTGATACACAAATTAAAATAAAGTTTAGAGAGACCAAGCTTAGCCGAGTCCCTTTTGAACTTAAGGTTTGAAAAGAAAATAAGTGCAGCGTATTACTGGTTAATAGCTGTCGTAGATGGATAGCATGAATACGTAGTTGAAGATGGTGAAGTGTAGAGAAGAAGGAGGAGGTCGAGGTGGGGGTGGGGATACCATAGTGAGGTAGGTTACCTCTTTTTATAGAAATAAATGCCGGAAATCCTTCCTCTTATGCCCAAATTTCAGTCTTCCCCCATAGAAATGTTAGGGTACGCTTACTCCATAGGCTAGTATGTATGTGCGTATGGATGGCAGGTGTCTGCGCACTTGTGGGGTACTTGTTCAGTCTGTGAGTGCAACTTTGAAAAATCCCCTTTGCTATTCTTCATTGTCTGTTGGTCTAGGTAAAGGGTCTTAGACCTAAGCGTAGGCACTTTATTTGGGTATAGGAAAAACAGTTCCTTTTCTGGGTAAAAGGGCACAGGATATAGCTATGCTAACTTTGCTTTAGCTTAAAATGCAGGTTTTTGGCCTGTAGGTTTCTTGCATTACAGCCAAATATTTTTTTAATATGAATTAATAAACCTATCACAATACTGTACTTATAAGAAAAGAGATATTGATGCAGGCAAGCAGATGAATCCTGAGAGCTACAGATGTTACTGTCTAAAAATGAGATGGGGTTAAAACTATGGAATATTCTTTGTGACAAGTATCCCACAAATTCCACTGACCTCCCTTGTTTTCTTTGCCTGCAGTAGGGTTTCCAGTTTCCAAACCTGATGTGATCTCGCAGCTGGAACGAGGGGAAGAACCGTGGGTCCCGGACCTCCAGGGCTCTGAGAAAGAAGTGCTCCCGAGAGCTGCCTTTGCAGGTGAGGAATTGGTTCAACAACTCAACAACTGCTTAGGAATGCAGGAAACATTTGGGATGCCCTACAAAGACCCCATGAGCTCTTCAAGTTCAGGATTGTTCCCTGCAGATGTGGAATCATTATGGCAGATGTCACTCATGGCTTCCCTCCTATTCTGACTGACAACTGGCAGCAGGTCCCTCCCTGATCTCACTTTCCCCGAGAGTTATGGTGCAATGAGGACCCAGAACTGATCCCTTCCTCTCTTCTCTGTGGAAGGGTTTGGGGAAAATCAGCACCTGATAGGTTTGATCTCTCCCAGATATATTTTGGTTTCCATTCCTCTCTCTGACATTTCCTTTTTCTCAGGCACAGGGAGTGACCTATGTCTGGATTCTCTCTGTCTCCCATCCGGCGATGGGCTGGTGAGTGAGAACGAGGAGGAGAAACCCCAGCAGGAAGACACTGTGCAAGTAGATGCAGATTGGATGTTATCAGGAAGATCCAAAGGGGATGTTTCCAGGAGTTGTGCACTCCCAGAAAACACAAAAGCCTGTGAGACTCAGCAGAGGCCAGAGGAAAACTACAGTAGCCACTCAGCCCTTATTCCACGCAACAGAATCAACTTGGAAGAGAGACGCTACATGCGCCATGAGCGCGGGAAAAGCTTCAATCAGTGCTCAAACCTTATCACACATCAGAGAATCCACACGGGGGAGACGCCCTACACGTGCTCTGAATGCGGGAAAAGCTTCAGCAAGAGCTCAGCCCTTATCAGACATGAGAGAATCCACACTGGGGAGACGCCCTACACGTGCTCTGAGTGCGGGAAAAGCTTCAATCGGCACTCAAACCTTATCACACACGAGAGAAGCCACACTGGGGAGACGCCCTACACGTGTTCTGAGTGCGGGAAAAGCTTCATTTGGAGCTCAAGCCTTATCGCACATCAGAGAATCCACACAGGGGAGACGCCCTACACGTGCTCTGAGTGTGGGAAAAGCTTCAGTCAGCGCTCACACCTTATCACACACCAGAGAATCCACACAGGGGAGACGCCCTACACATGAGTGCGGGAAAAGCTTTGGGCAGAGCTCAAACCTTATTACACATCAGAAAATCCACATGAGAGAGAACTGTTTTAAATCCCTTGACTAGGGCTGGAGAAAGGTTTTTTGTTTTTGTTTTTTAAATCACATTTGCTAATTCCCACACAGTGATTTTGTACCATCTTCACCGTGGTGTCTCAGCTCCACCAGATCAGTTGCCTGCTTCTGCCTTTTGCAGCTCACCCGTCTTTGGGGTCAGTCCTGTGATCTTTTCTATCAACTCCTTTCCTTTGAGTCGTAGGAGTGTGTGTCCCTCCTGCCAGGAATGTTCGTCAGCTCCAGGTGGGAGAGAGGTTTGATCCCAACAAGCTACACTGAGGCTAAAGCTACCTGTGCCTTCCATCCACTAGGGCTGCACATGGCGTTGGCTGCTCAAGTTAGTGATCTTGGTGTAACAAGACAATTATAGTTGTAGAGCAGATGCAGCCCAGGTGCAGGGGTTGCCATTAGCTTCCCCCTTGACCTGAGCTAAACTCCATCACTTTCCCTAGTCTAAACAAACCCTGAGCATCACGGTTATACTGTTCCCCCATTTCAAAGGCATTGTTAGTCATCGAGTTCACTCTTGGGGAAGAAGTTGTTTCACTCCCAGTTGCTCTGATGTTGGTTCAGGTTGTGCTGCAGAGCAGATATTTTTACTACCATTTTTCTCACTTAAAATATATTGAACTATAACAAAGAGCAGGAACAGGGCAGGGATAGGGGAAAATGTCATTTCACCCTCTGGAACTGTAGGAACGTTACATTTCCTAAGCACTAAGGGGGTTGGAATGCCGCCCCCGGATTTAGAGCCGCTGAAATGGTTCCCACACCCCCCCCACACTTCCGGTCAGGAGGTACATAGATTAAGCGCTGATAAGGTGTGTATTTCTGGAGTACATAGTGCAAAAGCACCAACCAGGAGAGGGGGCGAGATGTTGGCTTCAGTTTGTACATGCGTATAATAGCATGATTTATATAACCACTTATAATAAATAGACGTGGACAGCCCCGTTGGGGGCGGTTCCACGGAAACAGACTGACTGACTCGGCTCCGTCATTACTACATCTGGTGACCCCGACGTGATACCCCCTGCTCATCGGCTGGAACAGCCCCCGGTGCACCGACCTCCGCTAGAAAAGCTTCATTTCGTGAGTATGGGGGGAGATTTGTCAACTCGGCAGAAAGTTCATGCGAAAGAGTTGAGAGCTATTTTAAAACAGGCTGGCGGGCCAGCCTCCCTGAGCCAGTTAGAACAGTTGTTAATTGAAATTAATTGCCAATGTCCTTGGTACCCGGATCGCGGGTCATTGTTGGTAGATGATTGGATAAAAATAGGGGCGACACTGCACGCAGAGCCTAGAGCTGCGGTGCAGTGGCTCCTGCTTTGGCAGCGATGCAAGGAGGCTCTGGAGACAATCGGGATTGGAGCGTCCTCCAGGGCTAGCCTTCTCACCCCCGCGCCTTGGGTCCCCCCCTCCTTACCCTAGGATCTTGCCTCCCAAGCCGCTTCAGGCGGTACCCGACTGCCATGATGCATGCCCGGGTACGGAGGGCACTTCACAGCTGAATCATTGGCTGTCTTCTTTTCAGGCAATGATACAGAGGGAGAAAGAATCAGGGCAGCTCACAGGCCAGGAGATAACGGAGCTACTGGCTGCCTTCCCGGTGACACATCTCCCTGGCAACGCAGAGGGGGAGGTCATAGTGGAAATCACAGCCCTCCCCTATTCTGTTCTCAGAGAGGAGAGGCGAGCAGTTACCGAGTCTGGGTTGAAATCCACCTTTACCCGAGGCATGTTAGAAGGGATTGCAAATGGGTATAACATGCTCCCCCAAGATTGGAAGGATTTTTGTAGGATGCTTTTAAGCCCCGCGCAGTATGTTATTTGGGATAGTGAATTTCAACAGCAGGCATTACAACAGGCGCGGACCTCGGGGGGGATCTATACTCCCGAGCAGTTGTATGGAGCCGGACAGTTTGCTGGCTTACAAGAGCAGGCTGCGAACATTCCTCTCGTTACGCTCCAGGTTGTGGGGCGCTGTGTTTTAAGAGCCCTGTTTAAAGTACCGGAGACGGGGAAACCCTCCCGGTCTTTTACTATCACCCGCCAGAGCCCTCAAGAGTCGTATGTGGACTTTATTAACAGACTACAGGAGGCTATCCAGAGGCAGGTAGATAATTCTGATGCCCAGTGGGAATTAATGAGGAAACTTGCTTATGAGAATGCTAATGCGGACTGCCGCAAGGCGTTGCAGTCCGTTGTGACCAAACAGGAGTACACTCTGGCAGAAATGTTAAAAGCGTGCACAGATGTGGGCACTCAAGTGCATCAGATGAATTTGCTGGCAGCAGCCATGCAGCAGGGGTCCAGACCCCAGGGAAAGTGTTTTAATTGTGGGAAACCAGGCCACTTTAAGAGGGAGTGTCGGGCCCCTGGGGGGGGGGGGCCAATACCGGGACGCAACAGCAGTTCTATAGGCCAAGGTCTATTTGTCCCCGATGTCAGAAGGGTTACCACTGGGCAAATCAATGCCATAACAATCCCCCGCCCAATGCCCAGCCTCCGGGAAACAGGGCACCAGGCGCTCCCCCAGCCCCGGCCCAAAGGTGGGAGGAGGTACCATCTATGACACCCCGGCGGCCACCCTAGGAAGTGCGGGAATTGATTTGTTGCTGCAGGAAGATAAGGAGCTCACTTTCCCCGGGGAGGTGGTGGCGGTTCTTACCCAACTCTCGGGGCCCCTGCCCCCGGGCACGATGGGGTTAATTCTCCCTCGTTCCCATGCCGGAAAATATGGCATTCAAATAGTCCCCGGGGTAATAGACAGTGATTATATGGGACGTATTTATGTTCAGATTTGGGCTCATATGCCAAAACAGCTGCATAGAGGAGATTCATGGGCCCAGATGGTGATCCTTCCCTTCTGTTTGCCCGCAGGGGGAACAGATGTGACCCGGAACGCTGGGGGTTTCGGGTCCACCTTAGCGAAGGCCCATCCTCAGGTGGCAGCGATTACTCAAGCAATAGGACAAGCAAAGTTTAAACGTACCTATTACTGCAACGGTATCCCCCTTGAGGGGCTAGGGGATACTGGAGCTGACGTTACAGTCATCTCCGCTCGGCAGTGGCCGTCCACCTGGGACAAATCCGAAGTGCCAGCCATTTGGGGCGTGGGCGGATTGCAGGCTGCTCAACAAAGCACTCGATGGATTGCCATAACTCCACAAGAAGGGGGAAAAGAGATTCTCCTTAAGCCCTATATTATGGATATTGCTGTGTCCCTATGGGGAAGAGACTTGTTAAGCAAATTTGGATCACAGCTTACTATTAATGATTGAGTTATTGCTGTCCCCCCCCTTTTTTTTTTGGCTAATACATTTTGCTAAGCGGTGTCCTTGACTGAGTCAGTGTTTTGTTTTTTTTTTTGTTTTTTTTGGCTTTTCAGTTAACCCATTCTGTTCTTTTCGGATCCCATTGATAGTCATGTATTTTTTCATCAAAATGCTGAATTTTTAGTGAAGCATTTTATGATTCCCCTAATTTAAGCCCAATGTATTGTTTTAATTTGTAATCATTGTGCACGTTTTTTTTTCATTGCCCCGAATTGGGTGTTAATCCCCGTGGCCTTTTATTTAATTAAATTTGGCAAATGGATGTTACGCTTTATTCCCCTTTTTTTTCCTGGAAATATTTACATGTTACCATTGATATTTACTCTCATTATATTTGGGCCACCCCCCAACGGGGCGAATAGGCCAAACATGTAATTAATTACATTTTTGCTGCGGTGGCCGTAATGGGCCGCCCCCCCGATAGATAAAAACCGATAATGGCCCCGCCTACATTTTTTATCGATTTTCAGATTTCTGCACGCAGTGGCAAATTAACCACGTTTTTGGTATTTTGTATAATTCCACAGGTCAAGCCATTGTGGAATGGATCTATTATACACTTAAAGAGTCCCTGATAAAGCAAAATAAAACAGTGGGGGATGATGGGCCAACCATGGGAGCCAAGCAAAATTAATTGGTGATAGTATTGCTCACCCTAAATATTTTAAATATCTTTCAGAATTTTACAGTCACTGAATGACATTTAAGATGGAAACGCCGCTCCCATGCCCATCTGTCAAATATAGGCAGAGCCCAGACCCTAATTGGTATGGCCCCGTTCCATTGAGAACCTGGGGACGGGGGCATGCCGCTGTGCTTACTCCCACAGGTCCGTTGTGGGTCCCTGCCAAGAACGTGCGACCGTGGCACGATGACGTGGCATCAAGGCCTCAAGAACCCGATACCCGACTTCAATCTGAATCTAACCGAGACCATTCAAGCGTGCCAAGCCACAAAGACGGCACCAAAGGTCACCTGGGGGCAGGTGAAACAACTGACGCAGCAGGCTCAGCAAACGCTGGAGAATAACAAGGCCAAGCCTACCCCCGAGAATTTTACTGCTGCTATTTTTGCTTGTTTGACCGTTAATTCTTGTACCATATTGTTGTGTTGTTTTTGTGTGTCATTGGTTGGGGCCGAACCCGAATTGCATAGCTGCATGCGTTATAATATATGGGCTCGACTTGCGATCCTTGCCAATTAAACTTCCTTTTGTTTACAGCAGGCCCCTGAGATGCATGGCCTGCTGGGCACCTGCCTGGTCCCAGTATGTAAGGCACCAGGCGATGCTGCAGATGCATTGGGGATGTTAAATTTTATGAATGCCACCGAGATTCGATATTCTTCTATGAGCCTGTGGGGCCAAGCCACTTATGTAAAACCCGCGGGTGCCTTGTCCCTTTTCACCCCGTGGGTAGCCAATCATGCCAATTTGACCTGTGCACGGATGGTTAATTGCACACGTCACAAGCCCCCAAAAGGATGCTTGCGGGTGGGTACCCCAGGATGGAATTGTACGCGCTTTCAAAATGTGTCCAGCAATTACGGGCACATCGCGTTACCGGAGGGTTGGTTTTTTACATGTGGTCAGAGGACCTTCAATTATATTCCAGCCAATATTTCAGAAGCTCAATGTTGCCTAAGTAGGCTCACATTGATACTCCCCACGAGGTCAATGTTGACTGATTCCCGCACTAATGAGACCCGTACCCGACGCCGGCGAAGCTCAATTACCATGAGGCCAGAATGTAATGCCCATGTCAGCCTTTTCAGTCAGGCCGAGTACGTTTCTCTGGCCGTTTCCTTGGTGGGTCTCCCTGCGTTAGGAGTAGCCAATCATCAACAGCTCAGTCGATTGGCATGTGCCCTAGCGAAAAATATTAATTATACGTCTGCTGCCTTAGCCTTGCTGAATCAAGAACAGGAGGAGCTTCGTGATGCCATATTAGATAATAGAGCAGCAATTGATTATCTGCTGTTGCTTAGCCATGTGGGTTGTGAAGAGGTATATGACATGTGTTGTTTTAATCTGACAGACAATTCTAAACGGATCCAAGCACACATAGATAACCTCCAAGAATTGGCACAACACATTCAGCAGGACAGGAACCCATCATGGTGGGATAACCTTTGGGCGTGGCTACCATCCATGGGATGGGTCCGAACTGTTCTGCAATATGTTTTGATTGTTACCGCCTGCTTGATTGGTTTTTGTTGCTTAGCTCAGTGTATTCCTAACATAATTGGGCTGTGTTTTACACCCTCTCGGCGCAAACCCCTGCCTACACCCCAAGCCGTCATGTATGCCTATAAAATCCTGAAACATGCGGACCAGACATGGGTCGATAAAACAGAAAAGGAGGAGATGTAGGAACGTTACATTTCCTAAGCGCTAAGGGGGTTGGAATGCCGCCCCCGGATTTAGAGCGGCTGAAATGGTTCCCACACCCCCCCACACACTTCCGGTCAGGAGGTACATAGATTAAGCGCTGATAAGGTGTGTATTTCTGGAGTACATAGTGCAAAAGCACCAACCAGGAGAGGGGGCGAGATGTTGGCTTCAGTTTGTACATGCGTATAATAGCATGATTTATATAACCACTTATAATAAATAGACGTGGACAGCCCCGTTGGGGGCAGTTCCACGGAAACAGACTGACTGACTCGGCTCCGTCATTACTACATAGAACAACAGAAGAAGATGGGGTAAATAAGAGGGATTCCCTTATTCCCCATCACCATCCCAATCCCCTGTTGTGCAGTTGGTTAGGTCAGTATTTTTTCTAAAGGGCTGGGAAGAGGATTCCCTCGTAAATAACTTATAACTAAACAAAGTGCCCATGCATTGGGCTCCCAAAGCCGTTGTGGCCCAGGCCCTGCAGGAAGTGGCTCCTGAAGAGATCTCCTTCCCCATTAGCTGCATGTTGCCTATTATTTGGGAAATACAATCCCTAGCTAGATAGAGATGGGAAACATGGAAGTGACTTTTCTCATCAGCTCACCCCTGGGAGGAGATGCAAATGTGTAGAAAATGAAATCCGTGTTGAATGTGCTGTAGCTGCAGAAAGATACCTGTTTTTAATAGAGACCTGACATTTGGTGTCTTACAGGGATTCTAAGTCGCACCTGAATTTAGTCCCTACTTTAAATCTGTGCCACCAGATTAAAGAAATAAAAGGGCATAGTTGGGGGAGTTGTACCTCACTGCCGCTACTGATCTGTTGTGTGGTTGGTGAAGAATTCTACACCAGAGAAGTGTCAAATTACTCCAAGTAAGGTCAAAGATTTGACAAGAGCTCAGGTAGAAATTGCAGGTACTAGTGGTTGATTTTCACCCCTGAGATGGAAGCTATGGTGACCTGTGGCCCAGGTAAACTATTTTTAGAACCCTGCTCCCTAGTTAAGTGGCATTGGTCACACTCCTGAAGGACGCCATGATTAAATTGGGCACAACTGTCTTTTACCATTTGGATCCAAAGTTAGATGAAGCACAGAGAGAAACAGCTGATTCCTTCAGAGCCATTCCATGCCTCTGGGTCTCAATCTGGCTGCCTTGTTGGACAAGAAGCACTTCCCTGCTGGCCAAACAATGGTAGCCAATGAGGGAATGTATCAGATGCGAAGTTCAGACTGCAGGATACTTGAATGCTGAGTCCAGAGTCTCTGGTTTAGTCTAGGCCTGCACAACTTGTAAAGCGGCGAGGGCAATATTACTCCAAAGAAAACAGCGGAGGGATGAAACCCCCCGGCCTCACTGAACACCACCCCCCAGCGCTGCCGAGCCCCTCCCCGAAAAAATCCCCCCCAAGGGCCACCCGCCCCATGGAAACAAACCCTCCTTCCCTAGCATCGTCCTGCCAAAACGGTGGCATTGAACCTTGGTAATATGTTATAGCGGGCTTCTAAGGTAGTATAATTAAGGTAAAAGGAAAATGTCTTTTTGCTAGAAGTAGAATAAGATCTTCCCCCCACTTTGTAATCAGTTGCTCTGTGGAGTGAATGAGGTGGGACTGAGGAAGGCAGCACCTCCAGACAGCTGCAACCCTTGGAGAGGGGCTGGGAGCCAGACCAGATCAGCAGAACAGGTCAGCCACCGACTCATAGCTCGTCTCCTCAGTCCCCTGCTGCCGGCTCACTAGCCCCTCCCATTCGCCTCCTCATCCCCCCCCCTTCATGCTGCCGGCTCACCCACCCCTTTGCCACCGCCCACCCACTCGCCTCCTCAGCCCCCCTCCCTCACCTGCTATTGTGTCATACAGGAGGCCTGTGATACGCAGGGGGTCAGATTAGATGGTCTAATGGTTTCTTCTGGCCGTAAAGTTGACTAATTTCTGAAAAAACGAGTGTAGCATTAGGAGCAGCGTCTGATGTTTCCCTGTCTAGCCGGCTTGCTGCCTAGAACGAACGCTCCTTGAGTGGGGTGATCCACAGGGAGTAGCTCAAACCTCCAAAGTGCCTGGCCAGGGGCAGGACATTGGCCCAGCAAGGGAGGAGTGTGGCAGTGACATCACAAAGGCCTTTTGCAGGACCTCAGCCTATTGGTCCAAGGTGGTGGGAAGGTGGTGACCTCACAGAGAGATGCTGACATCAGCCAGGCAGGACAGGGGCGAGGGGCCAGGGAAACCTCAGAGACCCCTGTGGCTTTGCTGCAGCAAGTCTCCTTCTCCAGGTCTCTCTTTGAGGACTGAGGGAGTAGTCGGGTTCATGGACGTGAGCGCCAGGAGGAACCTCTTTCGAGTTTTCTCCTTCTCTTCTACTGATTTTACTAGAAAACAGCCGTCCCTGTTTAGAAGGTAAGAGACTCCTGGAGGTTTGAAACCTGTTTAGTCTGATCCATCTGGTGACAGATGAATTCTAGGCATGGAAAACACGAGCTTAAGGAGGTAGAAGTTTATTGCGCAGCTGAGATTTTGTCCCTTAGAATCACTGGGGACATTAGGATTTGTTGTTTTTGTTTCACCTTTTCCTCCATCCCTCCCTCCTTTCTCTTCGTCTCTTGCTTCTTTTGTCCTTTCTCCTGTTCTCCTCCCAACATTAGGAGAGGTGTGTGTGTGTGTGTGTTGCGGGGGAGGTCTATCCAAAAATGTGGGGCTGAAATAGTGCTCGGGCAGTGATCCCCACCAGTGAGCTGGGCCATCCTTTGGGCTCTCTGGTGAGAACCCTCAGCCTCCCATCCTCGGTCTCTACCCTGATTGGCTGAGCAGGGGGTTATTGACAGAGAGGAGACTCAGGTCCTTGTTCTTCTCTTTTAAGACCAAGGAAATAAGTCAGAACCAGTTCTATGTTTGATGAATTTTGCTGCTTCTCTACATTAATGGTCTCTGAGCAGTTCATGATTCTCTCTAACGTTGCAGTTCTCCTCAAATACTTATTGAATAATCCCTGTGCGCTGTTGTTGGTCTGGAGCTCATCTGAGAGCACTTTATTCAGGTCATTCAATGTCTGAAATTCAAGATCCGATGGTGAGTTTGAAAATCAGGGCTCTTGGGTCCTATTCCCAACTCTGCCACTGACTGGGCATGTGACCTAAGACAAGTCAATTCTCCTTTCTCAGCCTGAGCTTCTCTCTCTTTCAAGTAGGGATAATAATGATCCGCTCCTACCTAGCTCAACACACTCACTCTTCCCCAACACACACACAGTCTCCACACTGCAGTTGAAAAGCAGCTGGCAATCTAGTAGGATGCTCATGGAACAATGGGAGAGAGAAACCTGCATCACTGAAAGTGCAGCCATGGAGACACCATACACCAGCCTTGCCTAGCTGGCAAGAACCAAACCTCCACAGAACCACCCTGTGGCTTCTAACCCAGCTCCCTAAGGCCTCAGCCACAACCACTTAACACAGGGGCCGTTCTACACTCTGGTTCTGTTCTCACTGGAGGGTCATTTTCAATTGTTCACTCGGACCAGCTTCCCCAGCACACTCACTGCTGTGCAGCTCTGGACGTGTGGCCATGGCTGAGCAGCCAGAGTTCCTGCCCATTTCCCCACTGGCTGGAGCATGGCTAGAGTGTGTTTGTGGTTAATGACATTGCGTAGATGGTTCATTTCCTGCCTTGGTAATTCAGACAGTCCCTTTTCCTGACATATCTCCAGCACATCAGGCTGGGTCTCCTGGGCAGTGGAAAACATCCCTTGTTTGGCCCTGCCAAGGGGATCGTGCAGAGCTGAGACGTCCCTTGGCTTGGATCAAAGGGGGAGTTGGATGGAATTTATCACACAACCCTCCCTGCTCCCCAGAGCCCCACGGGGAGAAGCTAGAGAAGGGGGAGTCATTCCTCCCCTGGGCTCCCAGAGGAGCTGCTAGGACTCCTTCCTGCCAGCTACTCACCCCTGGATCCATCCTCAGCTCCTGGGATCTTCCTGCTCCAGAGGCTCCAGAGGCCTGGGGTGGGGAGGGCGTCACTGCACCGTCTGACACACAAGGGAGGTTTCTGGAATTGAAGGAAGGAGCAGAAAACGGAGAGGAAAGAAACAGAGAGAAAACGCCTCGTCTCTCCCCTCCCCCTCCCAGCAAGAAATGTTACCAAGGACCCGCGTTAGGGGAAATGGTGCCCTGGGCAAAACTTGTACTTTGGCCCTTCCCCATCGCACCTGGACGATCCCCCTCCCTCTTTACCCCCAGCTCCTGCACTCCCAACCTTTGCACCTCCCCCACCCCTAACTCTGCCCCCTCCTGTGCCCTACCCCCTGCGTTGTGTCCCCTTTGCCCTTAACTCCTGCGCTCCCCTCCTGCCCCCCCTTCACCCCTAACCCCTGCGCCCCCTCCTGTGCCCCCAGCCACTGCCCCTCTCCTGCACCCCAACCCCTGCACCCCCTCATGTGCCACCAGCCACTGCCCTTCTCCTGCCCACCTTCACCCCTAACCCTCTGCACCCCCTCCTGTGCCCCCACCCACTGCCCCTCTCCTGCACCCCCTTCACCCCTAACCCTCTGCACCCCTCCTGTGCCCCACCCACTGCCCCTCTCCTGCCCCCTTCACCCCTAACCCTCTGCACCCCCTCCTGTGCCCCCAGTCACTGCCCCTCTCCTGCCCCCTTCACCCCTAACCCCTGCACCCTCCTGTGCCAGACACTGCCCCTCTCCTGCACCCCTTCACCCCAACCTCTGCACCCCTCCTGTGCCCCCAGCCACTGCCCCTCTCCTGCACCCCTTTCACCCCTAACCCCTGCACCCCTCCTGTGCCACCACACTGCCCCTCTCCTGCACCCCTTCACCCCTAACCCCTGCACCCCTCCTGTGCCCCCAGCCACTGCCCCTCTCCTGCCCCCTTCACCCCTAACCCTCTGCACCCCCTCCTGTGCCCCCAGCCACTGCCCCTCTCCTGCCCCTAACCCCTGCACCCCCTCCTGTGCCACCAGACACTGCCCCTCTCCTGCACCCCCATCACCCCGAACCCCAGCGCCCCCTCCTGGGCCACCAGCCACTTCCCCTCTCCTGCACCCCCTTCAGCCCTAAACAGGGCCGCCCAGAGAATTCAGGGGGCCTGGAGCAAAGAAATTTTGGGGGCCCCTTCTATAAAAAAATTGCAATACTATATTCTCCTGGGGTCCCTTGCGGGGCCCACGGCAAATTGCCCCACTTGCACCCCCCCCCCCCCACACACACACACAGGCGCCCCTGGGAAAAATAAACCTTCCGCATTTTGACACAAACCCAGTTTTGAGAAAACTTCTTTACAATGTATCACTGGTTCTCAGCATCAGCTAGTGCTAAAAGGCACTAAAGCTCATTAAAAGGGTTGGACAAATATTTTCCATCAAAACTTTTTCAGGATTGAAAACTAGGGGTTTTTAAAAAGCAGAAAAAAATCACGGACAATGTCTGCTTTCCTTCAAAATTTGTTGTGGTTTTTTTGATTGAAAAGCTGAAATTAGTCTGCCAAAACCTGAACATGGTTTGAGGTTTCTGAAGTGTGTGGCCAAATATTTGCTGCTTGCTGTGTTTGATTGTTTAAAGAAACAATAAAAAAATTCTGCTTAAAAAAATATCCAAAACTTTTGAACCACCTCAGCTTGTGACCAAACACCTGAGCCCATCCAGGCAGAGATTTTTCCAGGTTTCTGATACTCTGCTGGCTTCCTTGACTCATATCTGTCTCCATAACTTTGGGTTCATTTAGGTTAGAACATAAGAACAGCCGTACTGGGTCAAACCAAAGGCCATCCTGCCCAGTATCCTGACTACTGACAATGGCCAATGCCAAGTGCCCCAGAGGGAGTGAACCTATCAGGTAATGATCAAGTGATCTCGTTCCTGCCATCCATCTCCACTCTCTGAGAAACAGAGGCTAGGGACACCATTCCTTACCCATCCTGGCTAATGGCTAATAGGGGGGAGGGATAGCTCAGTGGTTTGAGCATTGGCCTGCTAAACCCAGAGTTGTGAGTTCAATCCTTGAGGGGGCAACTTAGGGATCTGGGGCAAAATCAGTACTTGGTCCTGCTAGCAAAGGCAGGGGGCTAGACTCAGTGACCCTTCAGGGTCCCTTCCAGTTCTAGGAGACATGTCTCCATTAATTTTACAGGGGTCAGACTAGATGACCTCCTAAGGTCCCTTCCAACCCTGAGATTCTGTGATTCATTAATGGACTTAATCTCCATGCATTTATCTGTTTCCTAGAGACTGGCTCCATGTGGTCCCTCACAAACTGGAGACAGTTACTGTGGGTTTGTCTTTAGTATAGATTATGTACATACTCCACAAACTGAGCATTTGAGCTTGTTCCAGAATCTGGGATGAGCCTATGTCATCAAAACTGAAATGCTCAAAATAGCACATGCATGTGAATGGACACAGGGTGCTAAAATTAAATTAACCCAGGGGTTCTCAAACTGGGGGTCAGGACCCCTCAGGGGGTCACGAGGTTATTACTGGGGGTCATGAGCTGTCAGCCTCCACCTCAAACCCCACTTTGCCTCCAGCATTTATAAGTGTTAAATATATAAAAAAGTGTTTTCAATTTATAAGGGTAGGGGGGTCACACTCAGAGGTTTGCTATGTGAAAGGGTCACCAGGACAAAAGTTTGAGAACCACTGAATTAACCCCTCTGAAGCCTCAGGGAATGCAGGAGAGGGGGGTCTCCCTTGGTAGGGTTGGGAAGGATATTGCTCTTCTCATGTGATCCCTCCCCCCAGTGGCTAATTTTAAATGAAGCTACTACCCTCCCCTGACACGAATCTCCCTATGGCACTGAAATTATATGTAGACTATAATTTGGCATTTGAGAAGTGAAAGGGACGGGAGCCCTAATGGAAAAGCTAACAGCTTGACTCTTCTGCAAGCCTCAAACTGCTGAATGAGCTTTAGGGTAGGGAAGGCTGTGCCTCCCAAACAGCCTGGCCCTGCCCCCATCCGACCCCCACCCACTTCCTGCCCCTGACTGCCCCCTCAGAATCCCTGACCCATCCTGCTCCTTGTCCCCTCACTGTCCCCAGAGACCCCACCCCCACCACCACCCTGGGACCCCACCCCTGTTCCCTATCCATCCCCCCCCCGCTGAGTCCTCAGACCCCCTAGAATGCCCACGATCCAACGCCCCTGTTCCCTGCCCCCTGACCACCCCCCCAACCTCTGCCCCCTCCTTGTGCCCTGACTGTCCCTGGGACTCCCTGCCCCTTAGCCAACCCCCCTAGCCCCAGCCTCTTACCCCCGGCTCCCGCCTCACACGGAGCCTCACCGCCTCGCCCAACAGCTGCAGCATGTCTCCCACGGGGCCTGAGCCCCGCCCCGCTCAGCGTCGGGGCGGGGCTGGGAGCTCCACACCGAGCGGAGGGAGCTGAGCTGAGCTCAGCCTGGAGCTCGCAGCTCCTCCCTCTCCCCACGCAGCTCGGAGCGGGGCGGGGCTCAGGGGCCCCGGCGGAGACATGCTGTGGTGCTGTCTGAGACGCCGCTTGATGCGCTGAGGCTCCAGGAGAGGGGCGGAGGCGGGAGCCTCAGCTGTTCTCTTGGGGGCCCCTGCAGAGCCCGGGGCAAATTGCCCCCTTTGCCCCCCCCCTCTGGGCAGCCCTGCAATGCACAGAGCAAGTTTTTGCTGTGACACTGGGCAGACTTTTAAAACACACCAGGGTTTATTAGTCAACTGAAACACAGCACTGGAAAGTCCTTAGATTAGCACAGGGAAGTGAAGACGACAATATAGTCCATACTGGCCAATGCCCTGGAGCCAGGCTGCTGTAGAAAACAGTTTGTTTTCCTTTCACTGTGCCTGTCCATTTGCCTTCACTCCGGTAGAGCTCCCTGCGTCTGCGAGCCCAGTTCTTCCTACTCCCAAAAACATAAGTCTATGTATGCTTCACTCAGCCAAGCCGAGATACACAGGTGACAATCATTCCCTTGTCTCTGTCGGGTATTCCATTGATGTAGGTTGGTCCCAGCCTGTCCTTAATAACCCATTCGTATCACCCCATGACAGCTACGTGACAAAACCCCTCATGTCTCCTGCTCGTTCTAATCACAGCAACGCCAACCACAGAGGGAAACTGAGGTGTGTATTGGCATCATACAAGTATCACCGCAATTCCCATCTCTCTCACACACACACACTGCTCACAGCCCCTGGAGGGAAAGCAAAGCACAGGGACTGGACGTTAGTCCAGTGAACACAGTGGAGGACAAGCTGCAATCCTCACACCCTGGTGAAAAAGGAGAGGCATGTGAGTCCCTATCCAAGTGCGTGCCCGGGATGGCAAGCCGCGGGGGCCGCCCGGGTGGTCCCTGTGAGGGCGGCAGTCAGGCAGCCTTCGTCGGCTTGCCTGCGGGAGGTGCGCCGGTCCCGTGGATTCGGCGGCAATTCGGCAATTGGTACATTATGTAGATTGATCCTTGTCTATGATTTCAGTTATAACTGTCTCCATTCAATCAAGTTTCTGTGTGTTTCACCAAATTTCATCTTCTCCATTAACTGTGAGTAGCCATGAACAAGGGCGAGTTGTGCCCCAATACGTAATCTTATAGGTGTAAAAACTGTCCAGGCTACACCACCAGCCTGTGACATCATCAACGAAGTGCCCATTTGTGCCTGGGTAGGAGCCCTGCTACGGGAGGGAGGATGCAGCAAGGACTCAGGATCGGTGGCCGGGGTCGCTGTGCACAGAGATGGGGAGGTTATGTGAGGAGGGGGGTAACGAGTGGGAGAGGGAGGTCAAGAGTTAAAATAATAATATTTGGGGAAACATGTATATAAGTGAAACAGAACAGAAAGAACTGGAGTGAAGGCTCTAAAACGGGTCGGCAGCCTACGGCACGCGTGACAAACATGGCACGCAAGCCGATTTTGAGCGGCACGCAGCTGCCTGCCGCGGACCCGGCCCCCCGCCCCCCACAGCCCCCCACCCCCCGCTCTCCCCCGCGGGGGCAGGAGGCAGAAGCCTGGTCCTGCAGCAGCCAAGCTTCCCCCTCCCCCGCTTCTTCCCCCAGCAGGATGCTTTCCTGCCCCGCCCCTTCTCCGCCCCTGAGCCAATCAGCTGATGGCCCTTGCGAGGGGGAGGGGGAAGAGCGGCAGCGTCCACACAGCTCCGTGCAGGACGCCAAGAGAGGTGGGGACAGAGCCTGGGGGAAGGGGGTGGAACAGGGCACCTCCCTTCCAGCCCCCTGCCGTGAGCCACTCAGGACAGGGGGTGGGAGCACCCCCACGAGCCGAGCACCCCAGCCCTCTGCCCTGACCCCCCCACACTCAGCATTCTGCCCTGCACCCCCCATACCCCCAGCCCACTGCCCTGACCCCCCCCACACTCAGCATTCTGCCCTGCACCCCCCATACCCCCAGCCCTCTGCCCTGACCCCCCCACACTCAGCATTCTGCCCTGCACCCCCCATACCCCCAGCCCTCTGCCCTGACCCCCCCACACTCAGCATTCTGCCCTTCACCTCCTCTACCCCCCAGCCCTCTGCCCTGACCCCACACTCAGCATTCTGCTCTGCACCCCCATACCCCAGCCCTCTGCCCTGACCCCACACTCAGCATTCTGCCCTTCACCTCCTATACCCCAGCCCTCTGCCCTGACCCCCCACACTCAGCATTCTGCTCTGCACCCCCATACCCCCAGCCCTCTGCCCTGATCCCCACACTCAGCATTCTGCCCTGCACCCCCATACCCCAGCCCTCTGCCCTGACCCCCACACTCAGCATTCTGCCCTTCACCTCCTATACCCCCAGCCCTCTGCCCTGACCCCCACACTCAGCATTCTGCTCTGCACCCCATACCCCCAGCCCTCTGCCCTGACCCCACACTCAGCATTCTGCTCTGCACCCCCATACCCCCAGCCCTCTGCCCTGACCCCACACTCAGCATTCTGCCCTGCACCCCATACCCCCAGCCCTCTGCCCTGACCCTCCTCCCACTCAGCATTCTGCCCTGCACCCCCATATCCCCAGCCCTCTGCCCTGACCCCACACTCAGCATTCTGCCCTGCACCCCCATACCCCAGCCCTCTGCCCTGATCCCCACACTCAGCATTCTGCCCGGCACCCCCACACCCCCAGCCCTCTGCCCTGACCCCACACTCAGCATTCTGCCCGGCACCCCACACCCCCAGCCCTCTGCCCTGACCCCCACACTCAGCATTCTGCTCTGCACCCCCATACCCCCAGCCCTCTGCCCTGACCCTCCTCCCACACTCAGCATTCTGCTCTGCACCCCCATACCCCAGCCCTCTGCCCTGACCCTCCTCCCACACTCAGCATTCTGCCCTGCACCCCCACGCCCCCAGCCCTCTGCCTGACCCCCACACTCAGCATTCTGCTCTGCACCCCCATACCCCCAGCCCTCTGCCCTGACCCCCCACACAGCATTCTGCCCTGCACCCCCATACCCCCAGCCCTGACCCCACTCAGCATTGTGCCCTGCACCCCACGCCCCCAGCCCTCTGCCCTGACCCCCCCACTCAGCATTGTGCCTTTCACCTCCTATACCCCCCAGCCCTCTGCCCTGACCCTTGAATCCCCCCACATCCAGCCTTCTGCCCTGAACCCCCACACCCCAACACATACCCAGCCCTCTGCCCTGAACCCCCCAACACCCCCAGCCCTCTGCCCTGAACCCCCCAACACCCCCAGCCCTGACCCGTGAACCCCCCCCCACCCCCGCCATAAACCCGGAACCCCGTCCCCCAGCCCGCTGCCCAGACCCCAGAACCAGCCCCCGGTCGGGGGTGCCGGGGTCCCAGCCGCCGGCTCTGCTCAACCCACAGCCGGCCTAGGTGAACAGAACCCCGGCTGGCAGCGAGCTCAGCAGGCTGGCGGCGTAAGATCAGCATTTTAATTTTATTTTAAAAGACGCTCCTTAAACATTTTGAAAGCCTTGTTTACTTTACATACAATAGTTTAGTTATATAATATAGACTTATAGAAAGAGACCTTCTAAAATGTTTAAATGTGTGACCGGCACACGAAACCTTCAATTAGAGTGAATAAATGAAGACTCGGCGCAGCACTTCTGAAAGGTTGCCAACCCCTGCTCCAAAACAACAAGGCTTGGGTAGGGATTCGGGGTTAAAGGTCTGGGATCCCCCACAGCTCTGGATCCCCAACCCTCTCCTCTCTCCCACTGACCCACCCAGCCCACTTCCTGGGTGCCCTTCCCCCACACTCCCCTCCGCTTCTTCCCATTACTCTCAGCCAGCACCACCTCCTGGCACCTTGGAAGCTTCTTGTGTTCCCTCCTCGTCTCTCACTACCTCATCCCCCCTTGTTCCATCTTACCTCTAACCCTGCACACACCCACCCCATGTCCAGGCACCCCAGAATTATCTACTCCCCCTCCTTCTGCTCCTCTCACATGGCTCTGTTCTCCTTTCACCTTTGGGCTCCTGAAAGACAACATTATACTCACTTCTATCAAAAGATGAGCTCATCTGACTGTCACACAAGCCCTGCATCGGTCACACACCTATTTACTCAATTTAGAATTCTACAGGAGATATTTTCCTCTTAAAATGAGGAAAAGGCATGAAAGCTACAGTTATTAATGTAGCCAATAAGGACACATTCAATACAATTTCAAAATGACTGATGACAAATGTCTAAAAATTATTCTAGTGGGTGGGAGATAAGGCAAAAAAAGGGGGGCAAAGAAACTTGTCAAAACTTGTATAGGGAATAAAGGTATAAAGTTATTACTGCTCAGGTTCTTTAGAGACCCCACAGCTTGTACTGACCAAGGTAACAGGACTCCTTACCCAGCGAGGTCACCGTCTCATAGTTCTCCTACATGACATCCCTGTAGAGGGCTCTCTGAACAGGGCCCAGCAGAGCCCCCTCTCCCCTGGTGAAATACACAGCCACCTCCTCGAAGGTCACCGGCCCCTGAAAGAGCAAGAGTCCAACACTCAGGACCTGCTGCCCCACTCACAGCCCCACACTCGTGGGGCAGAGGAGCCAATCAAATGGAAGCTCTGGGTGGCTCACAGGCAGAGTCCCACCCCCACCCCGCTCAGAGCAGCCAGGAAACACCAGGGGGAGGGATGAAGCGAGAGCCCCTTGTCTCTCCCAGCAGATCCATCCCCCCCCACTAGCCACAGACGCACACAGGAGATGGAGGCCCTGGCAGGGTGCAGGGAGAGCTCGCTGGCAGGGAGCCCAGCGCTGTTCTCATTGTGAAGAGCTGGACGGGGCCAGACTCAGTGGGGGGCAGACGACATGACGGTCCGGGGGGCCTTGCTGAGGGGGTTCCTCCAGCAGGGGTGTCCTGTCTCTCCTCCCCCCACTTCTCTTCAGCTGTCTGCCCCTGCAACTGTTCCTGCAGCCCTGCCCCCCACCCCCCCCCACTTGGAGCTGCCCCCGGCCAAGCTGCTCCCAGGAGCCTCCTGTGCTGTGTGAGGCGGGGGGGGGGGGGTTTGCTGATGTCAGAGTGGCCCCACCCTCCTGCCTCTGTGCCCAGTCTCTGCTGAGCTGAGCTGGGGGGACAAGATTCTGTGCTGCTGCCTCTAGGTCAGGAGAGGGAGCTGCTGGCCCCTGCTGCCGTGTGAACGAGCCTTCGGACTAGTGAGTGCCGCTGGGCTGGAAGTGACAGCGGGTGTGTCTCATACTCCCCACACACACCCCACAACAGACACTTCAGTTACTGTTATTACTTCCTTTTACTTCCTGTCAAAATGCACAAAGTACATATAGTCTCTGTAATTTTATTCTTTCACATTCGGTCAGGATGACAATGGTGGTAGTTTAGCTTTAACTGGTCTGTGCATTTTATTTCTGTCTCATGCTTAAATTCAATTCTTTGAGTAACGAGTTCTAAAATGCCTCACCTGGCCTGGCTGGAGTAATTATCATTATTACTGTTATTGCCGTATTGTGCTGTGTCATTCGTTATTTAAATGGTACTAGCAAATAACAGACTGTACATTTTGCTTGTACTTACCTTAGCAGGGCTCGGTAGAAAAAAAATAGCTAAACTCAAACTTTAGACACTGTGCAGATGAAGATCATTTATCTTCAAACTGTATTTTTAAATCTGTCTGTAAAGTAACTCAAAATTTCTATGAAAATAAATGCAGCTCCAAGTATGATACTAATAGCAGTAATGGAGTCAAATCTTACTGAGTCACATACATGATAGTGATATGCAGAGAACCAGGCACATGCAGGGCAGTGGAGTTTTTATAGCACGTTGGGGGCCTTAGAAAGAAAAAGGTTAAGAACCCCTAAGCCTCCTGGTGGGTGCCCCTCACATCTCACAGCAGCCGCTGGTTAATCAGGTCGGGCTCCAGCCCTGGGAGTCTGGTCCGTTTTCCTAGCCCCACCGAGGGGGCTTGTTTCCTGTCCCACAAATTAGAGCATTTCCACCCTCTAACCTCATGGGTCTGTTCCTAGAATGGAAGCCACATTTTGAACAAGTCCCAACAGGTTTGCTACACCCTGGCCTCCTCCCATTCTCCACCCTGGGAAGTTTTCGGCTTATTCCAACCTCCAAACCAGACTGCCCAAGCCTCCCTCCTCCGGTGCATTTGCTGTCCCTTCCCTCCAGCAGGAACCCACCAACAACCCCCCCATAACCCCTACCTGAGCTGGCTCCTCTGCAGCCATTTCCCTTCCCTGTCCCATGGGAGGATGGGATGAGCTGGAGCGAAACATGGACGACATCCTGCAGCGTGGCAGGGTGAGAAGGGCAGTTGCGGAGGTTTCAGAACAGGCTTTAGTTCATGTCACATCACGATTCCCCCAGGATCTTTCCCTGCAGAGACACAGCCTAGGCTCTGCCATGCTGGGAACATGCTCCAGCTCTTTATTGCAGGAGAGACCTGGCCCCTCCTGCCAGGCTAAGCCCACAGGGAGATTTTTCAGCCTCCCCAGTAATAAAGTCTCTGAACAAAATGCTGGAAAGGAGCAGAACCAAAGGGGCTGGACAGGCCCCATAGGGACACTGGCTCCTCCCTTCCCCTCCTGTGCGGTCATGTCCTGTCACTGGCAGAGACCGGCCCCCCCATCTCCCCCCCAGAGGCAGCCGTGTCTGCGGGCTCCCCCAGCCAGCACCTACTAACCCCCACCCACACTGGGGGAGTGACACAGGACAGCAAATTCCACCTACCCAAGGACAAATTGCTGCAGATAAACGGGCTGGGTTCACATCCCAAAGCTGAGGAGAACTGAAGAATTACAGAGAAAATAGGGTAAAATGAGAGACTAGACAGTCAATAATTTTAGGGAAAACGAGGGAATCTCCTTGGATTTTCTAGTCACATGTGGGGAGGGGAGAGAGAAGGGGAAGAACTAGAGAGAATTGTTCTCAGGTTTTGAGACGGAAAGAAACGGCACAAACAGGAAAAGGATGCGAGTGGCTCACCCCCGTGACCATAGGCATGTGCAGCACATTTCATTAGGGTGTGCACCCAGGGAGCCCCCGCCCTAGCCCCACCCCATCCACTGCCTCCCACTTCCTGCCCCCTGGCTGCCCCCCTCAGAACGCCTAACCCCCCCTGCTCCGGGTCCCCTGACTGCCCCCTCCTGGGACCCCCCCACTGCAACTGCCTCCCTAGGACCCAACCCCCTACCTGTCCCCTGACCCTTATCCACCCCCCCCCCCCCCCAGACAGACCCTGGGGACTCCCACGCCTATCCAACTGCTCCCCGCTGATCCCAGACACCTCTGTGTTCTTGGGGAAGCAGGGTGCAGTATCCAGCCTGACTCATGAAAGACACCCCCCATCCTCTGCTTAAACCAAAACCCATCAGAGAAAAACACTTGCAGAGAGCAGTGAAGGGCGTTGGGAGACACACCTAGACCCCTCCTGACAAGGGTGACAAGATTAAGACATCTCCATTAGCATACAGAATGGAGAGCGGAGACAACTCCCCTAGCCTCATCTGCATGAGAGATGGGACAGGAAGCCATCTCTATTTACATACAGAATGGAGAGCAGAGAACCACACTGAATTCTGGGACCAGAAAAAGCAGGGAAGCACTGCATCATGGGAATCTCTGCTCCAGATGCTAATGAACCTACGCCTGCCCACACCCAGCTCAGCAATTATCAGACCAATTGTAGCAATGGATCCTTAATTGATGCCCAAATAGTGAAGCCGCCTAGTTGCATTGTGAGCTCCCTGGAAGAAAACACCACCCATAGCCAAGAGTGATCAGCTCCTATTGTCTAGTCTACAGAAAACCCTTGAGTTATCAGCCTTACCTATAAACAAATGCATTGTTCTCCCTTGAACCATTGTATTTTCTCTACAAAAATCCCCACTCACCCTCCAGTCAGGGTGCTGATGCTTAGATTCAAACTAGGCATCAGTTCCACTGGGACTCCATCTTCTCCTGGCTGATCGTGCTGGGGGCTCTGCCTGTCTCCAGCCCTCAAGACCCTGAGCTACCAGCATCACCTGGGAACCCCGACCAGTTCAAGCCTCATGGAGTGGGAGAGACACCCCCCCACTTTCTCTCTGTTTTCCTTTCTACCATAGCTATTAACCTTTAATAGTGGATGTTAGGTTGGTTTAGGCTCCTTGTGCAGTGATCACCAGTATTCAATACATAACCTGCATGGTTCAGCTGGCTGCTTCTCTCTCTCTTGCTGAACCTCACTCTTTTGTGTTTTAGCTTCCCCCAGTCACTCTGCAGCAACGCGTCTCTTACCTAAGCTACAGATCCCTGCAGCGCCCAGAATCCTGTGGGGTTTGCTCATCAAGGAGGTTCCTGCCAGTACAATTGTGATGTGAAGGTGGGGATAGGGCCGTGCTGAATCTGGGACACATATGGGTAACAGCTTGAAAGTGCTGCTTCATCCAGCCCAGTGAGTCCAGGGGCAGATACGGGGTCAGCGTGGCAGTGCTGATTGACCCGGTCCGCTCAGACTTGCTCTGTTACCGTAGGGGCGGGTGGGTGGGGGCTCATCCGGTTTTGGGGCTGGAAAAACCCAGCCCTAGGGAACCGAGGTCCTGCAGGAGAGCTCCATTGGGAGGGGACGTGCAGAAGGGAGGAGCAGAGCTCCATTGGGAGGGGACGTGCAGAAGGGAGGAGCAGAGCTCCGTATGAAAACACACGTGAGACAAGCAGCACATTGATAGAATCACAGAATCCCCTCCCCAGAAAAGTAACCCGAATAAATGAGCGTACCCCCAAGTAATGGGCAAATCTGGTAACACCGCCCCCTGACAGGACCCCCAGAACTCCCGACCCATCCAGCTCCCTCTGCTCCCTGCCTGCCCTGACCCCGCTCCACCCCCCAACAGGCACCCTCAGACCCTCAACCCATGCAACCCCCACTCCTTGTCCTAACCGCCCCCTCCAGAGCCCCCCCCCAACTATCCAACCCCCCTCCCCACCTCCTGGCAGCTCTGTCTAGTGGCTGCTCCCACCCACACACTCAAAGTGGCAGAGGAGGTCCCCTCTCCTTCGGGGAAGGTTGCCTAGTGGTTAAGGCACTGGACTCAGGCTCAGGTGTTCTGGGTTTGAGTCTCTGCTCTGCCACAGACTCCTGCTTAGCCTTGGGAAAGTCACTTCACCTCATTGTGCCCTAGATCCCACCTGCCCAATGGGGCCAACACTGACCCTGCCTCCTGGGCTAAATCCATCCATGGCTGGGTGATGGGGGGGGGGGGGGGGGAAATGGAGATACCAACATGGGGGGATTGGGGCTGAATTTCTCCACAGCCGGAGTGAGAGCCAGCTCCACAGGGGATGGGGCGAGAGGGCTCAGGCCAGCTCCACACAGAGGGGGTCAGGGCTTCAGCCCTGCAACTTCTGCCACTAAAGTGGCTGGGGCTCCCGAGCCAGGGACTTCAGCCCCACATCTTCTGCCAGGGTCCGGGGTTCTCCTCTGCCCCAGGGTGGCTCCTCTCTCCCCACCCCGCCCAGCGCAACTCCTGCTGGGGTCTGGGCTTCCCCCCCGCTCCCGCCTCCCAACCCAGCGGGGCTTCTCTCCCCGCCCCCTCCCAGCTCCTGCAGGGGCCGGGGCTTGTCCTCCCCCCCCCAACCCCACCGGGGGTCCAGCCCAGTCCGGGGCTTCTCCTCCCCCCACCCCAGCGCGGATACTCTCCCCCCCCGCCCCGCCCCGCGGCTTCTGCCGGTATCTGGAGCTTCTTCCCCCGGGGCACCCGCCGCTGCTGTGACCGGAGCCGAGCCTGGCGGGCAGGGAGCAGCGATGCACGCGGGGGCCCTAGCAGAGCCCCCAGCCCGAGCGGGGCGGGGCAGCACCAGGGGAGCGGGGGGATCTGCTGCTGCTGGCCCCGCCCCCCCACCGACCCCTGGGGCTGTTTGGGGGGGTCACTCAGCCCCCCAGGAGCGGGGGGGGGAGCAGCGGAGCGGAGCCTGCCCAGCAAACAGCTGATCGCAGCTGCGCCCAGGCCGCCCCCGGGGAAAAGCTCAGCGGAGGAGGCGCCACAAGCTGCCGGCAGCGGGTCATTCCCGGGGGGGCCGAGCACTCGCCTGCAGCCGCCGCAGCATTCCCCCCCGCCCGGAGCCCCCACGGGAGGGGGGGAACAGCCTCCCCAGCCGGGGCTCAGGGCATTGGGGTGCCGGGGCTCCCCCCCTGCGCACGCCTGGGCCCGGGACACTCACACACACACTCTGCCCCGGGGCTCCCCTGGTGCCCAGAGACCGATCAACCCCCCGCCTGCAGCTCCGGCCTCTCCCCTCCCGCCCCGCCAGCCGCACCCAGGGGAACCCCGGGCCCAGGCTCTGTCCCCACCTGGAGCCCAGCGGGGCCGGGGGCAGCTCCTGCTGCAGCTGAGAACAGCGGCTCCGCTCCGGCCCGGGCGGCTCCAGCGCTGCTGGCAGCACGTGGCCACCAGGGAGCAGCTGCTGAGCCCGGGCTCCTGCGTCACAATGTGCCAGAGCCCCGCCCCCAGGAGCTGCCCCGCCCCTGGCCTGTGCCAGAGCCCCGCCCCCAGGAGCTGCCCCACCCCCGGCCTGTGCCAGAGCCCCGCCCCCAGGAGCTGCCCCGCCCCGGGGTTTTGCCAGAGCCCCGCCCCCACCAGCTGCCCCGCCCCGGGGCAGGGCCCCGGCCCCGCCCCCAGGAGCTGCCCCCCACCGCTGGGATTTGTTCTCCCGCCTCCTTCTTCCCAGCACCCACCGCTCCCAGCTGCTCCCTTCCTGTGTCTGCAAACACCCCCCCCGCCCCCCGCACCCGGGGCGGGCTGCAGCGCTCGCTGGGGCTGTCTCCAGTGGCTGAAATTGCCTCCATCTCTAATCACCTGGGGCGGGGGTAGAGGGAACGAAGGGAGGAGATGAGCCCAGGGTGTGAAAGCAGAATTAGGGGGCATGGAAAGAAGGACAGTTTGGAAAGGTGGAAAGGAAACCCTGTCACCGCTCCTGGGTGATCCAGATGGAGTCAGAAGAAGTTGGGCAGCAGAGGCTCAGATAAATTGAGGGGAACCCCCTGGGTGTCCCAGTGTTGGCCAGGGATTGTACAGCACCTAGCGCAATATGGAGTCCTGATCTCAATCATAGTCTGTGCAGCACCTGGGAGCCCTAATGTCTGTTTCCTGATCACAGGCACTGGGGATGGAGTGAGGGAAACCTCAGCACCTGAAGGGTTAATGCAGCCCTGTGTGCAGCCCTGCTAGGGTGACCAGACAGCAAATGTGAACAATCGGGACAGGGAGTGGGGTAATAGGAGCCTATATAAGAAAAGGCCCAAATATCGGGACATCTGGTCACGCTAGTCCCTACTGCTCTGATGAGGGTTGGCTTAGAGAGTTGTAGTAATAACAGCAGCAAAGAGTCCTGTGGCACCTTATAGACTAACAGACGTATTGGAGCAGGAGCTTTCGTGGGTGAATCCCCACTTCATCAGATGCACCAATAGTCCCATATGGGCTAGTGGTCAGGATTCCTGGTTTTCATCCATGGGGCCTGGGTTCAACTTCTGGTGTGGGAACAGTGCAGAGCTTTTGCCCAGAGTGGAGACAGGAAATGAAAGGAACAGGAAGGGATCCTGCCAGCAGGGAGTTAGACAGTGTGGGAGGGGATCCCAGAAGTGGGGTCGGGGCAGAGGTCTGAGGGGAGACCAGGGAAGGATCCCAGCAGTGTGGGAAGTTGAGAGCACAGGCCTGGCCTGGGGACCTGGAAGAGTGAATGTGTCCCTCTAAACCCATCAACTGCAGACTAGGCAGGACTGGAAGAATTACATATTTGTTGGTAAATGTCAATTTCTGTGTAAACGCACAACCCAATGGCAAAATATTTCCATCGATAATCATCAAAATTGGCAGATGGGCAAAGTAAGAAACATGCTGCTTGAGGACTTACCCTGTTGTAGGAGCAGCAGTGATCTGTGTGGTCCATATAACCTGTATGCCCAAAAGGTCGGTTACACTCCCCCCCCCCCCCGCCCCGCCCCGCCCCGCCCCGCCCCATCTCCTCTCCCTCTCTGAATGCCTGTGAAGTGGCTTTCCCCCTCCCCTCCCTCCTGCCATGCTTGTGGGATGAAGGGGCTGGTTGAACAGCTGGAAGATCAGAAGAGCTCCTAGATAGACAAGGTGTCTGGGACTCTCATTAGGCAGCATTGTGAAAGCACAGCTGAGCATAGAGACCCTTCCCCTTTTAAGGACCTGAACCTCATGGCCTGCGACTAGAGATGACTTGGCTGCATCCGGTGGGTCACACTCCACCTCAGCCAGTGTCCATGCAGGGTCCCTGCTCTGGGTGTGTGAGCGCTGCCTAATGAGAGTCCCAGACACCTTGTCTACCTGGAAGCTCTTCTGATCTTCAACCAGCCCATTCATCCCCCAAGCATTGCAGGAGAGAGCGGGAGGAGGAGGGGAAAGCCACTTCACAGGCATTCAGAGAGGGAAAGGAAGTATAACAGACATTTTGAGCATAGAAATCACTGCTGTTCCTACAACAGCAGGGACAGGCCACTAGGAGCTGAGAAAAGGAAGCCATCCTGTTTCTGCCTGGCTTTGAACCAGGGACCTTTTGCATGTTAGGCAAACGTGATAACCACTACACTACAAAACTCTGTGCCCTTCCCTTCATAAGAACATAAGAATGGCCATAGTGGGTCAGACCAAAGGTCCATCCAACCCTATATCCTATCTGCCAACAATGGCCAATGCCAGGTGCCCAAGAGGGAGTGAACCTAACCGGAAATGATCAAGTGATCTCTCTCCTGCCATCCATCTGCACTCTCTGACAAACAGAGGCTAGGGACACCATTCCTTACCCATCCTGGCTAATATCTATTAATGGACTTAACCTCCATTAATTTATCTGCAAAAGAACAAAGAGAACATGTGGCACCTTAGAGACTAACAAATGTATTTGAGCATAAGCTTTTGTGGGCTAAAACTCACTTCATCGGATGCATGCAGTTAAAAATTCAGTAGGAAGATATATATATATACACAGAGAACGTGAAAAAATGGGTGTTGCCATACACACCATAACGAGTGATCAGTTAACGTGAGCTGTTATCAGCAGGAGAAAAAACCTGATTTTGGGAGGAACAGGAGAAAGGACAAAGGAAGGAAGACACGAAGAGAAAAGAGGGATCAGACAGTGGATGGAGCAAGAGGTGAAACAAAAAGGACAAACCCTAATGTCCCCAGTGATTCTAAGAGACAAAATCACAGGTGCAGAATAAAATTCTGCCTCCTTAAGCTCGTGTTTTCCATGCCTAGAATTCAACTGTCACCAGATGGATCAGACTGAACAGGTTTCAAACCTCCAGGAGGCTCTTACCTTCTAAACAGGGATGGCTGTTTTCTAGTAAAATCACTAAAAGGGAAGGAGAAAACTCGAAAGAGGTTCCTCCTGGCGCTCACGTCCGTGAACCCGAATACTCTCTCAGTCCTCAAAGAGAGACCTGGAGAAGGAGACTTGCTGGAGCAAAGCCACAGGGGTCTCTGAGGTTTCCCTGGCCCCTCGCTCCTGTCCTGCCTGGCTGATGTCAGCATCTCTCTGTGAGGTCACCACCTCCCCACCACCTTGGACCAATAGTCTGAGGTCCTGCAAAAGGCCTTTGTGATGTCACTGCCACACCCCTCCCTTGCTGGGCTAATGTCCTGCCCCTGGCCAGGCACTTTGCAGGTTTGAGCTACTCCCTGTGGATCACCCCACTCAAGGAGCGTTCGTTCTAGGCACCAAGCCGGCTAGACAGGGAAACATCAGATGCTGCTCCCAATGCTACACTCAGTTTGCCAGAAATTAGTCGACTTTATGGCCAGAAGAGACCATTAGAGCATCTAATCTGACCCCCTGCATATCACAGGCCTCCTGTATGGCACAATAGCTACTTTGGGGCAAATACATTCCAGAAAGGCATTTAGTCTAGATGAAATGTCATCAAGAGATGGAGAATCCACCATTTTCCTTGGTAGCTTGTTCCTGTGGTGAATCATCCTTGCTGTTGAATATTTGTGCCTTTGTTGTAATATGAATTTGTCTCTTTTCACCTTCCAGCCATTGGGTCTTGTTATACCTTTCTCTGCTTGATTCAAGAGCCCTTTAATTCCCAAATCTTTTCTCTCCCTGAAGCACTTCAACACTTCAATGAAGTCACCTTTCAATCTTCTTTTGATCAGCTAATCAGGTTGAGCTCTTTCAATAGCTCACTAGAAGGCAGTTTTCTCCCGCCCTCAGAACCTTTGGTGGCTCTTTGCTGCCCCAGCTCCAATTTCACAACATCTTTTTCAAACGAGGACACCAAACCTGGAGGCAGTATTCCAGTATCAGTCTCACTGATGCCGTGTCACCTCCTGTGACGTTATTGACATAATCTGTATCTGTATAGATCACCGTTGTGACAACTGTTCTATATTTGTAGCCAGTATTGTAGAAAGGTTGTCGTGTAAGGGGTCTATGGAGAGGTTCTGATTGGCTGATTATAATGATGCCATCTCTAGATGTGTTTCATTTTTGTAGTTGAAGTTATGAATATTGGCTTTCTGCCGGCTCACCCGCCCCCTCGCCACTGCCCACCCACTCGCCTCCTCAGCCCCCCTCCCTCACCTGCTATTGTGTCATACAGGAGGCCTGTGCAGGGGGTCAGATTAGATGCTCTAATGGTTTCTTCTGGCCGTAAAGTCGACTCATTTCTGAAAAACTGAGTGTAGCATTGGGAGCAGCGTCTGCTGTTTCCCTGTCTAGCCGGCTTGCTGCCTAGAACAAACGCTCCTTGAGTGGGGTGATCCACAGGGAGTAGCTCAAACCTCCAAAGTGCCTGGCCAGGGGCAGGACATTAGGCCAGCAAGGGAGGGGTGTGGCAGTCACATCATAAAGGTTTTTTGCAGGACCACAAACTATTGGTGGGGAGGTGGTGACCTCACAGAGAGATGCTGACATCAGCCAGGCAGGACAGGGGCGAGGGGCCAGGGAAACCTCAGAGACCCCTGTGGCTTTGCTTCAGCAAGTCTCCTTCTCCAGGTCTCTCTTTGAGGACTGAGAGAGTATTCGGGTTCACGGACGTGAAAGCCAGGAGGAACCTCTTTTGAGTTTTCTCTTTCCCTTTTAGTGATTTTACTAGAAAACAGCAGTCCCTGTTTAGAAGGTAAGAGTCTCCATGAGGTTTGAAACCTGTTCAGTCTGATCCATCTGGTGACAGTTGAATTCTAGGCATGGAAAACACGAGCTTAAGGAGGCAGAATTTTATTTGATCCCCACCAGTGACCTGGGCCATCCTTTGGGCTCTCTGGTGAGAACCCTCAGCCTCCCGTCCTCAGTCTCTACCCCTGATTGGCTGAGCAGGGGGTTATTGACAGGGAGGAGACTCAGGTCCCTGTTCTCTTTCAAGACCAAGGAAATAAGTCAGAACCAGTTCTATGTTTGATGAATTTTGCTGCTTCTCTGCATTAATGGTCTCTGAGCAGTTTATAATTCTCTCTAACATGATTCTCCTCAAATTCTTGCTGAATAATTACTGTCACTGTTGTTGGTCTGGAGCTCATCTGAGAGCATTTTATTCAGGTCATTCAGTGTCTGAAATTCAAGATCCGATGGTTAGTTTGAAAATCAGGGCTCTTGGGTCCTATTCCTAACTCTGCCACTGACTGGTTGTGTGACCTCAGACAAGTCAATTCTCCTTTCTCAGCCTTAGCTTCTCCCTTTTCAAGTAGGTATAATAATGATCTGCTCCTACCTACCTCACGGTGGATGGAGGCAGGGCCGGCTCTAGGTTTTTTGCCGTCCCAAGCAAAAAAAATTTTGGCTGCCCCCACCCCATCCCTGGGCTCCCCACTGCACCTCCCTGCCACCCCAGACCTGGGCTCTGCCCCTCCACCTGCACCCCTGCCACCTCAGGAGGTGTGGGGGAGAAATTCCAGATCTTTCCACCTTCTTCCAAATTCCTCCTAAGGCGCCACTTTGGGGGAATGTGCTCAGTGGGGGAGCGGCAGCCCCCCCTGCTCCCCCCAGCTACGCTCCTGCTTGTGGGGGCCCCTGCAAGACCCAGGGCCTGGGGCAAATTGCCCCACTTGCCCCCGCCTCTGGGCGGCCCTGCTAGCAGCTCTTCTGGGAGCGCAGGGAAGGAATGACTCCCCCCTTCTCTAGCTTCTCCCCGTGGGGCTCTGGGGAGCAGGGAGGTTTGGGTGATAAATTCCATCCAACTCCCCCTTTGATCCAAGCCGAGGGACGTCTGAGCCTCCGCGATCCCCTTGGCAGGGCCAAACAAGGGATGTTTTCCACTGCCCAGGAGACCCAGCCAGGGACTCAAGGCTTCCCCAGACTTTCCCTTTCTCCCTTCTGGGAAATCAAGTTAAAGTTCGACAAGCAGCTAAAGAAGCCTCAACCCTGCATCTGAATTAATGTGTAATTTCTCACTCCCGACACAAACAAATGTCATTTCAATCCCAGGTGAGTCCACGTCAGTCATTCCTCAGCCCCATTCCTTCCCCCTCCTGCCTTAGCTTAGGGCATTTCGCCACCCTGTGGGCGTTTCATGTCCCTCCTCAGTTTCACACAGAGACACAATTTCCTTTGCATGGATCCATGAACAGCAAAACCTCCCTGTGTCACTAGTCTGAGCCAGGGCATTCGATTGTATTGACACCGTCTCTCCTGCAATGGCAACGGTCAAACAGAGGGGACGTGGCCACCTTCAGCCCTGGCAGTGAGATATTCACTTTCCTCTTTCTTCATGCTTATGTTGTTATTCTATAAAGCATGAACCATGGAATAAAAAGGTGAGTTTACTCCAGGAGGAAAGAAAGGAGCCACCAACTCCCCAGAAAATCTCAGTGCCCCAGAGAAAAGCTGCCCCTGTTATTAGAACTAATGATGTGCTGGAGATATGTTGGGAAAAGGGACTGTCTGAATTGCCAAGGCAGGAAACGAACAATCTACAGCAACATCATTAACCACAGACACACTCTAGCCATGCTCCAGCCAGTGGGGAAATGGGCAGGAATTCATAACGTCAACTATAAAAATGATACACATCTAGAAATAGCATAATTATAATCAGCCAATCAGAACCTCTCCATAGACCCCTTACACGACAACCTTTCTGCAATACTGGCTGCAAATATAGAACAGTGGTCGCAATGGTGATCTATACAGTTACAGATTATGTCAATAACATCACAGGAGACGACACGGCATCAGTGAGACTGATACTGGAATACTGCCTCAAGTTTTGGTGTCCTCATTTGAAAAAGATGTTGTGAAATTGGAGGTGGGGCAGCAAAGAGCCACCAAATGTTCTGAGGGCTGGAGAAAAATGCCTTCTAGTGAGCTATTGAACAAGCTCAACCTGTTTAGCTGATCAAAAGAAGATTGAAAGGTGACTTCATTGAAGTGTTGAAGTGCCTTAATGGAGAGAAAGGATTGGGTATTAAAGGGCTCTTGAATCGAGCAGAGAAAGGCATAACAAGACCCAATGGCTGGAAGGTGAAAAGAGACAAATTCATATTACAAATAAGGCACAAATATTCAACAGCGAGGATGATTCACCACAGGAACAAGCTACAAAGGAAAGTGGTGGATTCTCCATCTCCTGAAGTCATTTAATGAAGACTAGATGCCTTTCTGGAATGTGTTTGCCCCAAAAGTAGCTCTTGTGTCATACAGGAGGCCTGTGATATGCAGGGGGTCAGATTAGATGCTCAAATGGTCTCTTCTGGTCATAAAGTCGACTCATTTCTGAAAAACTGAGTGTAGCATTGGGAGCAGCATCTGATGTTTCCCTGTCTAGCCGGCTTGCTGCCTAGAACGAACGCTCCTTGAGTGGGGTGATCCCCAGGGAGTAGCTCAAACCTCCAAAGTGCCTGGCCAGGGGCAGGACATTGGCGCAGCAACGGAGGGTGTGGCAGTGACATCACAAAGGCCTTTTGCAGGACCTCAGCCTATTGATCCGAGGTGGTGGGGAGGTGGTGACCTCACAGAGAGATGCTGACATCAGCCAGGCAGGACAGGGCGAGGGGCCAGGAAACCTCAGAGACCCCTGTGGTCTTTTTCTTATCTAGGATCCTATGACCCTGTCCCGATTTTTCACACTTGCTGTCTGGTCACCCTAGGGTGTGCACATGTGGGGTCCTAGCTGCTCCCTGCCCCCCTCATTGAAGCAGGTGTGCAGGGTTACTGCCCTGGGAACTGCAGGGCACCAGCAGGCATGGGGCTGGCTGGAGGCAGGGCAGGGGCTGACTGGAGGTAGGGTCTGGCTGCAGGCAGGGCAAGGGGTGCGGGGCTGGCTGGAGACAGGGGTGTGTGGCTGGCTGACTGCAGGCAGGGCAAGGGTGTGGGGCTGGCTGGAGTCTGGGGTGTGTGGGGCCGCGTGGCTGGCTCCTGGCCGGGGGGTGCGGCAGGTGTTGGCTGGCGCCCGGGCTGGGTGGGCAGGGCTGGGGGTGGGTGGGGGCTGGCTGGCTTTGGGTGGGGCCACAGGGGGGTGCGGCAGGAGCTAGCTGGAGACAGGGCAGGGTGTGTGGCAGGGGCTGGCTGTGAGCAGGGCAGGGGGCGTGGGGCTGGCTGCAGGCAGGGCAGAGTTGCAGAGCTGGCTGCAGGCAGGGCATGGGATGCGGGGCTGGCTGGAGGCAGCGCAGGGGGGTGCAGCAGGGGTTGGCTGGAGCCAGGGCATGCGGGGCTGGCTGGAGACAGGGGCTGGCTGCTGGCTGGGCTGGGGGGGCGGGGCTGGCTGCAGACAGGGGCTGGCTGCGGGCAGGGCAGGGCAGGGGGTGCGGGGCTGGCTGCAGACAGGGGCTGGCTGCGGGCAGGGCAGGGGGTGCGGGGCTGGCTGCAGACGGGCTGGCTGCGGGCAGGGCAGGGGGTGCAGGGCTGGCTGCAGACAGGGGCTGGCTGCGGGCAGGGCAGGGGGTGCGGGCAGGGCATAGGGTGCAGGGCTGGCTGGAGACAGGGGCTGGCTGCAGGGAGGGCAGGGGGTGGAGGTCACGCAGAAAATGTCCTGAGAGGTATTTTAAGGTGAAGATAACACCATGGTTACCAGGTGACTGGCACATCCTGGGTTAAAGAAAGGAAGGGACCTGGAGTTAATAGTCTGAAGTATTTGTGTTACCAACCCTGTCGCTGTCTGACCCCCCCTTCAGTGCGGAGCAGGTGTGTGCGTTGCTGTGTGGAACGCACAGACTCCTGCAGAGCAGGGGCAGCTGTTTCCATGGCAGAGAGCCTGGCACTTAGGAGACTTTCCTGACTTGTGTTTTGAAGCAATTCAATAAAATAATGGTGGAGCTACAATGTCTGGTCCAAAATTTCAGCCCCCCCCCTCCCCCCGGTGCAAAAACACTATTTTAGGATCTAAACAGGAGGCTTCCAGCGCTAGGATACCTGACCAGAGAGCTCAGTGGGGGCATAACAGCTGCTGACTCTGATGGTACGTCCAGACTACCAGCCGGATCGGCGGGTAATCGACTTCCGGAGTTCGATATATCGCATCTCATCTAGGCGTGAAATATCGAACCCCGAATGTGCTCCCGTCGACTCTGGAACTCCATCGGCGCGAGTGGCAGTAGCGGAGTCGACGGGGGAGCCGTGGATGTCGATCCCGCACCGTGAGGTCGGGTAAGTAATTCGAGCGAAGGTACTTCGACTTCAGCTACGCTATTCACGTAGCTGAAGTTGCGTACCTTAGATCGAGCCCCCCCGCCCCTAGTGTAGACCAGGCCTCAGGGTCCTGGGCTAAATCCATTTGCAGGTGGAGGCATTTCGATTTATTTGATCGATAATGAGGAAGGCGAAGATTTAATCCCAGGTTTTTTTAATAAATGTCATGGACAGATCACAGGCAAAAACCAAAAGCTCATTGCCCATGACACGGCCATGACTTATACCATAAATACCCCTCATTGAATCTTGGGGAGGGAGGCCCAGGGGGTCCGTGGCACCAGCTGTGGGCGCAGGGAGTCCAGGGGGCCCGTGGCACCATGTATTGGGGGAGAAGCCCCGGGGACCCACTGCCACTCCAGATGCTGCCAGGTGAGGGGAGCCCCAGGGCCAGCCCTGCTCCGGCCACCTCAGGACAGGTGCCAGGAGCCACTGAGCTGTGGCTGCTGCTGCCACCCTTGGAACCACTGCTCAGGCTGCCCCCAGGCCAGCTGCTGGGGCAGCCATGGAGTCAGCCACAGTGGCCACTGCAGAAGTCACAGAATCTATGACATTTGCAGCCTCTGTGACACAGAGGGATCCCTAATAAAGAGACAAACCCCTCCCTGCTGTGACTGCAGTTCCTGGAAGGAAAGAGAACAGAAAGTGAAGAGAGAAGGAAAGAGAGAGAGTCCCTGTCACCTCTCTCCCCTGCTCCCTCCCCCTTGTATTCTGTAACCCCATCTCACTGGGTTCCCTGTGCTGGTGCCATGGGGGTGACACTAGAGTTCTGGGGATTTGGGGGGAGGGGAAGGGGGCTCTTCACTTCTCAACATTTCACACAAATTTGTCTTTGGGCTGAAATTTCTCCTGTTAGGCCTCTCAGTCAGAGCTGTACCCCCACCCCCTTCAGTGGGGGTGTGTGTAAATTGCAGAGCAGGCAGAGAAGTCGCCCATAAAGGGTCATATTGTTCTGGTGACTGGTTCGGACCTGGGTCACACGTCCTCTGACACAGGCTCATGTGCAGAACATGGGAGCTCTGGCTTTTCCTAAATGCTGTAGAGTGTGAGTTCCTGGGAAAGGGCAGGGGAAAGGGAGCAAGAGGAGAAAGGCAGAGACATTGGAGACGAGGAATTGGGGGGAGAAGAAAGAGAGAAAATAAATGATCGAAGCAGAACAGGTGTCCCAACTCCATCTTGCTCATCACCGGTGTTCACAGAGCTGGGTAGCTGCAGGTTTTCCAGTGTCAAGTCTGAACTTTGATTCTAACAATGTGTGTTGAAATATCAAGGGGATCTCCACATACCTGATCTCTTCCCCCCCTCCCCTTTTTTGTATTAATTTTTATTTTGACGTGTTTGGCTTAACCGTGATCATCTCTTTCCCCACCTGTATTGCAATTTGGGGTTTAATGTTTATTTTGCCTCCCTTTTGTTCATGTCATTATAATTGTAACAGCAAAGGAATCTGCAGGAGCAAAAACTGACTCAAAACTTCATTTCCCCATCATACCGGAACATCCTACAAACAGCTCACGCAGCTGGAATCATAACACGCAAGGCCAGGGGATGGGAGATGCAGGTTTCCAAGTGTTCTGTCTTTCTCAGATGACACATTCCAGCCCCTTATGTGCCTCCATCCTGTATGACCTGCTGGACTTTGACACATTTATTATTTCATTCTATAGATAATGTGATTGTAACACAATGTGACTGAAATTGTACCACTTCCAGATGAGGAAACAACAGAAGAGAAAAGCCATTATTGCATTGACTGGGAATCAAACCCAGATGAATTGCTTAGAAAGCACCCATGCACACCACTATACCACCAATGCAGCTGGCAGGAGTAGCTTTCCTGCAGGCTCTCTGTGCTGGCAGAGGGAGTGACACATGACCACAGAGTTAGTGAGCAGGGTGGATGGGCTGGAAGCTGCCTGACAGCTGGGAGCAGAGTTACCATCCCAGAGTGACTGAAAGGGGGCAAAGGTGAAAACAGATCTCACTGGGAGCTGGCCCCACACCAGCCCCACCCCTAGGAGAGGGGAACTGAAGCTCAACTTCAATCACAGAAAAATCTTCCCTGAGAAGGAAGGGAACAGCTTGTTTTAAAGACCAGGTTTGTGTTTGTTCCTGCTACATACGGAGGGTCTGGGTAGTGCTGATTCCAGCCCCCAGACTCTGGGAGGATAAGGAACAAATTCAGGCTGCCAGTGACCTGCAGGAGGGAGATGATCTTTTGACAGTGACGGACGCCTCGTCCTAAAGGCCTTTGTCTGCCCCCTTCCAGTGACTGTTTGGTACAGGAATGCAGCCCCCACTCCTGGGTCTCTCCTGGGGAAATAATGTTTCTGTGCAAAACACCAAAGCTTTTAACAGAAAGGAAGAAAAGGAAATGGCCACATGATGGGACTAGGACATAAGGAATGAAACACAAGATGCTTCTCCCCTGTGCATTGACTTTTAACCTTGTTTGTGGTGGTGTTGTATCCATGTTGAACCCAGGGGTCCTCTGGGGCGCCGGGCATTGGCCACTTTCGGGAGAGTGGGCTAGATGAACTGGTCTGACTCAGTGTAGCTGTTCTTATGTTCTAACTGCTGGTTATGGAAGAGACGAACTTCCAGGCTACACAGAACTGAAGAAGGGTGCTGGGTTAGCTCCACAGCTTGTCTCTTTCACCAACAGAGGTTGGTCCTCTGCAAGCTCTTACCCTCACCTGCCTTGTCTCTCTTGGACTCTGAAAAGTGTTTTCTCGCCACTCCCCTTGGAGAGACGTTAAGTTTCCCTTTGGGCAACTATCAGGCTGAAGCAATTGTATTGACTGTGACACTAGAATTGAAGATTTAATATTATAAATGAATGAGTCTAAACCTGAGGTTCTGGTTTTCACATTGGTTTTTCTAACTCAGTTCCCAATGCTCTTCTAGAAAGGCCTCCAGGATGCCTGCCCAGCCCAGTAAAGTGGCAAGGAGAAAGCCCACACTGCTGCTCTTTCAGGTAGTTGAAGGCTGCTATCAAACCCCCCTCACTCAGTCAGTCCCCAGTCTGTGGCAGTGCATAGGATTCTTCCGTCCTAAATGCAGGACTCTGCACTTCTCCTTGTTGAACCTCCTCAGATTTCTTTTGGCCCAATCCTCCAATTTGTCTAGGGCACTCTGGACCCAAACCCTGTCCTCCAGCGCTTGGGTTCTTTACATGCTTTCACAGAGCAAAGAGCACATGTTCCATGATTTCATAGGGCAGAGTTTTGTGCTATCGGGAGCTTTCCCTGTGTGGATTTGACAGGTGGATCAACATAGAGACACACTGACCCTTCTCAGGGTGCTGAGGACTGTGAGTCTCCTTGTTGCCACCTGCCACAAGGAAGAGGGAGTTTTGCATTTGGCAGCTGGATGTTAGTGACCAAACTCACCAGCCTGCTGGAACTCAAGGACCCTCCTCTGAGTTACAGCAGCCACCTTAACCCTTGAGTTCCTTCAATGTGTCCCCTCTGGGTCCAGCCCAGATCTCCATATACTCGGTGAAATCCCAGATCCTCTCTTCCCCAAGTATCCCAGGTTACTAGTTTTACTGTGGACCATTGCTACTGTATCTCACACAGCACCTGAGTACAGTTATCAAACAAGCAAAAAATTTATTTAACAATGGATAGAGATTTAAACACACAAACGTGAGTGATGGAAACCAACTGTTACCAACTAAACAAAGGCAGAAAATGATAGAATAGAAAGGCCAGCACAAAAAACAGAGAGGAACAATAAGATACTAAAAGGACAATGGTTGGAACTCTCCATTTCTCTCAGTCTTTGGATTGATGGGTACTAGAGCTGTAGCAACAGTTGAGGAACCAGGGTAAATTAAATCTAAGGTTTCAGCTGCTAGTGAAGCATTTTCCACACTCACAGCATTCATAGGGCCTCTCTCCTCCCTGGATTGTTTGATGCCTAATAAGGTGCGAACTGCGATTGAAGGTTTTCCCACACTCAGTGCATTCATAGGGCCTGTCCCCTGTGTGGATTCTCTGATGTCTAGAAAGGGCTGAGCTGCTAGTGAAGCATTTCCCACACTCATGGCATTCAAAGGGCCTCTCCCCTGTGTGGATTCTCTGATGTTTAGAAAGGTCTGATCTTTGAGTGAAGCTTTTCCCACACTCAGGGCATTCAAAAGGCCTCTCCCCTGTGTGAATTCTCTGATGTCGAGAAAGGTCTATTCTTTGAGTGAAGCTTTTCCCACACTCATTGCATTCATAGAGCCTCCCCTGTGTGGATTCTCTGATGTTGAGAAAGGTTTGAGCTGTTAGTGAAGCATTTCCCACACTCACGGCATTCATAGGGCCTCTCCCCTCTGTGGATTCTCTGATGTTGAGAAAGGTTTGAGCTGCTAGTGAAGCATTTCCCACACTCACGGCATTCGTAGGGCCTCTCCCCTGTGTGGATTCTCTGATGTTTAGAGAGGTCTGAGCTGCTAGTGAAGGTTTTCCCACACTCACGGCATTCAAAGGGCCTCTCCCCTGTGTGGATTCTCTGATGTTTAGAAAGGTCTATTCTTTGAGTGAAGCTTTTCCCACACTCATTGCATTCATAGAGCCTCTCCCCTGTGTGGATTCTCTGATGTTGAGAAAGGTTTGAGCTGTTAGTGAAGCATTTCCCACACTCACGGCATTCATAGGGCCTCTCCCCTCTGTGGATTCTCTGATGTTGAGAAAGGTTTGAGCTGCTAGTGAAGCATTTCCCACAATCACGGCATTCATAGGGCCTGTCCCCTGTGTGGATTCTCTGATGTGCAGAAAGGGCTGAGCTGCAAGAGAAGGTTTTTCCACACTCAGTGCATCTATTTTTTCTCTTTCGCCTGAGGATATCCTGCTGTGTTGTGGTTTCCATGAGGACCTTCTGAGTTCCCCAACAGGAAATAAATTTATCCACTTTCTTCCCTGGCTGGTTTCCTTGATCTGTTTTTGGTCTGTGCTGAATCTCCCAGGATTTTCCCTGCTCATGACTCCTGGACACATTCCTTTTCCATCTTTGCAATAATGCTCTGTTTTTACCCACTGGCTCAACATTTTCAGGCTGAGAATTCTGCTCCTCTTTCTCACATGCCATTGCATCACCTGCTGTGATAGAGACAGAAACCTCAAACAGGGATGGAAAGGGGAAGACCAAACAAAAACAAGTGCTGAAGACAGGTCAAATAAAAATCAGGAGCTGAACTCCCCCAAACTCTTCCCCCAAATAGGAGAGAGGAGGGGGATGAATTCAGACTCCACCAAATACGCAGGGGGAAGGGAGGAAGCTACTGCCTGCTGTCTGCTAGGATCTATAGGAAGCCATGAACTATATTTACCCTTGCATCTGAAGAAGTGGGTATTCACCCACGAAAGCTCATGCTGCAGAACGTCTGTTAGTCTATAAGGTGCCACAGGATTCTTTGTTGCTTTTACAGATCCAGACTAACACGGCTACCCCTCTGATACTATATCTACCCTGAGGATATGACCCTGCTAGGGACAATAATGAACCGAGAGACCTCCCAAGGGCTTTGTTGGGCATCCCAGATGTTTCCTTCAGGCACTTACAGATTCTGAGGTGGTTTAATGTTTCCTCACCTGTGCAGGCAGCTCTCAGGATCTCTCTTTCCTCTGAACCCTGGAGGTCTGGGACCCATGGCTCTTCCCCTTGTTCCTGCTGGGAGATCACATCACGCTGGAAAACTAGAAACCCTGCTCAGATGAAAGAAAACAAAGGAGTTCAGTTGATTTCATAAGACTTGGGCATAAAAAAAACATTCTATTCATTTAACTTCAGTGCTTAGTGTGACCTGGTGGGCCAGGGGCAGTTCTCACTGAAAATGCCAAAGTTAGGGCAGGCTGAAAAAGGGAGAGCAGATGCTCCCAAAATTGCTGGTTAACATTGAAGTTAAACTCACTGACCAGTCACCAACTGTGCTTCTGATCCCCCACACGGGTTATCGAGAAGCTGAAAAGAGAAATCACACGGCCCCCTTTATTGCATCCCAGTACTCTGGCTCCTAATCAGCACCTACGTCCAGTACAGTGAGAGGTTATTTAAAAACTCTGCTCACATAAACAAAGTGTTCCTCTGACCCCAGAGGGTCAGCCACATCACCAGGTCAGTATAGGTTTGGATATTACCCAAAATTCCATCCTTCCAGACAATCCTTTAGCATCTAAACTACAGGTATAAACGAAGGAAAGACAGAAAGAAGTTAAATGGGAAAGCAGTCAGATACATTCCAAAATGGATATATCAGGTTCTTAGGAGTATTGGTGAGTTGCTGGCTTGAAAGTCTGTCTGGATCACATCCACAGCTTGGATGGTCATTCAGTCCTTTGTTCCAGGGTTCAGTTTGTAGAGAAGTTGCTCCAGAGGTAGGAAGGGGAGATGGAAGACAAAATGGAGATGATGCAGCTGCCCTTTACATTCCTTTTGCCATGTGGCCTGTACTTCCTGTGTCCCAAACACAAGCTTCACAGCACGTGGCAAGGAAAAGCCTTGGAGTTCTCATTACACAGGCATACCACGGCATGTCTTGCTGACTCAATAGGTGTATCCCCTTGGTCCTTTCCATGGGCTCATTGTATAGCTGATGACCCTGAATGGGCCATCAAACAGGCTAGGCAGTGTTGATGCCAATATGTCTGGGGGTGTCACCCACAAATACTGCACAAGTCTGGAAATACAGATATACTCTACACACCTATAACTCACAATACAAAGGTGATACAAACATAGAAACAATATTATCATACTTGGCAAATCATAACATTTTCACTGACACTTGGTATGGCATATCTAGCATGATTCATTGCAAATTTATCAGATTATATTATTTTATTATTAATACCAAAGTGTCTCACAATTCCATACAGTGTCACACTTGGTAAACCAGTGAATTCCCAGGACCAGTTCCCCAGGTCCTTGAAGACGCCAAACACTGTGCTTATGAAGGATTGAAATACCAACATATCTGCTGGGAACACACACACAGACACTGTCAGTCTATACCCCTGTGTTCACTCTTCTAGAAAATTATGATCAATTTTGTACACAGTATGGCTTGTGAGGTATCATTTGAAAACGCATAATCTTCTGAATATTATCCTCCTGTTAAAATGTGTAGTAACACTGTATGTAAAGTTATGAGATTTTACTGTATGAGATTACTGAAAAAGTTACAATTCTGGGGAACACCTACAGAGCAGTTCCTCAGAGACAGCAAGGCAAACAGCTGGTCAAACAGCCATTCTCCTGTAGGGGGAAGGTGTGAAGAAGACATTTACAGTCCATCACAGGGACCTCTTGAAGCTGTTGTGGAAAACGACCACACGATTGATTTTGAACCAGCTCAGCCTGAGGCTCTTTTCTTGGTTAAAAGTGCACAGGGGGCGACAGCTATTGGAATACTGTCCCCCTGAGCTAAAAATCACACAAGCCTTTTAAAGCTTAAAACCCCAAACAACCACACATATGTCGCACATTAATTTCCTTATTTGGAATATATTGCAAGATGTGATGCAGGTCAAAAGCGAGCTGAACAATCAGTTTTCCATATTAGGCCTTTCCTCTTATTGTTATTACACCTGGTGACATGGGAGCAAGACTCTGCATGTCTCAAGAAATGTCACTACCAACCTAGGCCATTTTCACATGCTGGGGTGCAATCCAGAGCAGTGAGGAGTTGTGTCATCTGTAATCCTGGGTGAGATTCAGTGTTCTGCTGATGGAGCTCCCCTGTCTGGATACCCCCAGCCAGCATTCAAGGACGCACCGAGTGTCTGTGTGATAAGTAACCCTGGACTGGCAGCTCTGACTCCAGCCGCCTGCTTGTTAAACCCCAAGCACATTCTGGTTTGGGTAGAGAAGGCTCAGGGTTTGAGAGAAAGCCGGGGGAAGCTTCTGTTTGTTATGCTGGACCTAACCCCCAGTTTTACTTGAGTAAAGAGGAGATATTTGAGACTGTGTGATACTGCTCCTGTGCTCTGTTCCCAAAGTGTTCTGCAGCAGGGGAGGGTCTCTGGTAGTGTGTGTGTGTCACTGGCATATTGGGGTGATGCTGCAACAGGATAGAGTACAGATGGCATTGTGGGGGTGGCATGAACTTCACTCTTCATTTCCCCTTCCAAGAACAGAGGGGACAGGACTGCTTACCCAGCAAGGTCACATTCTCATAGTTCTGCTGCATGACATCCCAGTAGAGGGCTCTCTGAGTGGGGTCCAGCAGAGCCCACTCTTCCCTGGTGAAATACACAGCCACTTCCTCGAAGGTCACCAGCCCCTGAAAGAGCAAGAGTCCAACACTCAGTACCTGCTGCCCCACTCACAGCCCCACTATTCACGGAACAGCAGCACCAGGTAAAGGGAAGCTCCGTGAGGCACATGTTAACAGAGTCCCACCTCACCTAGCTTAGAGCAGCCAGGCGGCATCGGAGGGTAGAAAGAGAGAACCTTTGTGTCTCCCAGCTGACAGACAGAGGCAGGGTCTTCACATTTATCACATACCTACTAGCCAGAGTTTGATATAGGAGATGGGTCTGTCTCTGGACCCTACTGGTGTCTCCCTGGTAGGAATCCCAACACTCTCCAAATAAAATATATGGAAGAAAGGAGAAGTCAATAGTAAAGAACAGAAGTTAGAACGTTAGAATTGTAGAGAACTGGTAAAGAAAGCTATCAGAAATCAATGACCAATCAATGACAATAAGAAGGAAGTTTTTAAAAGTATATTACGTGCAAACTTTACTAGATAGAAATGGCAGAATTATCAAAAATAATGCAGAAGAGGTAAAAGTCCTCAATAAATATTTCTCTCCTGGATTTGGAGAAAAACAGATCATGTACTCCTATCATAAGATGTTGACGACGACACTCTTTCCATTCCGACAAGAAGTCATGAGGACATTAAACAGCAGCTATTAAAAGTCAGACATGTTTAAATCAGCGGGTCCGGATAACTTGTATCCAAGACTTTCTAAAAGACCTGAAGTCTGACATCTATACTCGTGAAGATAATGGAGCAGCCAATACTGGATTTCATTCATTAATAAAGAATCAAAGAAGGGTAATATGATTAGTGCCCACTAACAAAGGTTTAGAGAAAATAGAGCCTATCAAACTAACGGGATATCCTTACTGGAGGAGATCAAAAGTTTGGTTGCAGCTAATAGTATTGATGTAATTTACCTAAACTTCTGTAAGGGATATGACTTGATCAGCACAATATTTTTACTAAAAAAACTAGACTGATACAAAATAAACACGGCATGCATTAAATAGATTAAAAACTGTGATAGTAAATGGGGAACCAGGGTCGAGTGGATTTCTTTCTAGCAGGTTCCCGCAGGGACTGGTTCTTGGCCCTGTGCTATTTAACATTCTTATCCATGAGCTAGAAGAGAGTATAAAATCATCACTGATAAAGTTTGCAGTACCACAATGATTGGGGTTGGTGGTAACTAATGAAGTGCCAGTAGATTCAGGCTCCATCACTGGGAGTCTGGGAAGTTGTCCCAGCCCTGGCTGGAGGGTTATTTCCTGTTCCACAAAGAGGGGAAGTTCCATTCCCAACTCCTGTGCCTTGAAATTAGGCCCTACCTGACACTACACCCCCATATTCATCATAGTGGTACGGTTATAATATGATTAGGACATAATTATGATGTATTTTGTACAAGATGCATCATGTGTGGTGTCACTGGAAAAGTTATGATTTGCTGAATATGATTGTCCTATTTGTGTGCATGCATCATGTTCGTATCTGAAGTTATGGATATTGACTTTGTATCTGTATTTCAAATGTGCTTACTCTGGGTAACACCCACAACGTGATGGTGGGGAGCCCGTGAGGGCCAGGGGGGATGGGGGGCACCAAAATACAAGTTCACCCAGGGCCCCATTTTCTCTAAGGCCAGCCCTGGAGCTGGGTATGGGGGAGGGGCACATCCCCTAAGGCCGCGGTTCTCAGCTAGGGGTCCCTGGGGCTCTGGGGGGCTGCGAGCAGGTTTCAGGGGGGCCTCCAAGCAGGGCCCGTGTCAGACTTGCTTGGGCCCAGGGCAGAAAGCCCAAACCTCCCTGCCTGGGGCCATGAGCCCTGCCACCAGGGGCTGAAGCCAAAGCTTGAGCAATTAGCTTTGCGGGGGGGCCTGTCACATGGGGCCCCAGGCACCTGCCCTGGCTGCCGCCCCCTAACGCCAGCCCTGGCTTTTATATGCAGAGAACCAGGCACATGCAGGGCCATGGAGTTTTTATAGCACGTTGGGGGCCTTAGAAAGAAAAAGGTTAAGAACCTCCCCCCCCCCAGCCTCCCTGGTGGGTGCCCCTCACATCTCACAGCAGCCGCTGGTTAATCAGGTCGGGCTCCAGCCCTGGGAGTCTGGCCCATTTTCCTAGCCCCACCTAGGGGGGTTGTTTCCTGTTCCACAAATTAGAGCATTTCCACCCGCTTACCTCGTGGGTCTGTTCCTAGAATGGAAGCCACATATTAAACCAGTCCCAGCAGGTTTGCGTCACCCCGGCCTCTTCCCCTGCTACCCCCCCGGGACTGTTTTGGCTACTCCAACCTCCATCCCAGACTGCCCAAACCTCCCTCCTCCGGTGTATTTGCTGTCCCTTCCCTCCAGCAGGAACCCAGCAGGAACCCCCCCCCCCACTAACCCCTACCTGAGCTGGCGCCACTGCAGCCATTTCCCTTCCCTGTCCCATGGGAGGATGGGATGAACTGGAGCGAAACATGGACGACATCCTGCAGCCTGGCAGGGCGAGAAGGGCAGTTGTGGGGGTTTCAGAACAGGCTTTAGTTCATGTCACATCACGATTCCCCCAGGATCTTTCCCTGCAGAGACACAGCCTAGGTTCTGCCATGCTGGGAACATGCTCCATCTCTTTATTGCAGGGGAGACCTGGCCCCTCCTGCCAGGCTAAGCCCACAGGGAGATTTTTCAGCCTCCCCAGTAATAAAGTCTCTGAACAAAATGCTGGAAAGGAGCAGAACCAAAGGGGCTGGGCCGGCTCCATAGGGACACTGGCTCCTCCCTTCCCCTCCTGTGCAGCCATGTCCTGTCGCTGGCAGAGACCGGCCCCCCCATCTCCCCCCCAGAGGCAGCCGTGTCTGCGGGCTCCCCCAGCCAGCACCTACTAACCCCCACCCACGCTGGGGGAGTGACACAGGACAGCAAATTCCCACCCACCCAAGGACAAATTGCTGCAGATAAACGGGCTGGGTTCACATCCCAAAGCTGAGGAGAACTGAAGAATTACAGAGAAAATAGGGCAAAATGAAAGACTAAAGAGTCAATAATTTTAGGGAAAACGAGGGAATCTCCTTGGATTTTCTAGCCACATGTGGGGAGGGGAGAGAGAAGGGGAAGAACTAGAGAGAATTGTTCTCAGGTTTTGAGACGGAAAGAAACGGCACAAACAGGAATAGGATGTGAGAAGCTCACCCCCGTGACCATAGGCGTGCACAGCACATTTCATTAGGGTGCGCACCCAGGGAGCCCCACCCTAGCCCCACCCCATCCACTGCCTCCCACTTCCTGCCCCTGGCTGCCCCCCTCAGAACCTCCAACCCCCCCTGCTCCATGTCCCCTGACTGCCCCCTCCTGAGACCCCCCCACTGTAACTGCCTCCCTAGGACCCTACTCCCCACCTGTCCTCCTGACCCTTATCCACCCCCCCATCCCCCGACCGACCCCCGGGACGCCCACGCCTATCCAACTGCTCCCCGCTGATCCCAGACACCTCTGTGTTCTTGGGGAAGCAGGGTGCAGTATCCAGCCTGACTCATGAAAGACACCCCCCAGCCTCTGCTTAAACCAAAACCCATCAGAGAAAAACACTTGCAGAGAGCAGTGAAGCGCGTTGGGAGACACACCTAGACCCCTCCTGACAAGGGTGACAAGATTAAGACATCTCCATTAGCATACAGAATGGAGAGCGGAGACGACTCTAGCCTCATCTGCATGAAAGATGGGACAGGAAGCCATCTCTATTTACATACAGAATGGAGAGCAGAGAACCACACTGAATTCTGGGACCAGAAAAAGCAGGGAAGCACTGCATCGTGGGAATCTCTGCTCCAGATGCTAATGAACCTACCCCTGCCCACACCCAGCTAAGCAATTATCAGACCAATTGTAGCAATGGATCCTTAACTGATGTCCAAATAGTGAAGCCGCCTAGTTGCATTGTGAGCTCCCTGGAAGAAAACACCACCCATAGCCAAGAGTGATCAGCTCCTATTGTCTAGTCTACAGAAAACCCTTGAGTTATCAGCCTTACCTATAAACAAATGCATTGTTCTCCCTTGAACCATTGTATTTTCTCTACAAAAATCCCCACTCACCCTCCAGTCAGGGTGCTGATGCTTAGATTCAAACTAGGCATCAGTTCCACTGGGACTCCATCTTCTCCTGACTGATCGTGCTGGGGGCTCTGCCTGTCTCCAGCCCTCAGGACCCTGAGCTACCAGCATCACCTGGGAACCCTGACCAGTTCAAGCCTCATGGAGTGGCTGAGACCCCCCCACTTTCTCTCTCTTGCTCTGTTTTCCTTTCTACCGTAGCTATTAACCTTTAATAGTGGATGTTAGGTTGGTTTAGGCTCCTTGTGCAGTGATCACCAGTATTCAATACATAACCTGCATGGTTCAGCTGGCTGCTTCTCTCTCTCTTGCTGAACCTCACTCTTTTGTGTTTTTAGCTTCCCCCAGTCACTCTGCAGCAACACGTCTCTTACCTAAGCTAAAGATCCCTGCAGCGCCCAGAATCCTGTGGGGTTTGCTCATCAAGGCGGTTCCTGCCAGTACAATTGTGATGTGAGAGTGGGGACAGGGACGTGCTGAATCTGGGACACATATGGGTAACAGCTTGGAAGTGCTGCTTCATCCAGCCCAGTGAGTCCAGGGGCAGATACGGGGTCAGCGTGGCAGTGCTGATTGACCCGGTCCGCTCAGACTTGCTCTGTTACCGTAGGGACGGGTGGGTGGGTGGGGGCTCATCCGGTTTTGGGGCTGGAAAAACCCAGCCCTAGGGAACCGAGGTCCTGCAGGAGAGCTCCATTGGGAGGGGACGTGCAGAAGGGAGGAGCAGAGCTCCGTATGAAAACACACGTGAGACAAACAGCACATGGATAGAATTACAGAATCCCCTCCCCAGAAATGTAACCCGAATAAATGAGCGTACCCCCACGTAATGGGCAAATCTGGTAACACCGCCCCCTGACAGGACCCCCAGAACTCCCGACCCATCCAGCTCCCTCTGCTCCCTGCCTGCCCTGACCCCGCTCCACCCCACAACAGGCACCCCCCAAACCCTCAACCCATGCAACCCCACTCCTTGTCCCCGGACTGCCCTCCAGAGACCCCACCCTCTAATCACCCCAACTATCCAACCCCCCTCCCCACCTCCTGGCAGCTCTGTCTAGTGGCTGCTCCCACCCACACACTCAAAGTGGCGGAGGAGGTTCCCTCTCCTTCGGTGGGAAGGTTGCCTAGTGGTTAAGGCACAGGACTCAGGCGATCTGGGTTTGAGTCTCTGCTCTGCCACAGACTCCCTGCTTAGCCTTGGGAAAGTCACTTCACCTCCTTGTGCCCTAGATCCCACCTGCCCAATGGGGCCAACAGTGACCCTGCCTCCTGGGCTAAATCCATCCATGGCTGGGTGATGGGGGGGAGAAATGGAAATATCAACATGGGGAGATTTGGGCTAAATTTCTCCACAGCCGGAGAGTGGGAGCCAGCTCCACAGGGGGGATGGGAGCGAGAGGGGCTCAGGCCAGCTCCACACAGAGCCGGGTCAGGGCTTCAGCCCTGCACCTTGTGCCACTAAGGTGGCTGGGGCTCCCGAGCCGGGGACTTCAGCCCCACATCTTCTGCCAGGGTCCGGGGTTCTCCTGCCTGCCCCAGGGTGGCTCCTCGCCCCCTCCATCGCCCCCCCCCCCCACTGCAGCTCCTGCAGGGGCCCGGGGCTTCTCCTCCCCCACCCCGCCAGCTCGGCTCCTCGCCCCCCCGCGGCTTCTGCCGGTATCTGGAGCTTCTCCTCCCCCCAACCTGCCCCCTGCCCCAGCCCAGCTGGGCTCCCCGGGGCACCCGCCGCTGCTGTGGCCGGAGCCGAGCCTGGCGGGCAGGGAGCCGCGATTCACGCGGGGGCCCTGGCAGAGCCCCCAGCCCGAGCGGGCCGGGGCAGCCCCAGGGGAGCGGGGGGGGCTCTGCTGCTGCTGGCCGCGCCCCCCCACGACCCCTGGGGCTGTTTGGGGGGGGGCTCACTCAGCCCCCCAGGAGCGGGGGGAGGAGCAGCGGAGCGGAGCCTGCCCAGCAAACAGCTGATCGCAGCTGCGCCCAGGCCGCCCCCGGGGAAAAGCTCCGCGGAGGAGGCGCCACAAGCTGCCGGCAGCGGGTCATTCCCGGGGGGGCCGAGCACCCGCCTGCAGCCGCCGCAGCCTCCCCCCCCGGAGCCCCCACGGGAGGGGGGGAGCAGCCTCCCCAGCCGGGCTCAGGGCATTGGGGTGCCGGGGCTCCCCCCCTGCGCACGCCTGGGCCCGGGACACTCACACACACACTCTGCCCCGGGGCTCCCCTGGTGCCCAGAGACCGATCAACCCCCCGCCTGCCCCACCGCCCTTCCCCGCCTGCAGCTCCGGCCTCTCCCCTCCCGCCCCGCCAGCCGCCCCCAGGGGAGCCCCGGGCCCCAGGCTCTGTCCCCACCTGGAGCCCAGCGGGGCCGGGGGCAGCTCCTGCTGCAGCTGAGAACAGCGGCTCCGCTCCGGCCCGGGCGGCTCCAGCGCTGCTGGCAGCACGTGGCCACCAGGGAGCAGCTGCTGAGCCCAGGCTCCTGCGTCACAATGTGCCAGAGCCCCGCCCCAGGAGCTGCCCTGCCCCGGGCTGTGCCAGAGCCCCGCCCCAGGAGCTGCCCCGCCCCGGGCTGTGCCAGAGCCCCGCCCCAGGAGCTGCCCCGCCCCGGGCTGTGCCAGAGCTCCGCCCCAGGAGCTGCCCCGCCCCGGGCTGTGCCAGAGCCCCGCCCCAGGAGCCGCCCCGCCCTGGGCTGTGCCAGAGCCCCGCCCCAGGAGCTGCCCCACCCCGGGCTGTGCCAGAGCCACGCCCCAGGAGCTGCCCCGCCCCCAGGCTGTGCTAGAGCCCCGCCCCAGGAGCTGCCCCGCCCTGGCCTGTGCCAGAGCCCCGCCCCAGGAGCTGCCCGCCCCTGGGCTGTGCCACCAGCCCCTTGAAACACCCCCCCAGCGCTGCCCGCCCCGCAGAAACAAACCCTCCTTCCCCAGCACCGCCCCCCGGAAACAGCTGTGGGCCGAAAAGGAAAGTTTGGGGTGGAGGGAGAAGAAACGGCCCCCATAGGGTGACCCGCTCACACCATCACACCCCTCTTCACCCCCTAGTCCCCCACTGGCCTGCTGCATCTCCTGCTAGTCAGTCCCCCACCCACCACTCACCTCCTTTCACCTCCTCCCTCCCCTGCCAGATACCCCCATGCCCGCCCTTAGAGCCCCTGCTGGCTCACTGCTCACCTCTGTGCCCACCCGCCACTTGCCCACCCGCTCGCCCACCTGCTCCCCACTTGCCCCCTCACCCCCCCCAGTGTAAAGCCTCATTCAGAGACCCAGGGGTCACTATATCACTGCACCCAGCAGTTACTCACTGCAGCACCAAACATTAAACTGCTGAAAATGGCGCCCCCCTGCATCCACTGACGTTTTGAACTAGAAAGCTTTGCCCCAGACATCCCCTGCAGAAGACATCCCCAGACGGGCTGAGGGATACTGGTGTGACCTCACCTGGCAGCCCCCAAAGAAGGAATTGGGGGGACTAAATGGACAGGGCCCCTCTCTAGCTGAAGCCGGCAAGGGAGGTACGTGGATCCCACTAGAATTTAAAATGAAAAGTGAGGGAGGGGAGGCTCTGCTGGACCTGGGCAGCTCTAGATACAGCACCAGGCACGTAGGAGGATTTCCACTCCTGAGCCGTGGAAACAGAAATTGACTTTTCCTTTCCAGATTTAGCTAATGTTCAGAAAGGGAATCTAGCGCCTGCCTTCCAGATTTGAACACCTCAACATTCAGGAGGGCTCCAGCTCAGTTTGGGCAGCTGTTACTTCATTTCTCCCAAATCAAATATGCTGATCCACCGTCATTTGCTGTAGAAAAAGTAGGATAAAATTGAGCAAGAAATGCTTCCCAGTGGTTATTAGGACTGGAATTGCAATTTTCAACAGCCATTGCCTTTTTGTTTGTTTTTGTTTTATTTGTTTAAAAGGAAGACAGTGATATTGCATTGGCAAATTCCCCATAGAAACAAAGAGTGGAACAGAAGAATAATAAAGGCACCTCAACTTTTCCTCATGTATGGAGGACAGTCTTACAATATGCATCCAGATCTCCTCCAATCACACAAGCTGAAAATTGTTCCACTTTACTGCAGCTCTGTAACCATATGGGAACCAGTCCTGTCTGTGTTCTGTGCACATCCAAAATCCCTGCTGAATGACCCACATGGGAGCAAGTTACCAGTGACCCAGGGCTGGGGTGGAAGAAGAGTGCAGGGGTATGTGTGTGTGGGGAGAGCCCAGGGCTGGGGTGGCAGGGGGGGTGTCGGGGGGGGAGCAGGGGGGGGAAAGGGCGGAGCCAAGAGCTGGGGCAGCATGGAGTATGTGGGGGGGAGAGATCAGGTATGGGGTGGCAGGGAGGTGCAGGGGGGAGCCCAGGGCTGGGGTGGGGGAAGCCAAACAATTTTTTTGCTTGGGACGGCAAAAAATCTAGAGCCGGCCCTGCCTCCACGCACGTTGAGGGAGGTAGGAGCGGATCATTATTATCCCTACTCAAAAGAGGGAGAAGCTAAGGCTGAGAAAGGAGAATTGACTTGTCTTAAGTCACACAGCCAGTCAGTGGCAGAGTTGGGAATAGAACCCAAGAGCCCTGATTTTCAAACTAACCATCGGATCTTGAATTTCGGACATTGAGTGACCTGAATAAAGTGCTCTCAGATGAGCTCCAGACCAACAACAGTGCACAGGAATTATTCAGCAAGTATTTGAGGAGAACTGCAACGTTAGAGAGAATCATGAACTGCTCAGAGACCATTAATGCAGAGAAGCAGCAAAATTCATCAAACACAGAACTGGTTCTGACTTATTTCCTTGGTATTGAAAGAGACCAACAAGGACCTGAGTCTCCTCCCTGTCAGTAACCCCCTGCTCAGCCAATCAGGGTAGAGACTGAGGACGGGAGGCTGAGAGTTCTCACCAGAGAGCCCAAAGGATGGCCCAGGTCACTGGTGGGGATCACTGCCCGAGCACTATTTCAGCCCCACATTTTTGGGTGGACCTCCCACAGTGGGACCTGCAGAGCACTGCCCCGACACACACACACACACACACACACACACACACACACACACACACGGTAGTGGGAGGGGAATAGGAGAAAGGACAAAAGAAGGAAGAGACAAAGAGAAAGGAGGGAGGCAGGGAGGAAAAGGTGAAACACAAAGGACAAACCCTAATGTCCCCAGTGATTCTAAGGGACAAAATCCCAGGTGCGGAATAAAATTCTGCCTCCTTAAGCTCGTGTTTTCCATGCCTAGAATTCAACTGTCACCAGCTGGATCAGACTGAACAGGTTTCAAACTTCCAGGAGGCTCTTACCTTCTAAACAGGGACGGCTGTTTTCCAGTAAAATCACTAAAAGGGAAGGAGAAAACTCAAAAGAGGTTCCTCCTGGTGCTCACGTCCGTGAACCCGAATACTCTCTCAGTCCTCAGAGAGAGACCTGGAGAAGGAGACTTGCTGCAGCAAAGCCACAGGCAGGGGCGGCTCTACGTTTTTGGACGCCCCAAGCAGTCATGCGCGGGAGGCGCCCCGGAGCCGCGGGAGCAGCGGACCTCCCGCGGGCATGACTGCAGAGGGACCGCTGGTCCCGCGTGGCTCGGCTGGATCTCCCGCGGCTGCGGACGGTTCGCGGGTCCGGCGGCTCCGCTTGAGCTACCGCAGTCATGCCTGCGGGAGGGCCAGCCGAGCCGCGGGACGAGCGCCCCCTCCGCAGGCATGACTGTGGCAGGTCCGCCGGCCCAGCCTGCCGCCCCCCGGCCGCAGGGGACGCCAGCTAGATTTTGCCGCCCTAGGCACCAGCTTGTTTTGCTGGTGCCTAGAGCCGCCCCTGGCCACAGGGGTCTCTGAGGTTTCCCTGGCCCCTCGCCCCATCCTGCCTGGCTGATGTCAGCATCTCTCTGTCACCACCTCCCCACCACCTTGGACCAATAGTCTGAGGTCCTGCAAAAGGCCTTTGTGATGTCACTGCCACACCCCTCCCTCGCTGTGCTAATGTCCTGCTCCTGGCCAGGCACTTTGCAGGTTTGAGCTACTCCCTGTGGATCACCCCACTCAAGGAGTGTTCGTTCTAGGCAGCAAGCCGGCTAGACAGGGAAACATCAGACGCTGCTCCCAATGCTACACTCAGATTTTCAGAAATTAGTCGACTTTATGGCCAGAAGAGACCATTAGAGCATCTAATCTGACCCCCTGCATATCACAGGCCTCCTGTAGGACACCATAGCTACTTTTGGGGCAAACACATTGCAGAAAGGCATCTAGTCTTCATGAAATGACATCAAGAGATGGAGAATCCATCACTTTCCTTGGTAGCTTGTTCTTGTGGTGAATCATCCTCGCTGTTGAATATTTGTGCCTTAGTTGTAATATGAATTTGTATCTTTTCACCTTCCAGCCACTGGGTCTTGTTATGCCTTTCTCTGCTCGATTCAAGAGCCCTTTAATACCCAATCTTTTCTCTCCATTAAGACACTTCAACTCTTCAATGAAGTCACCTTTCAATCTTCTTTTGATCAGCTAAACAGGTTGAGCTCTTTCAATAGCTCACTAGAAGGCATTTTTCTCCAGCCCTCAGAACATTTGGTGGATCTTTGCTGTCCCAAACTCTAATTTCACAACATCTTTTTCAAACGAGGACACCAAAACTGGAGGCTATTCCAGTATCAGTCTCACTGATGCCGTGTCACCTCCTGTGACGTTATTGACATAAACTGTAACTGTACAGATCACCGTTGCGACCACTGTTCTATATTTGCAGCCAATATTGTATAAAGGTTGTTGTGTAAGGGGTCTATGGAGAGGTTCTGATTGGCTGATAATGATGCTCTCTCTAGATGTGTATCATTTTTGTAGTTGACGTTATGAATATTGGTTCTATGCTGCCTGTATTTCAAACTTGTGCTCTGCTTCTGGGAAACACCCCAGACAAGTTGGTGTCAGTTCTGCCTAGCTGGCTCGATGCAGGTTAGGCAAATGTGATAACCACTACACTACAGAAACTCCATTACAGTGTACTGCCCTGCCCCGCCCTCAAATTCCCTGCACTATGGTGGTGCTCACCCTGGCACACACTGATGGGCGAACCTGGAGAAACTGGCAGCAGCTCTCTGATGGGTCAGCTGGAAGACCAGAGGACTGGAGCCAGGGATCAGGAAGTCATCCTTACATCACCCTTGTGACTCTAGCTTGAAGGGGAGCTTCTTTTTCTTCTCCTTGCTGAGAAGCAGCAAGAGAAGAAAGAAAGGTCCGGTGGGCCAACTGAGTGCAAAAGCCAATGCTGCCTTTTCCTGCAGTGAAGCCCAAAATGAGGGACTTGCATTGAGTAAAGGCAGTGCTGTGCTTCCAGGAAAGAGCCCACTGCTGCAGGAAGAGGGATGAAACAGCCTGCTGAAACCTGGGATTGAACCAGGAACTTTTAGATCTTCAGTCTAATGCGCTCCTAACTGAGCTACTTCAGCACCTGCAGGGGCCTTTTTGGGCTACTGCTTCTCACCTTGAAGTTTATTCTCCTTAAACCATTGCTCCAGTCAATAATGGCCAATGCAAGACGGACATCGCTTGCTATTTTAGCACTTGGAAACGTCATCAACTAGTCTCTGGATCTCTTGAATGCTGCGCTTCAGTTCATGGGGGAAAGGTGAGAGAAGCGACCTTTGAACAAAGGGCCTGGGGTTAACATCCTAACGCTGTCTGTCTCCGACTGTAACACTATTTAATACCGGCCCACCCTGTGCTGGTGACAGTTCCATTTCTAGATGTTAGTACATTTCAGTTACTGTCAAAATTAAAAGTTTCTATATGCTTAGAATAAATGATTTTTTCATTTGCTTATATACGGCATGAATAAATACAGATTTACACATCCTAGCATGAACATTTATTGTCTTATATGATAGAGAAAATCATGCATCCAGATTGTGCATCAAAATAATGAAATGAGCTACAAATGCAATAAAAATAAGGTATTCAATGGTTTAACATATGGAGTGGGGGGGGGGCACTGAAGACACATCTTGCCTGGGATGCCACTTGGTCTAGGGGAGGCCCTGTCAGGGAAAGCAGGAGTTAGTCTCACACGCCTATATCCAGGCTGTAATCTGTGGGTGCCCTGCTCTGGGGGAGGGATCGCGGCAGCCCAGACTCAGGGCTGGAACAGGCCCCGGATTGAGGGGGTGGCTGCAGGGTTTGCAGCGCTCTGATGTCTCAGACAATGTGTCTCTCCCAAAGCCTCAGATCTGCGTCCCCAGAAGGCTCCTGCGCTGCCTCTGCTCCTTTCACAGTCTATAGCAAGGAGCAGCAGCAAGGGTCAGGGATGAGCCATAGGCACTCGGTGGGGGGCAGAGGCTTCAGGAGGAAACCCAGCCCCCAGAGCAGAGGGGGATGGGAGGCTTTTTCTCTCTCCTTAGCCACAGGCTATAGCTCCGAGAGCTCTGTGAAATGCCTCCCCGCCCACAGCCTGGGGAAGGGGAAGGAGCCCCAGGTTCTAGCTCGATTTGGAGGAGGATCACTGGACCCTAGAACCACTCACTGCCCTTTCCCAGAGAAACCTGTGATGCCCAGAACGGGGCTGAGATAAATGCTGACAGGAGCCAGGAATTGCTCCCCTGGAATAGCAGCAGGACTGGGCAGCTGGAAATCTCCCCAAAGGAGCTGAAGCCTTGGTGGGTCAGACATAGATGCCCCAGGTACTGCATGGGGAGCTTAGGTTTGTTTCTGGACAAGAGCAGTGAGAGTTTTATTGCCTCAACATTTCAGTAGAAAAATTCAGACCCAAAGTGTGTGTGGTGGGGAGGTCGATAGCGGTTTCTTTGGGTTTGATTTAGTTTGTTTTCTCATTCTCATTGTAAAAGCCTTTGATGATTTTGATGGGAACAATGTTTGTGGAAGGCCAAGGACAAGTAAGAAAAGTTAAAAATCTGTGTTGGAGTGAGGGGGTCTCTGTGGGCCTGGGCTGGGGTGGAGATTTTCATGGGGAGGGGGTTAGGGGATAAACGAGAGGCTTTTGCAGGAACACAGGGGGATGTTTTGCAGTTTAACCTCCCCACTTCCCTGTGCTGCTGCCCAGCTCAGACCCCACTGACACCCCTGTGACGAAGTGGGAATTTTCTGGATGTTTTGTTTGCATCTTGTGTGTACCTCAGTTTCCCCTATTTGTTGCACGATTATCTAGGTTAAAGGTCCAAAATGTGGGGTGCCCCCTGCCAGAGGGAATGGAGTAACATTCAGGGGGATGCAGCTGGGCCCAGGCCAGCCCCCATGGGGGGTGGGGAGGAGCCACCCAGCTCCACTCTTGGCTCCAGCCCCAGCTCTGGCCCCTGCCTCAGCCCCCTTACCCCTGTCTGTGTCCCTTCCCCCTTAGCTGCGGCCCCACTCCCAGCCACGACTCGGGGGGGAGCATGGACGGGGTGGAGGGCATGACCCTGAAGTGTTTTGGGACCACGGATCTCGGTGGTGAGACAAGGGGGTTAAATCTTGGCAGAGACCCCCAAAGGGCAGGTGTGGCTGCTGTCGAGCTGCCTGGGCCCAGACAATGGCCACAAATTCTGTCTCCTAGCAACCGATGGCCGGGGCGCACCTGCTGCAAGAGGCCAGCTGGCTGGGAGGAGTCGGAGAACAAAGAACGAGCTGGAGGCCGGGTGAGCAGGTTGCCAGGGGAACAGGACAAAGGACAGACGAGGGGCAAAGGGCCTGGCTGAGTCGGGCTGTTGGGAGCAAGGAGTCTGCTGGGTTGGGACTCGAGGGGAGAGCCCAGGCTCTGAGTTCGGGGTCTGCCCAAGATGGACGTTGCTGAATCTTCCTGCGCGAACACAGAACTTTCCCAGGCTGGATCCCAGACCCCTAACGAACCTTCTGTTGTACAGCGCTGGCTGAGAGTCACTGGGGACTGTGGACGTTGGGGTGCAGGACTCCCCTTCGGGGAGGGTGAGGCTTTCCGAGGTGTCCGATCCAGGTGGACTCACTGCAGGAAGCTCCTGGTGTGGAACAGGGGGGCTGAAAGGTCCAAGGTCAGTCCCAGGAGGTGCTGAAGCCAAGGAGGCTTCCCCCAGTGAGGGCGTCCCCTGGGGGTGTCACACTGAGGAGGCTCCTGCCTGGGTTTGACTCCGAGCTGTTCCGGAGCCTGTGTGCCCATCACAGCCCCCCAGCATGTGACCTACAGGCTCCACTCTGGCAAAGCTCCCTGTCCCTAGGCTTTGGTATCACTAGCCCCTGCTTAGCGAGTAGGGGTCAGTGGTCCCCAAAATGTGGGGTGTGACTCCTAGAGGGACACAGAGGAAGATTGATGGGGGCACCTCAGGGCCTGAGCCAGCCCCCATGGAGGGCAGGGAGGGAGCCCCACTCAGCCCCACTCTGTCCCAGCTCTTCCCCAATCCCACCCTCAGCCTGGGCCCCTGGCTCCCAGCCCGGCCTCGACCCCCTGACCCCTGTCCGCACCCCTTCCCCAGCAAGCAGCGGCCCCACTCCCAGCCCCGGTTCTCGACCACGGCTTCCGAGGGGCCACAGCCATGGATACGAGGGCGCAGTGTGAAATGTTTGGGGACCACTGGGTTAGGGTGACGTCCTCAATCACTTCTCTGCCGTCCAATGAAAGCGATTCCTCCCCCACCCACCCCTCCGTCAGGACGGCCTAGGTACGTTCCGCTGCCCTTCACTCGTACAGGGAGGAGAATAACATTTCATTGCACTCAATGCTAAAGTGATTTGCAACCCACCACCATCCCAAACTGGTCATTTTGGGGAAGCGGCCCCCCCTCATGCTGCATAGCTAGGCAGAGTAGGGGTGTCTCTGCAAACATGGCCTGTTCCTGAAGTCTTCCCCCAGCTCCTCACTAGACGTGAGGGGGGAGCTCATTCAGCCCCTGCTTATGCTTAGTATTTAAAAACTCCTTAGTGGCCCTATCTCTGCTGGCCTTAGATTTCTCCTCCTGTCCCTGTGTTAGCAGCTCAGATGAGGTGGCCGAGTAGTTAAGGTGATGGACTGCTAATCCATTGTGTTCTGCACGCATGGGTTCAAATCCCATCCTCATTGGATGCATTTAGTCTACACCCTCCTTTATAGACAACCATCTCCCCCCTTGGTACAATGACAGATCAAACAGTGTTGCTTCTTGCAAACAAAAACCTTCTCAGAATCTCAGCTGCCACCCCACCTTGCTTCAAATAAAATGTGTAAATCCCATATTTCTAAAAAAATTCTCTAGTCCTGCATTTCTTAGTTTTTAATCTCAAAAGGGAACAGCCTCATAATCTCCCCCAAACACCCTGGGACCTCCCCAAATAATTAAAATACCCCCATCCTGAGCAAGGCCACAACAGTGAACCAGAGCCAGTGTCTACGCCAAGCTGTTCTGAAGGAGGCAACTCAACCATTTTCTCTCTGCTTCCCTTGGCAAAGTCTGACTGAGAAAACAAAATTCCCCAAACTGAAAATTTTCTGCTGAAAAACCACTACTAGTCTGTTTGGGGACTTTGGTTTGAATGTACTATTATTATTCTCTTCTGATTTCTGAATCAGTTTTGTCATCCAGGTGTATTTCCAGTTGTTGAGTTGTGGGGGAGAGAGGCCAACTCATGATGGCTCTACCCCCCTTTCATAGTTTCTTCCAATTTGCTAGGAAGTCCCTTTGCTAGGATGTGAGTCAAGCAATGTCCATTGTCTCTGTGCTATCTCGGAGAAGTCTGCATTGTACACGGTTCCTGGGATAGTCCTTGGGAGTGTGGATCCCTTTAATGGGCCAGCAATGGGTCTGGCTCCTCCATTGTCACACCTGAAAGGCTGATGGTGGGCATTTCCCAGCCTCATCTCAGTCACACACACAGAGCAAAACTTCCCAGCCAATGCTACACACACAATCCAACAAGATATTAAGGTTCAACAGACCAAGACTTTTGAAATGATACCTCACCAGGCAGACTTTGTACAAACCGTATCATCATTGTATGAGAGTGGTGAATATGGGGCTTCCAGGGTGCTGCTTTGAGCACAGCGTGCCACACCTGGGCTGACATTGCAATGGAGACGTACCCTTAATGTCCATCTCTCCTGGGATAAAGATGGCAGCACGGCTGGCCTGGACCATCTGACGTGGGCTCATGAAGCTAAAGCTGAGAGGCTAAAAACTGTGGTGCAGATATTTGTGTTCACACTGAAGCCTGGGTTCGGAAACTCTCACCCTTCGTGGGGTCTCAGAGGTTGGGCTCAAACCCATCTGTCTTCCCTGTAATTTTATAGTCTTGCAGCGCAAGCCCCATAACCCTGAGTCAGCTGACCCGCGCTTTGCGACAGGTGCCCTGGGTGTGTTAATCGCAGTGCAGACATAACATTAGGCTACGTCTCCAGTGCAATGAAACACCCATGACTGGCCCGTGTCACGTTAATCAGGGTCATGCGGCTTGGGCTGTAAAGTTGCAGTGTCCGTGTCTCGGCTCAGGCTCAGTCCCCTGCTCAGGGGCGGCTCTAGGCACCAGCAAAACAAGCTGGTGCCTAGGGCGGCAACATCTAGGGGGCGTCCCCTGCTGCCGGGGGGGGCGGCAGGCTGGGCCGGCGGACCTGCCGCAGTCATGCCTGCGGGAGGTCCACCGGAGCCCCAGGACGACTGGACCTGCCGCAGGCATGACTGCGGAGGGGGCGCTCGTCCCGCGGCTCGGCTGGACCTCCCGCAGGCATGACTGCGGCAGCTCAAGCGGAGCCGCCGGACCCGCGAGCCGCCCGCAGCTGCGGGAGGTCCAGCCGAGCCACGCGGGACCAGCGGTCCCTCTGCAGTCATGCCCGCGGGAGGTCCGCTGCTCCCGCGGCTCCGGGGCGCCTCCCGCACATGACTGCTTGGGGCGGCCAAAAAGCTAGAGCCGCCCCTGCCCCTGCTCCAGGAGCCCAGAAGGTTGGGAGGGGGTTTAGCAAGTGGAAATGGTAAAACCGCAGGGGAGTATTACCCTGGACTCATGGCATTTCTCCATTGGTCTGTCTGCTCTGGGGCAGGGACAGAAACACGTCCTGCTGCTTTTGTTATTTCAAAGGGCGGTTTAGGATTTTCATTCTCAGACACAATGCACAAAACAGGACTCAACCCTCGGCATAAACTAAACGAGCTGCCCACAGATTCTGGCAGCCACAAAGAGCATTTGGTGTGAGAGCTCAGACCTGCCCCTGTCCCAGAGGGACGGGGTCGTCTGAGAGGGGACTGGACCACTGACCTATCAGCTCCTAACTCCCAAACTTTCAGTAACTCTATCATCAGTGCCTGTGAGTGTAATTTAAACCATAAGAAAAACCACACTAGGCTAGACCGAAGGTCCATCTAGCTCTGAATCTTGTCTTCTGACAGTAGCCAATTCCAGGTGCCCCAAAAGCAACTCAGTAAGGTACCATTGGAACTTGAACCCAGGATCCCCTGTATACAAAACAGTGGTTTTAGCCAGCTAAGCCATGGTGCCTATAGTTGCTGAAGGGATCATGTCTGCACACACCTGACTGTCTGCCAACCTCCATCTGGGCCTGACAAGCTTTGCTGGTGTTTGTATTCAGTAAAGCAGAGGAGAGGAGCAGGTGAAGTTTTACTCCCAAGGTTCTTTGGACAGGTCTACACTACAAAATTAGATCGGTGTAACTACATTACTCAGGGGTGTAAAAAATTTACTTCCCTAAGCAATGCAGTTATATCAGCCTAACCCCGGTGCAGATAGCGCTGTGCCAACAGGAGGGCTTCTCCCATCAACATAGCTTGGGGAGGGGCTTGGTTAGTGAAGATGAAGAGAATAGGTGGCCCATGGCTCTTGCATTTGGGGAGGCTGGGTGTGAGCGCTGGAAGCTCCCTGGAAGTGGGGGGCCCATTGGTGCCCAGACCATGGCACTGCCCCCCCTTCTCCTCTCTCTGAGGCCCCACCTGTGCTCCCCCCTTGCTCCTGTTTGGCCACTTCCCACCCTCGCTCTTCCTCTTTGGCTGAGGACGGCTGAGCCACCTCTCGCTCGCTCCTCTCCTCCCCCAAGGCCTTCCTGCCTCCTGCTCGTGCCTCTCCACCCGCTACCACAAGGTCTGCCCACCAGCCGCCACTTCCCTGGCCCATCCCTGCAACCCACCCTGCCCACCACCCACACCTCTCTGCCTCTCCCCTGAGACCTGCCCTGCCCACTGCCCCCACCTCCAAGACCTGCTCTGCCCACCGCTCGAAACTCTCTGCCCCTCCCCTGAGACCCACCCTGTCCACGTCTTTCTTCGGTCGTCTGTTATTCCATGAAGCATCAAGAATGGAATAAAAAGCTGAGTTTACTCCAGGGTGAGGAAAGAAAGGAGCCACCAACCCCCCGGCATTGCTGCTTTAGTTAAAATGTTTAGTTAAAACAGCTATTGAATGTCCTCCCTATGCCCCCTGTGTCACCAGAGCACATCCATGCTAGCAGTTCTTGGATGGCAACAGAGAGCAGTGCACTGTGGGTAACTATCCCACTGTGCAACTGGCTGCAGGGTGTTTTGGGAAGGGTTTGCAATGCCTCACGGAGTGGTACAGCATCACAGGATGCAGGTTTCTCTATCCCACCGTTCCACGGGCATCTTACTAGATTGCCAGCTGCTTTTCAACTGCGGTGTGCGTGGCGGGGTAGAGACTGTTTGTGTTCTGGGGAGAGACAGTGTGTGTGCTGGGGAAGAGTGAGTGTGTTGAGTTAGGTAGGAGCGGATCATTATTATCCCTACTCGAAAGAGAGAGAAGCTCAGGCTGAGAAAGGAGAATTGACTTCTCTTAGGTCACACAGCCAGTCAGGGGCAGAGCTGGGAATAGGACCCAAAAGCCCTGATTTTCAATCTAACAATCGGATCTTGAATTTCATACACTGAATGACCTGAATAAAGTGCTCACAGATGAGCTCCAGACCAACAACAGTGCACACGAATTATTCAGCAAGTATTTGAGAACTGCAACATTTGAGAGAATCATGAACTGCTCAGAGACCATTAATGTAGAGAAGCAGCAAAATTCATCAAACACAGAACTGGTTCTGACTTATTTCCTTGGTCTTAAAAGAGAACAACAAGGACCTGAGTCTCCTCCCTGTCAATAACCCCCTGCTCAGCCAATCAGGGTAGAGACTGAGGGCGGGAGGCTGAGGGTTCTCACCAGAGAGCCCAAAGGATGGCCCAGGTCATTGGTGGGGATCACTGCCCGAGCACTATTTCAGCCCCACATTTTTGGGTGGACCTCCCACAGTGGGAGCTGCAGAGCACTCCCCCGCCACCCACCCACCCACCCACCTACCTACCTGTCTGTGTTGGGAGGAGAAAAGGAAAAAGGACAAAAGAAGCAAGACACAAAGAGAAAGGAGGGAGGGAGGGAGGAAAAGGGGAAACAAAAAGGACAAACCCCAATGTCCCCAGTGATTCTAAGGGGCAAAATCCCAGGTGCGGAATAAAATTCTGCCTCCTTAAGCTCGTGTTTTCCATGCCTAGAATACAACTCTCACCAGCTGGATCAGACCGAACAGGTTTCAAAGCTCCAGGAGGCTCTTACCTTCTAAATAGGGACAGCTGTTTTCTAGTAAAATCACTAAAAGGGAAAGAGAAAACTCGAAAGAGATTCCTCCTGGCGCTCACGTCCGTGAACCCGAATACTCTGTCAGTCCTCAAAGAGAGACCTGGAGAAGGAGACTTGCTGCAGCAAAGCTACAGGGGTCTCTGAGGTTTCCCTGGCCCCTCGCCCCTGTCCTGCCTGGCTGATGTCAGCATCTCTCTGTGAGGTCACCACCTCCCCACCACCTTGGACCAATAGGCTGAGGTCCTGCAAAAGGCCTTTGTGATGTCACTGCCACACGCCTCCCTTGCTGTGCCAATGTCCTGCCCCTGGCCAGGCACTTTGGAGGTTTGAGCTACTCCCTGTGGATCACCCCACTCAAGGAGCGTTCGTTCTAGGCAGCAAGACGGCTAGACAGGGAAACATCAGACGCTGCTCCCAATGCTACACTCAGTTTGCCAGAAATTAGTCGACTTTATGGCCAGAAGAGACCGTTAGAGCATCTAATCTGACCCCCTGCATATCACAGGCCTCCTGTATGGCACAAGAGCTACTTGGGTCTGTTCCTAGAATGGAAGCTGCATATTGAACAAGTCCCAACAGGTTTGCTACACCCTGGCCTCCTCCCATTCTCCACCCTGGGAATTTTTTGGCAAACTCCACCCCCCAAACCAGACTGCCCAAACCTCCCACCTCCTGTGCATTTGGTGTCCCTCTCCCTCCAGCAGGAACCCACCAGCAACTCCCCAATAACCCCTACCTGGACGGGATCCTCTGCAGCCATTTCCCTTCCCTGTCCCATGGGAGGATGGGATGAGCTGGAGCGAAACATGGACGACATCCTGCAGCCTGGCAGGGCGAGAAGGGCAGTTGCGGAGGTTTCAGAACAGGCTTTAGTTCATGTCACATTGCGATTCCCCCAGGATCTTTCCCTGCAGAGACACAGCCTAGGCTCTGCCATGCTGGGAACATGCTCCAGCTCTTTATTGCCGGGGAGACCTGGCCCCTCCTGCCAGGCTAAGCCCACAGGGAGATTTTTCAGCCTCCCCAGTAATAAAGTCTCTGAACAAAATGCTGGAAAGGAGCAGAACCAAAGGGGCTGGGCAGGCTCCATAGGGACACTGGCTCCTCCCTTCCCCTCCTGTGCGGCCATGTCCTGTCGCTGGCAGAGATCGGCCCCCCCATCTCTCCCCCAGAGGCAGCCGTGTCTGCGGGCTCCCCCAGCCAGCACCTACTAACCACCACCCACGCTGGGGGAGTGACACAGGACAGCAAATTCCCACCCACCCAAGGACAAATTGCTGCAGATAAACGGGCTGGGTTCACATCCCAAAGCTGAGGAGAATTTAAGAATTACAGAGAAAATAGGGAAAATAAGAAACTAGAGAGTCAGTAATTTTAGGGAAAACGAGGGAATCTCCTTGGATTTTCTAGCCACATGTGGGGAGGGGAGAGAGAAGGGGAAGAACTAGAGAGAATTGTTCTCAGGTTTTGAGACGGAAAGAAACGGCACAAACAGGAAAAGGATGCGAGTAGCTCACCCCCGTGACCATAGGCGTGTGCAGCACATTTCATTAGGGTGCGCACCCAGGGAGCCCCGCCCTAGCCCCACCCCATCCACTGCCTCCCACTTCCTGCCCCCTGGCTGCCCCCCTCAGGACCCCCAACCCCCTGCTCCTTGTCCTCTGACTGCCCCTCCTGAGACCCCCACTGTAATTGCCTCCCTAGGACCCTACCCGTCCCCTGTCCCTTATCCACACCCCCACCCCAGACAGACCCCGGGACTCCCACGCCCCATCCAACCGCTCCCCGCCCCTGACAGGACCCCAGAACTCCTGACCCATCCAACTCCCTCTGCTCCCTGCCTGCCCCGACCCGTTCCACCCCCAGGCACCCCGAACCCTCAACCCATCCAACCCCTGCTCCTTGTCCCCTGACCGCCCCTCCAGAGACCCCCACCCCCAATCACCCCCAACTATCCAACCCCTCCCCACCTCCTGGCAGCTCTGTCTAGTGCCTGCTCCCACCCACACACTCAAAGTGGCAGAGGAGGTTCCCTCTCCTTCGGGGGGAAGGTTGCCTAGTGGTTAAGGCACAGGACTCAGGCTCAGGTGTTCTGGGTTTGAGTCTCTGCTCTGCCACAGACTCCCTGCTTAGCCTTGGGAAAGTCACTTGACCTTGTTGTGCCCTAGATCCCACCTACCCAATGGGGCCAACACTGACCCTGCCTCCTGGGCTAAATCCATCCATGGCTGGGTGATGGTGGGGAATGGAGATACCAACATGGGGAGAGTTGGGCTGAATTTCTCCACAGCCAGAGTGAGAGCCAACTCCACAGGGGGAATGGGAGCGAGAGGGGCTCAGGCCAGCTCCACACAGAGGGGGGTCAGGGCTTCAGCCCTGCAACTTCTGCCACTAAGGTGGCTGGGGCTCCCGAGCCGGGGACTTCAGCCCCACATCTTCTGCCAGGGTCCGGGCTTCTCCTCCCTGCCCCAGGGTGGCTCCTCGCCCCCTCCATCCCCCCCCCCAATGCAGCTCCTGCAGGGCCCAGGGCTTCTCCTCCCCGCCCCGCAGCGTGGCTCCAGCCCAGTCCGGAGCTTCTCCGCCCCCCCACCTCCCCCGGCCCCAGCCCCAGCCCAGCTGGGCTCCCCAGGGCACCCGCCGCTGCTGTGGCCGGAGCCGAGCCCGGCGGGCAGGGAGCAGCGATTCACGCGGGGGCCCTGGCAGAGCCCCCAGCCCGAGCGGGCGGGGCTGCCCCAGGGGAGCGGGGGGGCTCTGCTGCTGCTGGCCCCACCCCCCACCGACCCCTGGGGCTGTTTGGGGGGGCTCACTCAGCCCCCCAGGAGCGGGGGGGAGCAGCGGAGCGGAGCCTGCCCAGCAAACAGCTGATCGCAGCTGCGCCCAGAGCCCCGCCCCCAGGAGCTGCCCCGCCCCCGGGCTGTGCCAGAGCCCCACCCCCAGGAGCCGCCCCGCCCCGGGCGGTGCCAGAGCCCCGCCCCCAGGAGCTGCCCCGCCCCCGGGCTGTGCCAGAGCCCCGCCCCCAGGAGCTGCCCCATGTTGGGTCTCTGGGATTTGTTCTCCTGCTTCCTACTTCCCAGCACCCACCGCTCCCAGCTGCTCCCTTCCTGTATCTGCAAACACCCCCGGGACGGGCTGCAGCGCTTGTTGGGGCTGTCTCCAGTGGCTGAAGTTGCCTCCCTCTCTGCTCACCCGGAGGGGGCGGGAGGCACAAAGAGAGGAGATGGGCCCAGGGTGTGAAAGCAGAATTAGGGGGCAGGGAAAGAAGGACTGTTTGACAAGGTGGGTTTTTGCGGGGGGGTGATCCAGATGGAGTCAGAAGCAGTTGGGCAGCAGAGGGTCAGGGAAATTGAGAAGAACCCCCTGGGTGTCCCAGTGTTGGCCAGAGATTGTACAGCACCTTGCACAATATGGGGTCCGATCTCAGTCATGGTCTGTGCAGCACCTGGGAGCCCTGATGTCTGTTTCCTGATCACAGGCACTGGGAATGGAGAGAGGGAAACCTCAGCACCTGAAGGGTTAATGCAGCCCTGTGTGCAGCCCCTGCTAGGGTGACCAGACAGCAAATGTGAAAAATCAGGACAGGGAGTGGGGGTAACAGGAGCCTATATAAGAAAAAGGCCCCAAAATTGGGACATCCGGTTACGCTAGTCCCTGCTGCGCTCATGAGGGGTTGGCTTAGAGAGTTGTAGTAATAACAGCAGCAAAGAGTCCTGTGGCCCCTTATAGACTAACAGACGTATTGGAGCAGGAGCTTTCGTGGGTGAATCCTCACTTCGTCAGATGCACCAACAGTCCCACGTGGGCTAGTGGTCAAGATTCCTGGTTTTCCCCCAGGTGACCTGGGTTCAACTTCCACTGTGGGAACCGTGCAGAGCTTTTGCCCAGAGTGGAGACAGGAAATGAAAGGAACAGGAAGGGATCCTGCCAGCAGGGGATTTAGACAGTGTGGGGAGGGGATCCCAGAAGTAGGGGTGGGGGACAGAGAGGTCTGGGGGGAGACCAGGGAAGGATCCCAGCAGTGTGGGAAGTTGAGAGCACAGGCCTGGCATGGGGGGTGGGGAGAGTGACTGTGTCCCTCTAAACCCACCAACTGCAGACTAGGCAGGACTGGAAGAATTACGTATTTGTTGGTAAATGTCAATTTCTGTGTAAACACACGACCCAATGGCAAAATATTTCCATCCATAATAATCAAAACTGACAGATGGGCAAAGTAAGAAACATGCTGCTTGAGAACTTACCCTGTTGTAGGAGCAGCAGTGATCTGTGTGCTCCGTATCACCTGTATCCCCAAAAGGTCTGTTACACTCCCCCCCGCCCATCCCCTGCTTGTCTCCTCTCCCTCTCTGAATGCCTGTGAAGTGGCTTTCCCCCTCCCCGCCCCCGGCAATGCTTGTGGGATGAAGGGGCTGGTTGAACAGCTGGAAGATCAGAAGAGCTCCTAGATAGACAAGTATCAGAGGGGTAGCCGTGTTAGTCTGGATCTGTAAAAGCAACAAAGAATCCTGTGGCACCTTATAGACTAACAGACGTTCTGCAGCATGAGCTTTCGTGGGTGAATACCCACTTCTTGCATCTGAAGAAGTGGGTATTCACCCACGAAAGCTCATGCTGCAGAACGTCTGTTAGTCTATAAGGTGCCACAGGATTCTTTGTTGCTTAGATAGACAAGGTGTCTGGGACTCTCATTAGGCAGCACTCACAGACCCAGAGCAGGGACACTGCATGGACACTGCCCAAGGTGGAGTGTGACCCACCAGATATAGCCAAGTCATCTCTAGTCGCAGGCCATGAGGAGCAGGTCCTTAAAAGGGGAAGGGGCCCTGTGCTCAGGAGTCACTCACAAGCTTGTACCTCCAGTGAATGCCCTTCGCCCCGACCGCCTGGCCAGTGGTTCGCTGTGTTACATTCCATCGCGCCTCGGGAAGACTTACCTTCATCGCACCGTCCATCACGGGGAAAAGGGAAGGAGAAAACTCAAAATGGTTCCTCCTGGTGCTCAAGTCCGTGATCCCAAATACTCTCTCAGTCCTCAGAGAGAGACCTGGAGAAGGAGACTTGCTGGAGCAAAGCCACAGGGGTCTCTGAGGTTTCCCTGGCCCCTCGCCCCTGTCCTGCCTGGCTGATGTCAGCATCTCTCTGTGAGGTCACCACCTCCCCACCAACTTGGACCAATAGTCTGAGGTCCTGCAAAAGGCCTTTGTGATGTCACTGCCACACCCCTCCCCTGCTGGGCTAATGTCCTGCCCCTGGCCAGGCACTTTGGAGGTTTGAGCTACTCCCTGTGGATCACCCCACTCAAGGAGCGTTCGTTCTAGGCACCAAGCCGGCTAGACAGGAAAACATCAGACGCTGCTCCCAATGCTACACTCAGTTTTTCAGAAATTAGTCGACTTCATGGCCAGAAGAGACCATTAGAGCATCTAATCTGACCCCCTGCATATCACAGGCCTCCTGTATGACACAAGAGCTACTTTTGGGGTAAACACATTCCAGAAAGGCATCTAGTCTTCATGAAATGACATCTAGAGATGGAGAATCCACCACTTTCCTTGGTAGCTTGTTCCTGTGGTGAATCATCCTCACTGGTGAATATTTGTGCCTTTGTTGTAATATGAATTTGTCTCTTTTCATCTTCCAACCATTGGGTCTTGTTATGCCTTTCTCTGCTCGATTCAAGAGCCCTTTAATACCCACTCTTTTCTCTCCATTAAGGCACTTCAAGATTCCATTAAGAATCTTCTTTTGATAAGCTAAACAGGTTGAGTTCTTTCAATAGCTCCCTGGAAGGCATTTTTCTCCAGCCCTCAGAACATTTGGTGGCTTTTTGCTGCCCCAGCTCCAATTTCACAACATCTTTTTCACATGAGGACACCAAAACTGGAGGCAGTATTCCAGTATCAGTCTCACTGATGCCGTGTCACTTCTTGTAATGTTATTGACATAATCTGTAACTGTATAGATCACTGCTGCGACCACAGTTCTATATTTGCAGCCAATATTGTCGAAAGGTTGTTGTGTAAGGGGTCTATGGAGAGGTTCTGATTGGCTGATTATAATGATGCTATCTCTAGATGTGTATCATTTTTGTAGTTGACGTTATGAATATTGGCTCTATGCTGCCCGTATTTCAAACTTGTGCTCTGCTTCCAGGGAACACCCCAGCCAGACAAGTTGGTATCAGTTCTGCCTAGAACGAACGCTCCTTGAGTGGGGTGATCCACCTGGAGTAGCTCAAACCTCCAAAGTGCCTGGCCAGGGGCAGGACATTGGCACAGCAAGGGAGGGGTGTGGCAGTGACATCACAAAGGTCTTTTGCAGGACCTCAGACTATTGGTCCAAGGTGGTGGGGAGGTGGTGACCTCACAGAGAGATGCTGACATCAGCCAGGCAGGACAAGGGCGAGGGGCCAGGGAACCCTCAGAGACCCCTGTGGCTTTGCTCCAGCAAGTCTCCTTCTCCAGGTCTCTCTTTGAGGACTGAGGGAGTATTCGGGTTCACGGACGTGAGCGCCACGAGGAACCTCTTTCGAGTTTTCTCCTTCCCTTTTAGTGATTTTACTAGAAAACAGCCGTCTCTGTTTAGAAGGTAAGAGCCTCCTGGAGGTCTGAAACCTGTTCAGTCTGATCCATCTGGTGAGAGTTGAATTCTAGGCATGGAAAACACAAGCTTAAGGAGGCCGAATTTTATTCTGAATTGTATTTGATCCCCACCAGTGAGCTGGGCCATCTTTTGGGCTCTCTGGTGAGAACCCTCAGCCTCCCGTCCTCAGTCTCTACCCTGATTGGCTGAGCAGGGGGTTATTGACAGGGAGGAGACTCAGGTCCTTGTTGGTCTCTTTTAAGACCAAGGAAATAAGTCAGAATCAGTTCTATGTTTGATGAATTTTGCTGCTTCTCTATATTAATGGTCTCTGAGCAGTTCATGATTCTCTCTAACATTGCAGTTCTCCTCAAATACTTGCTGAATAATTCCTGTGCACTGTTGTTGGTCTGGAGCTCATCTGAGAGCACTTTATTCAGGTTATTCAATGTCTGAAATTCAAGATCCGATGGTTAGTTTGAAAATCAGAGCTCTTGGGTCCTATTCCCAACTCTGCCACTGACTGGCTGTGTGACCTCAGACAAGTCAATTCTTCTTTCTCACATGTAGCTTCTCCCTCTTTCAAGGAGGGATAATAATGATCCGCTCCTACCTACCTCACGGTAGGTGGAGGATGGGGATCCATTGGAGAGTGTCACTAGGAGTAGTGCATAATATGAGGTGTCCTATCACATTTACTCAGAGCAGATTATGACATAATAGAATAGCTGAAATACTCTATTTGATTTGGTTTTTTTTAATTTTGAAATTGTTAAGAGCAGCAACGACTTAGCTCAGACTGAAGCATTATCTAAACATTATCTAATGTTTGAGATCGAAGTGTCTCCTCTTTGTGTGTGACGAGACAATTTAATGCACGGTGACAAACAGGAGATGCTTTTGTTTTGCAACAAAATATTTTTGCAAAGAACTTTCATCCCACTTGTTATGATTTCGAGAAACAAACTGGTTTAGTCTGAATGGGATTTTCTGACAAACGGTTTCAATGAAATTTCCCCACCATCTCGATTCCTGGGCTCCATCCCTGCCTCTGGGGGTTTGCTGTTTGTTAGAACAGGAGTAAGGACTTGTGGCTTCTCTTTCTGGCTCTGCCACTGCCTTGCTGGCCCTTGGGTAGGTCACTTCCCTTCTCTGTGCCTCAGGCTCCTCCCCATCTGTCCAATGGGAACAGGGACAATTCTCCAGCTCTGGGCAGTCGTGAGCCTGAGTGAGAGAAGGGGCGTTAAAGCCCTCTGTGAAGGAGAAAGGGGAGTTTCTTGGTGTTTGCACCAAGGAATTCTAAAGTTTGCTAAAATGTCTAGTCTATGGAAACAAGAAATGGTCGGGGCCAAACTTTTTAACCACTGCTTTTTTTTAAAGCCCATTCAGGGATGTGAGTCTCTGTCTTTTAGGTACCTGGGGTTCTTTGCCAGCAGGAGAGAAGAGGTTCCTGCCTCCATTTTTGTGGCCTTAACAAACCATGTGTTGTGCCCCAGTTCTCGTCTGAGATCCCTGAAAAAGAACATCTTCCCATCCATGAACAAGACAGGACCTATCTTTCAAAGGGGAACAAAGAGACCCCTGGGACTTACAGACTAGCTAGCCTCACTTCCATAGCTAGAGAGATACTGGAATATATTCTTAAACAATCAGTTTTCCAGCAGCACCTACAGGATAATTTGGTTCTTAGGACGAGGAGCATGGATTTGTCAAGAACAAATCATTCCAAACCAATCCTCTTTCCTTCTTTGGCAGGGTTCTGGGCCTAGTGGAGGTGGGTAAACAGTAGATGGGATCTATCTCAAGGGTTACTAAGGCTTTTGACACAGTCCCGCAGGACATTCTCACAAGCAAATGAGGGAAATGCAGTCTAGATGCAATCAGTGTCATGTGGGTGCAGAGCTGGTTGAAAGCCCAGACTCCAAGGGCCCTTCTCCATGGTTGGCTGCCCAACGGAGAGGGTGCACCTAGTGGGTCCGGCAGGGATCAGTCCGGGGTCCAGTACTATTCAATAGTTTCATGAATGATTTGGAAAATGGAGTGGAGAGCCTGCTTCTAAAATGTGCAAATGACACCAAGCACTTTGGAGCTCAGGACTGGAATTCAAAACACCCGTAACAAATTGGAGACTTGGTCTTCTTGAGCCAAACCCCATGGCTGGGCCTCTCTCTCTAGACTGGGCTGAAGTGAAACCCCAGAGCCAAACACTCCTCCTCCTGGGCAGTGCGCTCCGACCTTGAATGGTCAGATGCTGCTTAGCGCTGTCAGAGCAGCTCTGGCTGGGGGATTCTCCCAGCACTTTCCAATAGCGGGAAGGTACGAAATCCCCATTTGCCTGCTGGGGACGGAGCCCTAGAGGGGGGAGCAACTTGCCCAGAGTCCCACCGGAAAAGGAAAACAACCAGCAGTGGAACCAATAGGGGTGTCAGGATCTTGGAGGCGCTGTCACCCCCACACTAGGGCGGTGTTATGCACCCCCTGCGCCTGGCTGAGTTTCTCCATCCCTTGGCAATAAGACAGCCTAGAACCCCAACCAGGGTTATTCTATCTGCTACCCAAGATCCATATACCTGGAAATCCTGGATGCCCCATCATCTCAGGCATTGGCACCCTGACAGCAGGATTGTCTGGCTATGTAGACGCTCCATCATCATTCCACACAAAGATGGACTACAAGCCGTCAGGAACAGTATCCCCGATAATGTCACAGCAAACCTGGAGGCTGAACTTTGTGACTTTGTCCTCACCCATAACTATTTCACATTTGGGGACAATGTTTACCTTCAAGTCAGCGGCACTGCTATGGGTACTCACATGGCCCCACAGTGTGCCAACGTTTTTATGGCTGACTTAGAACAATGCTTCCTCAGCTCTCGTCCCCTAATGCCCCTACTCTAGTTGTGCTACACTGATGACATCTTCATCATCTGGTCCCATGGAAAAGAAAAGCCTTGAGGAATTCCACCATGATTTCAACAATTTCCATCCCACCTACAATCTCTGCCTGGACCAATCCACACAAGAGATCCACTTCCTGGACACTACTGTGCTAATAAGCGATGGTCACATGAACACCACCCTATACCGGAAACATACTGAACGCTATACTTACCTACATGTCTCCAGCTTTCACCCAGACCACATCACACAATCCATTGTCTACAGCCAAGCTCTAAGATACAAGCGCATTTGCTCCAACCCCTCAGACAGAGACAAACACCTACAAGATCTCTATCAAGCGTTCTTACAACTACAGTACCCACCTGCTGAAGTGAAGAAGCAGATTGACAGAGCCAGAAGAGTACCCAGAAGTCACCTACTATAGGACAGGCCCAACAAAGAAAGTAACAGAACCCCACTAGCCATCACCTTCAGCCCCCAACTAAAACCTCTCCAGTGCATCATCAAGGATCTACAACCCATCCTGAAGGACAATCCTCACTCTCACAGATCTTGGGAAACAGGTCAGTCCTTGCTTACTGACAGCCACCCAACCTGAAGCAAATACTTACCAGCAACCACACAACAAAAACACTAACCCAGGAACCTATCCTTGCAACAAAGCCCATTGCCAACTCTCTCCCCATATCTGTTCAGGGGACACCATCATAGGACCTAATCACATCAGCCATGCCATCAGGGGCTCATTCACCTGCACATCTACCAATGTGATATGTGCCATCATGTGCCAGCAATGCCTCTCTGCCATGTACATTGGCCAAACCAGAGAGAATAAATGGACACAAATCAGACATCAAGAATTATAACATTCAAACACAGCCAGAGAACACTTCAATCTCCCAGGTCACTCGATTACAGACCTAAATGTCACAATATTACAACAAAAAACCTTCAACAACAGACTCCCACGAGAGATGCTGAATTGGAATTAATTTGCAAACTGGACACCGTTAAATTAGGCTTGAATAAAGACTGGGAGTGGGTGGGTCATTACACAAAGTAAAACTATTTCCCCATCTTTATTTGTCCCCCTACTGTTACTCACACCTTCTTGTCAACTGTTGGAAATGGGCCATCCTGATTGTCACTGATTTCTCACATGTAGCTTCTCCCTCTTTCAAGGAGGGATAATAATGATCCGCTCCTACCTACCTCACGGTAGGTGGAGGATGGGGATCCATTGGAGAGTGTCACTAGGAGTAGTGCATAATATGAGGTGTCCTATCACATTTACTCAGAGCAGATTATGACATAATAGAATAGCTGAAATACTCTATTTGATTTGGTTTTTTTTAATTTTGAAATTGTTAAGAGCAGCAACGACTTAGCTCAGACTGAAGCATCTTATCTAATGTTTGAGATCGAAGTGTCTCCTCTTTGTGTGTGACGAGACAATTTAATGCACTGTGACAAACAGGAGATGCTTTTGTTTTGCAACAAAATATATTTGCAAAGAACTTTCATCCCACTTGTTATGATTTCGAGAAACAAACTGGTTTAGTCTGAATGGGATTTTCTGACAAACGGTTTCAATGAAATTTCCCCACCATCTCGATTCCTGGGCTCCATCCCTGCCTCTGGGGGTTTGCTGTTTGTTAGAACAGGAGTAAGGACTGGTGGCTTCTCTTTCTGGCTCTGCCACTGCCTTGCTGGCCCTTGGGTAGGTCACTTCCCTTCTCTGTGCCTCAGGCTCCTCCCCATCTGTCCAATGGGAACAGGGACAATTCTCCAGCTCTGGGCAGTCGTGAGCCTGAGTGAGAGAAGGGGCGATAAAGCCCTCTGTGAAGGATAAAGGGGAGTTTCTTGGTGTTTGCACCAAGGAATTCTAAAGTTTGCTAAAATGTCTAGTCTATGGAAACAAGAAATGGTCGGGGCCAAACTTTTTAACCACTGCTTTTTTTTAAAGCCCATTCAGGGATGTGAGTCTCTGTCTTTTAGGTACCTGGGGTTCTTTGCCAGCAGGAGAGAAGAGGTTCCTGCCTCCATTTTTGTGGCCTTAACAAACCATGTGTTGTGCCCCAGTTCTCGTCTGAGATCCCTGAAAAAGAACATCTTCCCATCCATGAACAAGACAGGACCTATCTTTCAAAGGGGAACAAAGAGACCCCTGGGACTTACAGACTAGCTAGCCTCACTTCCATAGCTAGAGAGATACTGGAATATATTCTTAAACAATCAGTTTTCCAGCAGCACCTACAGGATAATTTGGTTCTTAGGACGAGGGAGCATGGATTTGTCAAGAACAAATCATTCCAAACCAATCCTCTTTCCTTCTTTGGCAGGGTTCTGGGCCTAGTGGAGGTGGGTAAACAGTAGATGGGATCTATCTCGGGGTTACTAAGGCTTTTGACACAGTCCCGCAGGACATTCTCACAAGCAAATGAGGGAAATGCAGTCTAGATGCAATCAGTGTCATGTGGGTGCAGAGCTGGTTGAAAGCCCAGACTCCAAGGGCCCTTCTCCATGGTTGGCTGCCCAACGGAGAGGGTGCACCTAGTGGGTCCGGCAGGGATCAGTCCGGGGTCCAGTACTATTCAATAGTTTCATGAATGATTTGGAAAATGGAGTGGAGAGCCTGCTTCTAAAATGTGCAAATGACACCAAGCACTTTGGAGCTCAGGACTGGAATTCAAAACACCCGTAACAAATTGGAGACTTGGTCTTCTTGAGCCAAACCCCATGGCTGGGCCTCTCTCTCTAGACTGGGCTGAAGTGAAACCCCAGAGCCAAACACTCCTCCTCCTGGGCAGTGCGCTCCGACCTTGAATGGTCAGATGCTGCTTAGCGCTGTCAGAGCAGCTCTGGCTGGGGGATTCTCCCAGCACTTTCCAATAGCGGAAGGTACGAAATCCCCATTTGCCTGCTGGGGACGGAGCCCTAGAGGGGGGAGCAACTTGCCCAGAGTCCCACCGGAAAAGGAAAACAACCAGCAGTGGAACCAATAGGGGTGTCAGGATCTTGGAGGCGCTGTCACCCCCACACTAGGGCGGTGTTATGCACCCCCTGCGCCTGGCTGAGTTTCTCCATCCCTTGGCAATAAGACAGCCTAGAACCCCAACCAGGGTTATTCTATCTGCTACCCAAGATCCATATACCTGGAAATCCTGGATGCCCCATCATCTCAGGCATTGGCACCCTGACAGCAGGATTGTCTGGCTATGTAGACGCTCCATCATCATTCCACACAAAGATGGACTACAAGCCGTCAGGAACAGTATCCCCGATAATGTCACAGCAAACCTGGAGGCTGAACTTTGTGACTTTGTCCTCACCCATAACTATTTCACATTTGGGGACAATGTGTACCTTCAAGTCAGCGGCACTGCTACGGGTACTCACATGGCCCCACACTATGCCAACGTTTTTATGGCTGACTTAGAACAACGCTTCCTCAGCTCTCATCCCCTAAGGCCCCTACTCTACTTGTGCTACACTGATGACATCTTCATCATCTGGTCCCATGGAAAAGAAAAGCCTTGAGGAATTCCACCATGATTTCAACAATTTCCATCCCACCTACAACCTCTGCCTGGACCAATCCACACAAGAGATCCACTTCCTGGACACTACTGTGCTAATAAGCGATGGTCACATGAACACCACCCTATACCGGAAACATACTGAACGCTATACTTACCTACATGTCTCCAGCTTTCACCCAGACCACATCACACAATCCATTGTCTACAGCCAAGCTCTAAGATACAAGCGCATTTGCTCCAACCCCTCAGACAGAGACAAACACCTACAAGATCTCTATCAAGCGTTCTTACAACTACAGTACCCACCTGCTGAAGTGAAGAAGCAGATTGACAGAGCCAGAAGAGTACCCAGAAGTCACCTACTATAGGACAGGCCCAACAAAGAAAGTAACAGAACCCCACTAGCCATCACCTTCAGCCCCCAACTAAAACCTCTCCAGTGCATCATCAAGGATCTACAACCCATCCTGAAGGACAATCCCTCACTCTCACAGATCTTGGGAAACAGGTCAGTCCTTGCTTACTGACAGCCACCCAACCTGAAGCAAATACTTACCAGCAACCACACAACAAAAACACTAACCCAGGAACCTGTCCTTGCAACTAAGCCCATTGCCAACTCTCTCCCCATATCTGTTCAGGGACACCATCATATGACCTAATCACATCAGCCATGCCATCAGGGGCTCATTCACCTGCACATCTACCAATGTGATATGTGCCATCATGTGCCAGCAATGCCTCTCTGCCATGTACATTGGCCAAACCAGAGAGAATAAATGGACACAAATCAGACATCAAGAATTATAACATTCAAACACAGCCAGAGAACACTTCAATCTCCCAGGTCACTCGATTACAGACCTAAATGTCACAATATTACAACAAAAACCTTCAACAACAGACTCCACGAGAGATGCTGAATTGGAATTAATTTGCAAACTGGACACCGTTAAATTAGGCTTGAATAAAGACTGGGAGTGGGTGGGTCATTACACAAAGTAAAACTATTTCCCCATCTTTATTTGTCCCCCTACTGTTACTCACACCTTCTTGTCAACTGTTGGAAATGGGCCATCCTGATTGTCACTACAGGTTTTTTTCTCCTGCTGATAATAGCTCACCTTAACTGCTCACTCTCATTATAGTGTGGATGGCAACACCCATTTTTTCATGTTCTCTGTGTATATATATATCTTCCTGCTGTATTTTCCACTGTATGCATCGGATTAAGTGGATTTTAGCCCACAAAAGCTTATGTTCAAATAAGTTTGTTAGTCTCTAAGGTGCCACAAGTACTCATTATTTTTGCAGATAAATTCATGGAGGTGAAGTCCATTAATGGCTATTAGGCAGCCTGGGTAAGGAATGGTATCCCTAGCCTCTGTTTGTCAGAGGGTGGAGATGGATGGCAGGAGAGAGATCACTTGATCATTTCCGGTTAGGTTCACTCCCTCTGGGGCACCTGGCATTGGCCACTGTTGGCAGACAGGATATGGGGTTGGATGGACCTTTGGTCTGACCCAGTCTGGCCATTCTTCTGTTCTTATGAAGGGAGGGGCAGAGCCCTGCAACAGAGTTTCTGTAGTGTAGTTGTTATCACGTTTGCCTAACACGCAAAAGGTCCCTGGTTCAAAACCAGGCAGAAACATGATGGCTTAATTTTTCCCAGCTCCTAGTGGCCTGTCCCTGCTGTTGTAGGAGCAGCAGTGATTTCTTTGCTCAATAGGTCTGTTATACTTCCCCCATTCCCATTTTTGTCTCCTCTCCCTCTCTGAATGCCTGTGAAGTGGCTTTCCCCCTCCCTCTCCCGCTCCCTCCTGGAATGCTTGTGGGATGAAGCGGCTGGTTGAACAGCTGGAAGATCAGAAGAGCTCCTAGATAGACAAGATGTCTGGGACTCTAATTAGGCAGCGATCACACACCCAGAGCATGGACATTGCCCAAGGTGGAGTGTGACCCACCAGATGCAGCCAAGTCATCTCTAGTCGCAGGCCATGAGGAGCAGGTCCTTAAAAGGGGAAGGGGCCCTGTGTTCAGGAGTCACTCACAGGCTTGTACCTCCAGTGAATGCCCTTCGCCCGGACCGCCTGGCCAGTGGTTCGCTGCATTGCAGTTCATTGTGCATCAGGAAGACTTACCTTCATCGCACCGTCCATCACGGCGCTGTGGGACACTTACCTGGCAGAATCCTGTGCCTGCCTCTTGGCTTCCCAGGGATGGCTACTTGCAGCCCAGGAGAAGAAGGATGGTTCTGGTGAAAGAAAGACAAGCAAAGCTCTGGGAGGAAATTTGGGTGTGGGCTCTGCGCTGGGGGGTGGGGGTGGGGTGCAGGAGGGGTGGTGCAGCTCCCAAAGTGACCGGTACACACAACCCTCTGGCAGCAGCTCCTAGATGAGTGGGGCCAGGGGATCTCCATGTGCTGCTGTCTGCAGGCGCTGCCTCCAGAGCTCCCATTGGCTACAGTTCCTGGCCAATGGGAGCTGCAGAGTCGGTGCTCGGGGCAGGGGCAGCACGTGGAGACACTCCCCCCACCCCAGGGCATGCTGGGACATGCCAGCCACTTCTGGGAGCGGCACGGAGGGATGGATGTAGAGTGGGCAGGGAGCCACGTTAGTGCTGCTGGCACATCTCTGCACACCCGTTGTGGGAGGGGAGCAGAGGGCCTCTATGTGCTGCCTGGGGTAGGGGCAGTGCACAGAGCTGCCTCCCCTCCCGGGTCTATTACAGGAGTGGGTGGGTGGGTCTTTTGGCCTGCAAGGTGCAGCAGGTCAGACTAGATGATCACACTGGTCCCTTCTGACCTTAAAGGCTCTGAGTCTAAAAGGGAGAGGGAAGTAAAGGAATTAAAAAAAAAAAAAGAAATGAAGCATTGTAATACCAGGATGACTCCAACTGCTCATTATATAGTCCCACCCCTTTCTTCCTCCACTGGGTGTTTAATGACCTGTTGGGATTTGGGATACTGATTCTTTCATTCCATTGATAAACTGATACAACATGACTGAAATTAAACCAATTCCCAGTGGAGGAATCATCACATCATTGCATTGGCTGGGAATTGAACCCAGGTCAACTGCTTGGAAGGCAGCTATGCTCACCACTATACCACCAATGCATCTGGTGAAACCCTCTGATTTTTCACACTTGGTGTCTGGTCACCTTACTTCTCAGCATGAGGCAAATGTCTCTGTGGTCTCTGCCATTCATCGTGGGGAATTTCCCCACTGATAACAGTTCTTGCTGGGTTGGGGATGGGAGAGAGAAGAGGGGTTTATTCTGTTTCATTCCTCTCCATTTTCTGTTCCTCCCCGTCCCTTCCATGGTCCTCCCTTCCATTTCAGACTGTGCAGTGACACCCTTCCCGCACCCAGGACTCTCGAGCCTCTGGAGCAGCACGATCCCATGAGATCCTCAGTGACCAAGGGTCTTTTCCAACTTCCAGGAGACCCAGCTTGAATCTAAAGGAAGCTCTGTTCCTTCCTGGGGATCCTCTCTCCCTTCATGGAGATCAAGAGCATGAAGCCTCTGCCTTGCCTCCTGGGTCTGAATTAATGTCCCATTTCCCACTATCTGCTCGAAAGAAACAAATGTTTCTAACCCAGGTGAGGGCGTTAATTCAGCTGGAATCCTTCACCCACATTCCTTAGGAGATATAGACTCTCTGTGACACAGACTGACTGGGGTTCATCTCTGCATGTCCCCAATGGGGAAGGAAAGACACTGAGGGGGAAGGAAGAAGATGGACAGAAGGAGTCAAATGGGGCTAGACCAGAATAGGACATTTTCTGCCTGTTAAAATGTACTAGACTCTAATTGCTTAAAACAAAACAAAAACCCACCAGCTTCTGTTTGAACCATCAGCTTTTCACAGAGCAGCCAAAGTGGTGAAGCACAGACACACATAACCGCCTACAGCCCAAGTTTGTCTAAGAAGCACCTATAGTGGCTCATGCAGGGGGAAATGCAGCTGTGGGTGTGAGTTCAGGCCTCACCCAGAGCATTGATTTTCATTAGCCACGGAGCTTCCCCTACTTGCTTTGCCCAATTCACATGGAAAGTGCCATAGGAGGGTGATGAGAGTAAATTCTAAACTCTGAAATGCGGAGGTTGGCCCAGAGATTGGGATAAGGGGTTTGAAGAGAAAAAGCTCTAAGAGTATAAAACCAGACAGTCTCCAGGGGCAGGTCCGGTACAACGCCTCAACAGGGAGCCATTTGGGGGGGTTCACTCCCTCTGTTAAATGTCCTGAGAGGTATTTGAAGGTGAAGATAACGCCATGGCTAACAGGTGACTGGCATGTCCTGGGTTAAAGAAAGGGACCTTGGTTAATAGTCTGAAGATTTGTGTTACCATCACTGTCTGACCCCCCTTCAGTGTGGAGCAGGTTTGTACGTTGCTGTGTGGAACGCACAGACTCCTGGAGAGCAGGGGCAGCTGTTTCCATGGCAGAGAGCCTGGCACTTAGGAGACTTTCTACACTTGCTGTTTTGAAGCAATTCAGTAAAATAACAGTGGAGCTACAATGTCTGGTCCAAAATTTCAGCCCCCCTGGTGCAAAAACGCTATTTTAAGATCTACATCGGAGGCTCCCGGCACTAGGACACCTGACCAGAGAGCTCAGTGGGGGCGTAACAGCTGCTGACTCTGAGGGTCCCGGGCTAAATCCACTTGCAGGGGGAAGTGTTTTCCCACTACCAGGGGAGAAGCCCTAAGAGTCGCTGCCACTCCAGCTGCTGCTAGGGCAGGGGGGAGCCCCAGGGGGCCAGCTGCTGCTCTGGCCACCCCAGAAGTGCTGCCAGAGGCCACCAGGCTGTGGCTGCTCCTGCTGCCCTCGGGACCACTGGACAAGTGGTCCCCGGGCCAGCCGCATTGGCCGCTGCTTGGGCGGTCCCTGGAGCCAGTTGATTGAGTGGCCCTGGAGTCAGCCACTGTGGCCACTGCAGAAGTCACGGAGGTTGCAGGAAGTCACAGAATCCATCACTTCAACCACCTCCGTGACAGACACGGAGACAAACCCCTCCCTGCTGTGACTGCAGTTCCTGGAAGGAAAGAGAAGAACAGAAAGTGACGAGAGAAAGAAAAAGAGAGATTCCCTGTCACCTCTCTCCCTGCTGCCTCCCCCCTTGTATTCTGTAACCCCATCTCACTGGGTTCCCTGTGCTGGTGCCATCGGGGTGACACTAGAGTTCTGGGGATTTGGGGGGCTCTTCATTTCTCAACATTTCACACAAATGTGTCTTTGGGCTGAAATTTCTCCTGTTAGCCTCTCAGTCAGAGCTGTACCCGACCCTGTTTGCGTTGGGGGGGGGAAGAGGGGAGATGTAAATTGCAGAGCAGGCAGAGAAGTCGCTCATAAAGGGTCATATTGATCTGGTGACTGGTTCTGACCGGGGTCACACGTCCTCTGACACAGGCTCATGTGCAGAACATGGGAGCTCTGGCTTGTCCTAAATGCTGTAGACTGAGAGTTCCTGGAAAGGGCAGGGGAGAGGGAGCAAGAGGAGAAAGGCAGAGACATTGGAGATGAGTAATTGGGGGAAGAAGAAGGAGAGAACAGAGAGACAATAAATGATTGAAGCAGAACAGGTGTCCCAACTCAGTCTTGCTCATCACAGGTGTTCAGAGAGACAGGTAGTTTTCCAGTGTCAAGTCTGAACTTTGATTCTAACAATGTGCATTGAAATATCAAGGGGATCTCCACATACCTGATCTCTTCCCTCTCCCCTTTTTTAGTATTAATTTTTATTTTGATGTGTTTGGCTTAACTGTGATCGTCTCTTTCCCCACCTGTATTGCAATTTGGGGTTTATGTTTATTTTGCCTCCCTGTTGTTCATGTCATTATAACAGCAAAGGAATCTGCAGGAGCAAAAACTGACTCAAAACTTCATTTCCCCACCATGCAGGAACATCCTACAAACAGCTCACGCAGCTGGAATCATAACACGCAAGGCCAGGGGATGGGAGATGCAGGTTTCCAAGTGTTCTGTCTTTCTCAGATGACACATTCCAGCCCCTTGTGTGCCTCCATCCTGTATGACCTGCTGGACTTCGACACATTTATTGTCTCATTCTATAGATAATGTGATTGTAACACAATGTGACTGAAATTAAACCACTTCCAGATGAGGAAACAACAGAAGAGAAAAGCCATTATTGCATTGGCTGAGAATCAAACCCAGATGAATTGCTTAGAAGACACCTACGCACACCACTATACCACCACTGCGTCTGGCAGGAGTAGCTTTCCTGCAGGCTCTGTGTGCTGGCAAAGGGGGTGACACATGACCATGGAAGGAGTGAGCAGGGTGGATGGGCTGGAAGCTGCCTGACAGCTGGGAGCAGAGTTACCATCCCAGAGTGACTGAAAGGGGGCAATGGTGAAAACAGATCTCACTGGGAGCTGGCCCCACACCAGCCCCACCCCTAGGAGAGGGGAACTGAAGCTCAACTTCAATCACAGAAAAATCTTCCCTGAGAAGGAAGGGGACAGCTTGTTTTAAAGACCAGGTTTGTGTTTGTTTCTGGTACATATGGAGGGGCTGGGTAGTGCTGATTCCAGTCCCCAGACTCTGGGAGGATAAGGAACAAATTCAGGCTGCCAGTGACCTGCAGGAGGGAGATGATCTTTTGACAGTGACGGACGCCTTGTCCTAAAGGCCTTTGTCTACCCCCTTCCAGTGACTGTTTGGTACAGGAATGCAGCCCCCACTCCTGGGTCTCTCCTGGGGAAATAATGTTTCTGTGCAAAACACCAAAGCTTTTAACAGAAAGGAAGAAAAGGAAATGGCCACACGATGGGACTAGGACATAAGGAATGAAACACAAGATCCTTCTCCCATGTGCATTGACTTTTAACCTTGTTTGTGGTGGTGTTGTATCCATGTTGGTCCCAGGGGTCCTCTGGGGCGCCGGGCATTGGCCACTTTCGGGAGAGTGGGCTAGATGAACTGGTCTGACTCAGTGTGGCTGTTCTTATGTTCTAACTGCTGGTTATGGAAGAGACGACCTTCCAGGCTACACAGAACTGAAGAAGTGTGTGGGGTTAGCTCCACAGCTTGTCTCTTTCACCAACAGAGGTTGGTCCTCTGCAAGCTCTTACCCTCACCCGCCTTGTCTCTCTTGGACTCTGAAAAGTGCTTTCTCTCCACTCCCTTTGGAGAGAAGTTAAGTTTCCCTTTGGGCAACTATCAGGCTGAAGCAATTGTATTGATTGTGACACTAGAATTGAAGATTTTATATTATAAATAAATGAGTCTAAACCTGAGGTTCTGGTTTTCACATTGGATTTTCTAACTCAGTTCCCAATGCTCTTCTAGAAAGGCCTCCAGGCTGCCTGCCCAGCCCAGCAAAAGTGGCCAGGAGAAAGCCCACACTGCTGCTCTTTCAGGTACTTGAAGGCTGCTATCAAATCCCCCCTCACTCCGTCAGTCCCCAATCTGTGGCAGTGCCTGGGATTCTTCCATCCTAAGTGCAGGACTCTGCACTTCTCCTTGTTGAACCTCCTCAGATTTCTTTGGGCCCAAACCTCCAATTTGTCTAGGTCACTCTGGACCCAAACCCTGTCCTCCAGCGCTTGGATTCTTTACATGCTTTCACAGAGCACAGAGCACATGTTCCATGATTTCATAGGGCAGAGTTTTGTGCTATCGGGAGCTTTCCCTGTGTGGATTTGACAGGTGGATCAACACAGAGACACGTTGTGACCATTCTCAGGGTGCTGAGGACTGAGAGTCTCCTTGTTGCCACCTGCCACAAGGAAGAGGGAGTTTTGCATTTGGCAGCTGGATGTTAGTGACCAAACTCACCAGCCTGCTGGAACTCAAGGACCCTCCTCTGAGCTACAACAGCGACCTTAACCCTTGAGTTCCTTCAATGTGTCCCCCTCTGGGGTCCAGCCCGGATCACCAGATCCCTGGTGAAATCCCAGATCCTCTCTTGCCCAAGTATCCCAGGTTACTAGTTTTACTGTGGACCATTGCTACTGTATCTCACACAGCACTTGAGTACAGTTATTGAACAAGCAAAAAATTTATTTCACAACGGATAGAGATTTAAACAAACAAACGTGAGTGATGGAAACCAACTGTTACCAACTAAACAAAGGCAGAAAGTGATAGAATAGAAAGGCCAGCACAAAAAACAGAGAGAGGAACAATAAGATACTAAAAGGATAATGGTTGGAACTCTCCATTTCTCTCAGTCTTTGGACTGATGGGTACTAGAGCTGAAGCAACAGTTGAGGAACCAGGGTAAATTAAATGTAAGGTTTGAGCTGCTAGTGAAGCATTTTCCACACTCACGGCATTCCTAGGGGCTCTCTCCTCCGTGGATTGTTTGATGCCTAATAAGGTGCGAACTGCGATTGAAGCATTTCCCACACTCACGGCATTCAAAGGGCCTCTCCACTGTGTGGATTCTCTGATGTTGAGAAAGGTTTGAGCTGCTAGTGAAGCATTTCCCACACTCACGGCATTCATAGGGCCTCTCTCCTCTGTGGATTGTTTGATGCCTAATAAGGTGTGAACTGTGATTGAAGGTTTTCCCACACTCACTGCATTCATAGGGCCTGTCCCCTGTGTGGATCCTCTGATGTACAGAAAGGGCTGAGCTGTGAGAGAAGGTTTTTCCACACTCCCTGCATGTATTTTTTTTCTTTCGCCTGAGGATTTCCTGCTGTGTTGTGGTTTCCATGAGGATCTTCTGAGTTCCCCAACAGGAAATAAATTTATCCACTTTCTTCCCTGGCTGGTTTCCTTGATCTGTTTTTGGTCTGTGCTGAATCTCCCAGGATTTTCCCTGCTCATGACTCCTGGACACATTCCTTTTCGATCTTTGCGATAATGCTCTGTTTTTACCCACTGGCTCAACATTTTCAGGCTGAGAATTCTGCTCCTCTTTCTCACATGCCATTGCATCACCTGCTGTGATAGAGACAGAAACCTCAGACAGGGATGGAAAGGGGAAGACCAAACAAAACAAGTGCTGAAGACAGGTCAAATAAAAATCAGGAGCTGAACTCCCCCAAACTCTTCCCCCAAATAGGAGAGAGGAGGGGGATGAATTCAGCCTTCACATCCCATCCAAATACGCAGGGGGAAGGGAGGAAGCTACTGCCTGGTGTCTGCTAGGATCTATAGGAAGCCATGAACTATATTTACCCTGAGGATATGACCCCTGCAAGGGACAATAACGACCCTAGGCTTTTTTGGGCATCCCAGATGTTTCCTTCAGGCACTTACAGATTCTGAGGTGGTTTAATGTTTCCTCACCTGTGCAGGGAGATCTCAGGATCTCTCTTTCCTTTGAACTCTGGAGGTTTGGGACCCATGGCTCTTCCCCTTGTTCCAGCTGGGAGATCACATCACGCTGGAAAACTAGAAACCCTGCTCAGATGAAAGAAAACAAAGGAGTTCAGTTGATTTCATAAGACTTGGTCATAAAAAAAAACATTCTATTCATTTAACTTCAGTGCTTAGTGAGACCTGGTGGGCCAGGGGCAGTTCTCACTGAAAATGCCAAGATCAGGGCAGGCTGAAAAAAGGGAGAGCAGATGCTCCCAAAACTGCTGGTTAACACTGAAGTTAAACTCACTGACCAGTCACAAACTGTGCTTCTGATCCCCCACACGGGTAAGCGAGAAGCTGAAAAAAGAAATCACACGGCCCCCTTTATTCCATCCCAGTTCTCTGGCTCCTAATCAGCAACTAGGTCCAGTACAGTGAGAGGTTATTTAAAAACTCTGCTCACATAAACAAAGTGTTCTTCTGACCCCAAAGGCTCAGCCACATCACCAGGTCAGTATAGGTTTGGATATTACCCAAAATTCCATCCTTCCAGCCAATCCTTTAGCATCTAAATGAAAGGTTTAAATGAAAGAAAGACAGAAAGAAGTTAAATGGAAAAGCAGTCAGATACATTCCAAAATGGATATATCAGGTTCTTAGCAGTATTGGTGAGTTGCTGGCTTGAAAGTCCGTCTGGAACACATCCACAGTTTGGATGGGTTACTCAGTCCTTTGTTCCAGGGTTCAGTTTGTAGAGAAGTTGCTCCAGAGGTAGGAAGGGGGATTGAAGACAAAATGGAGATGATGCAGCTGCCCTTTATATTCCTTTTGCCATGTGGCCTGTACTTCCTGTGTCCCAAACACAAGCTTCACAGCACGTGGCATGGAAAAGCCTTGGAGTTTTCAGTATACAGGCATACCCTGACATGTCTTGCTGACTCAATAGGTGTATCCCCTTGGTCCTTTCCATGGGCTCATTGTACAGCTGATGACCCTGAATGGGCCATCAAACAGGCTAAGTAGTGTTGATGCCAATATGTCTGGGGGTGTCACCCAGAAATACTGCACAAATCTGGAAATACAGATATACCCCACATATCTATAACTCACAATACAAAGGTGATACAAACATAGAAACAAAATTATCATACTTGGCAAATCATAACATTTTTACTGACACCTTACATGGCATATCTAGCACGATTCATTGCAATTTTATCAGATTATATTATTATTTTATTATTAATACCAAAGTGTCTCACAATTCCATACAGTGTCACACTTGGTAAACCAGTGAATTCCCTGGATCAGTTCCCCAGGGCCTTGAAGATGCCGAACACTATGCTTATAAGGGATTGAAATACCCACATATCTGCTGGGAACACACACACAGACACTGTGTCAGTCTATACCCCTGTGTTCACTCTTCTAGAAAATTATGATCAATTTTGTACGCAGTATGGCTTGTGAGGTATCATTTGAAAACGCATAATCTACTGAATATTATCCTCCTGTTAAAATGTGTAGTAACACTGTATGTAAAGTTATGAGATTTTACAGTATGAGATTACTGAAAATGTTACAATTCTGGGGAACACCCACAGACCAGTTCCTCAGAAACAGCAAGGCAAACAGCTGGTCAAACAGCCATTCTCCTGTAGGGGGAAGGTGTGAAGAAGACATTTACATTCCATCACAGGGACCTCTTGAAGCTGTTGTGGAAAACAACCACACGATTGATTTTGAATCAGCTCAGCCTGAGGCTCTTTTCTTAGTTAACAGTGCGCAGGGGGCGACAGCTATTGGAATACTGTCCCCTGAGCTAAAAATCACACAAGCCTTTTAAAGCTAAAAACCCCAAACAACGACACATATGTTGCACATCAATTACCTTATTTGGAATATATTGCAAAATATGATGCAAGCAATGTTGGAAATAATTAAGAAAGGGATAGATACGACAGAATATATCATATATCATAATCGTAAAAACAGCAAATAAATCCATGATAGACCCACATCTTGAATACTGCATGAAGATGTTGTCGCCCCATCTCAAAAAAAGATACATTAGAATTGGAAAAGGTTCAGAAAAGGGCAACAAAAATGATTAGGAGTATGGAACAGTTATGCCAGACCTAACCCCCAGTTTCACTTGAGCAAACAGGAGATATTTGACACTCTGCGATACGGCTCCTGTGCTCTGTTCCCAAAGTGTTCTGCAGCAGGGGAGGGTCTTTGGTAGTGTGTGTGTGTCACTGGCATATTGGGGTGATGCTGAAACAGGACAGAGTAGAGGTGGCATCATGGGGCTGGCATGAACCTTATCTCTTCATTTCCCCTTCCAAGATCCGAGGGGACAGGAACCCTTACCCAGCGAGGTCACAGTCTCATAGTTCTCCTGCATGACATCCCAGTAGAGGGTTCTCTGAGCAGGGTCCAGCAGAGCCCACTCTCCCCTGGTGAAATACACAGCCACCTCCTCGAAGGTCACCGGCCCCTGAAAGACCAAGAGTCCAACACTCAGGATCTTTCCCCACTCACAGCCCCACTATTTGTGGCAGAGAGGAGCCAATCAAATGGAAGCTCTGGGTGGATCACAGTCAACAAAGTCCCACCCCAACCCCGCTCAGCGTATCCAGCAAATACCAGGGTGAGGGGATGAAGAGAGAGCCCCTTGTCTCTCCCAGCAGATCCATCACACACCTACTAGCCTCCGACTGATACAGGAGATGGAGCCCCTAGCAGGGTCCAGGGAGAGCTCCCTGGTAGGAAGCCCAAAAACCTCCTCATTGTGAGGAGCGGGATATGAAGGGAGAGGCAGCTCCAATAAGCCTGACTCATGGGTGCCCCCTTCTTATCTCACAGCAGCCGCTGGTTAGTGAGCTCAGGCTCCAGCACTGGGAGTCTGGTCAGTTTGACTAGCTCCATGTAGGTGGGCTATTTTCTTTCTTCACAAATTAGGGAATTTCCACCTCTGAACCTCCTGGGTCTGTTCCTAGAATCTAGGGCACTTATTAAATAACTCCCAGCAGGTTTGCCACACCCTGGCCTCCTCCTTTCCCCACGCTGTGAATTTCCTGCCCCGCTCCACCCTCCAGACCAGACTGTGCAAACCTTCCCATCTCCGGTGTATTTGCTCTCCCTCTCCTCCAGCAGGAACCCACCAGCAAACCCCCAATAATCTCTACCTGAGTTGGCTCCACTGCAGCCATTTCTCTTCCCTGTCCCACGGCAGGCTGGGATGAGCTGGAGCAAAACATGGACGTCATTCTGCAGCCTGTCTGGGGGAGAAGGGCAGTTGTGGGCGTCTCACAACCGGTTTTAGTTCATTTCACATCAGAATTCCCCCAGGCCCCTTCCCTGCAGACAGACACCCTAGATCCTGCCATGCTGGGAAATGCTCAGTCTGTTTATTACAATGTAGACCTGGCCCCTCCTGCCAGGCTAAGCCCACAGAGACATTTATAACCTCCCTTCTCCCTATCCTCACCCCATAACAAAGTCTCTGAACACAAGGCTAGAAAAGAGCAGAACCAAAGGAGTCACTGTGGGGGATTCCCTCGGACACTGACCCCACAGCAGCCACACCCCAGCAGGGGGAATATGGAGTCAGGAATTGGCTTTTCCTCTCTCTGATCCTTGTTTTGTTCACTGGAAAGTGGTTCTGTCCAGGGATGCAGCAATACATGTGTCTGGGTGGACTAGAGAGCTGGAAATCTCTCCCCCCTCATTTCTCCCACTTCCCCTTTCAGTCTCTCCTTCCCCTGTCCTCTCTCCCTGCCCCTCTGGATGGGACAGTCCCATTCCTGGGGGCTTTGCTCTCCCAGGGCTGGATTTTCTCCTGGCAATTGCTACTGGAAGGAGAAATGAGGAGGGGCTGTTTCTGCAGAGTCATTTTCTTGCCAGACCCCAGCACTTTCCCTGAGGTCTTTCAATTACCTGGAGACTCTGGCTCAGAATTTAGTATTAACAGGGCCCAGGGCTGCCCTAGGGGGCTAGGACCAGCTGGAGAAAGTCATCCCCTGGGCCAGGCAGAGAAGCAGCTTTAATTAAGGTCACTTCCTAGCACAGAACCCCGCTGGGGGAGCAGCAGCTGCTAAGCCTGGTCTCCCAGATCACAATGGAGGCTGCAGCGTCTGACCCAGGAAGCTGAACCCCAATATCCTGAGCAGAGAGGGACAGAGCGTTTGAGCAGCTTCCCTCCTTTAGTTCTCTGGGAAGAGCAGCTAATGAGCGCCCCTCCTCACAGGGAGAATTGCTGATCTCATTAGCCCCACTGTCCATCCGGAGTCACTCCTTGTCTTTCCATACAGTGACTCTGGATTAACAATGGTCTCAGTGAAACCAGAGTTCAGAAAGAATGAGTCCAGAACGCTGTGGAAGAGACCATTGTGCGGCAGTGCTGACCCCCTTCCCACCTCCCTCATCCCCCAGATGCAGGACAAGGACTGGACAATCTAGGACAATGGAACTGGAAGTTCCTGCAGTTTTCAAGAGGGGAGAAGAGCAAAAATCTCTGATTTCACCTCACAGTGTCTGTTAAGTGGCTAGAAAGTTATCACGGTGATTGGGCCTGGCCGGGGAGTGTCGGGCAGTGCTTGGAGCCAGGATTCTGGCATAAGCTAATCAAGGAGAAGAAGCGAGGTCAGGAGCAGCCCTCAGAGCCTCAGCCAGCCCCCAGAGTCCCTGGCCAGGGAGCTCAGATACCCCTCAGAGCCCCACCGGCCAGAGAACTCCACCAGGTCTTCATTGCCAGGTTGGGAATCCCAAAGGGTTCCCCCCACCAAGAGACCCCAACAGCCAAAGACCCCCCAAAAGGGACCCCCACTGGGAACTCAGTCCCTCACTGCCTGCCTAGGATCCCGCCACCCCGCCCTCCAGCAGGATCGGCCCTGCCCTTGGCCTGGCACCCCCTCCTCCCCCCTGCAGGATCCCCTGGTGCTTTACAGGGGCACCCCCTGGCCTAGCACCGGGGATTCTCCCACACACACTCTGTGCACTGGGCTCGGCAGCGATCCCAGGAGTCTGCGGGGGAAGCCCAGACAGAGCCCCTGGCACAGCACCAGGCTCCCTCTAACCCCCTGTCCCGCCTCCCCAAGAGATGCCCACCCCGGCTGTTCTGCAGCCAACAGGTCCCCAGCGCTACCCACCTCCAGGACCCACAGCCTCAGGGCTGGGCACATCACACCCACCCCCTGAAACCCCAAATCTCCAGAACCCACCAACCTCACTAGGGTACCCCCTGCCCAGCCACCCAGAGGCCTTCCCACACCACAATCCCCCTTCAGCTGCTACCTCCCCACACAGCCCCACCCCCACCCCGCAACACTGTTACCTCTCAGTGCCTGAAAAGTGGATAGAAAGTGACCACCGCCCCCTGCTGGCCAGTCACACAGGCAGAGGGAGCCCTGGGGGATGTCTCTTGAACAGGAGTATGGAAGGCCTGGAGGGACAAAATAGGTAAGAAATGTCCATGGCCTGTCACTAGGAAATAATGGCCAGCCTGGATCCACCCCAGAGGTGGCTGCATCTTAGCACTGCGGGAAGCAACCCCTCACCGAGGCCATTTGCCATGGGGTTTGGGATACTTCTCAACTCACATTGCGTATTTGATAACACAAGAGAAAAACACCAAGATCTGAGGGGATTTTATATTGCTGTTAACGAACTAGTGGAAAAGGGGGACTGTTGGACTGGATTTTATACGACTGTCCAATACATAAACACAAAGTGATGGTTCCCCCCACCCCCACCATTGCCATGGGCAGCAGGAAGCCCTTTGAGGAGCTGATTAAAAGGGCAAGGAAGGGGGAGCTGAAAGGTCTCTGGATAAAGGAAGGGGGCAGCAGTGGGGGACGGGCGGGTGACTGGCAACTGATGGTTGGGGCAACTGTGTTGGTAGTTAGGGGGCAACAACTGGGATTGGGAAAGGTGGGTCTGGGCAGTCCCCATGGGGGACACGTGCGCCTCCCTTCCCTGCCCTGGCAGAGACCCGGCATCTCCTAGAATATCAGGGCTGGAAGGGACCTCAGGAGGTGTCTAGTCCAACCCCCTGCTCAAAGCAGGACCAATCCCCAACTAAATCCCCAAATGGCCCCCGCAAGGAGTCAGCTCCCAGCCCTGGGTTTAGCAGGCCAGTGCTCCAACCACTGAGCCATCCCACCCCCACTCCAGGGGCAGCCATGTGCTGGGGAATGACTCAGGGCAACAATTTCCCACCTACACAAGGACAAATCGCTGCAGATAAAATGGGTGGGAAAATGCCCCTCACTAGAGAAGATTTTAAACTGACGTTTGAGACTCATGGGGAGAACAGGGGAAATCGGGGGAGACGGGAGAGCTGATCATTGGAGGGGATGGGGGGAAATCGCCCCAGATTTTATAGCCCTGTGTGAGACACTGAGCGAGAAAAGGGGCAGAACTAGAGAGAATTTGTATCGGGGGTGAGAGGCAAGTGGCACAAACAGGGGAAGGATCCAATTAACCCCCCTCCCCCCTTCACCCGCCCGCCACTCCCGGGAATTTCCTGGCTGCCCAGAGACAGTTCAACCCCGCGTCCCACTGACCTTCCCCTCCCCACAACTCCAGCTTCTCCCCTCCCTGCCTGACACCCCCCATCTCCCCCCACACCACAGGGGATCCCCCCCCCGCCAGGCCCCAGTCTCTGCCCCCCAAATCCCCCTGGGCTGAGGCAGCTCTGAGGCTTCTCCCAGGTTCCCCGGGGCAGAGTCACTTTCCTGCCCAGCCCCAGTGCCCCCCCCCGGGGTCTCTCACTCCCCGGGGGGCTCCGTGGGAGGCTGGACACCAGGGATGCAGGACAGCAGGAATGGGGGTGACAGGCCTCCTGTGCCTCAGTCTCACGGCGGGACCCAGGGGGCTCGTCGCTCTCCGGCTCGGGAGCGCTGGGAAGACCCGACCGTGGAGGGGCCGTCGCTGGGGGGGGGAAGGCCCCGTGCAGGCCCTGAGCACGTCCTTATATCACTTCTGTGGCGGGAAAAGTGCTGAGGAGATGGAACGCTGAGGGCTGGTTTTGGCGGGAGAAACCGGTTTGGACTGGTTTGAGCCTGTGTCCTGATGGTAAACAAGTCCCCTCTCAGAGATGGAGTCCAGGGGTCAATAGTTCATATGCTCCAGATTGGATCTCATTTTAAAGCCAGTGATTTACTTCATAAACATCTTATTAACCAACTAATTGAACCTATTAAACAGTTTATACTTTTTACACCTAACAATGAGATAAAAAAAAAACAACACAGACAAACCTTGTCAGTAACAGCTAATGTCCTAACTGGGAAATCAGCAGCGGTTTGTAGCGGGGGGAGCGCACAGTCTGAATGTGTATGACCTGACCCAGCCCCAGCCCCACATAGCAGTGGGGCTTGGCACTCTCTGTGCATTGGTGTGGTGGCTGAGTGGTTCACCAAGCAGTGACAATCCAAGGAGGTTCCCTGAGTCAGTCTCACTCCTGAGGAGATTCTGCACCAAAAAAATTCTGTGCACAATATTTTAAAATTCTGCAAATGTTATTTGTCAATAAATAAATGTGGAGGCTCCAGCACTGCAGGGGGGAGCACAGGCTGCTGGATGCACGGAGGTGGGAGATCACCCTGCAGCCCCCACTCTCCTCCAGTGAAACAGACTCGGTGGTGGGGCTGCACCTCTCTGCTGCCTGCTTCAGGAGCCCCAAAAAGACTCCCCAGAACTGCTCATGAGGGACACATGTGCCTTCCCTTTGCTTCCCCATCAGAAAGTCAGAAAGCCTGAGCAGCTGGCCCCGGGCGATTTGAAAGGACCCGGGGGCTCCTGCCACCACTACCGGCAGCACAGCCGGACTAAAGTGGATTCCTGCCCACCCTCGCTCCGCACGGCGCACCACTCCCAGAAGCATCTGGCACATCCCTGCAGCCCCCGTGGGGTGTGTCTCTCGCACGCTGCCCGCACCCCAAGTGCCAACTCTGCCATTGGAACTGCGGCAATGGGAGCTGCAGGGGTGGTGCCAGCGGGCAGTGGTGCCAGGAGACCCACGCCCCCCGGGCCTCCTCCATGTAGGAGTTGCTGCCAGATGGGGGGTGTGGGTCACTTTCGGGAGCTGCCCAAGATAGGTGCCACACCCTAACCCTCTGCCACAGCCCAGATCCCACACCCTGCCCACACCCAAACTCCCTCCCAGAGCCCACCACTGCCCCCCTGCCCCCCAACTCCCTGCCCCAGCCCAGAGCCCACATCCAAACTCCCTTCCAGGGTCCACCCCCCGCCTCCCCTGCACCCCAACCCCCTGCCCAGCCCAGAGCCTGCACCTCATGTACCCAAACTCCCTCCCACAGCTTTGGGGGTGGGGTGCGGAAGGACGGACAAGACTTGGACCAGTTCTGGGCATCACCAAAAGTTATATAAACCTGGTGACGCTGAGCTGGAGCCCCAGTCACTGCACATCTCTCTCCTTACAGGGGGGGACTCTGTGGGGCAGGGCGCTGCTGGGGGTTTATTCCGTCCTTTAATGGCTGTGGAAGGGGGAACAGGGAGAGAATGTGCCCCTCTGGTCTCTGCGGAACACGTGCAGGCAACGGGATTATCTTCAGGGCTGTAACAAAACACAAACTAGCAGAAGGGGGGAAGGGATTTCCTGCAGGATGGATTCCCAGTGCAGCTCCCAAGCTGTGCCCTGGCGAGCTGTGCCCAGGGGATTTAGACGCTTTAGAGGCAGGTGATTGACACGTGCTGGGTCCCACCTCCAGCGCTGAACGGACACGTGCTCGCTGCATTCTCAGCCGGGGGCTCCGGAGTCTGATGGTTCAGCAGCACCAGCCCCGCCCCGCTTTTCCTGGGAGCCCTGGCCCTCCTCCCCCTCCGGGCTGAGGCGGGTCCCCGCGTGTCCCACCCCTGCGTGGGGCCCGGGGGGGCCAGGCCCGGGAGGAGCTGCCCCTTCCTGCCCCCGGCCCCCGCCCCTTTGTGCGGCAGCGGGGCCATGGCCGGGGCCGGGAGCGCGGCGTGGGGGCTGCTCCAGCCCTGCAGCCCGCGGGGCAGCGCGGTGAGGCCGGGGCGGGGACACGCGTGGGGCGGACACGCTTCTGCTGGGGCGGGCCCGGCTGCCTGGTTCGCCCCTGCCCGGGGTCCCCGAGCTCCGCGCGGCCGGAGCGGGGCCGCCCGGGGCGGGGCGACGGAGCCCGGGAGCGGCTGGGCCGGGAGCTGCAGGAGGGGCCGGAGCGCGGCTCGGCTGCAGAGCTCGGAGCCCAGCCTGGGCCCGGGGTGTCAGAGCCGGGCTGGGGAGCTGGGAGTGCGCTGTGGGGTCAGGGCTGGAGGGGAGCAACTGGGGTTGGGGAGCTGGGAGTTTGGGGTGGGCTGGGGTCAGGGCTGGGGGAGAGCGGCTGGGGATGGGGCTGTGGGAGCTGGGAGTTTGGGGTCCGCTGGGGGCCAGGGCCTGGGGAGCCGCTGGGGATGGGGGCTGTGGAGGAGCTGGGAGTCTGGGGTGTGCTGGGGGTAAGGGCTGGGGGAGCAGATGGGGATGGGGCTGTGGGGAGCTGGGAGTTTGGGGTGCACTGGGGTCAGGGCCCAGGGGAAGCAGCTGGGGATGGGGCTGTGGGAGCTGGGAGTTTGGGGTGCACTGGGGGGGGTCAGGGCCGGGGGGCTGGGGATGGGGGCTGCTGGAAGCTGAGAGTTTGGGGTGTGCTGGGGGATGTTTGGGGGACTCCATGTTCAGATCTGGCCCTGCGGCAGCTTTGGGGGCTGGCGCTGGGGAAAGTGGGGGGCTGTCTGAAGTTGGCTGCTTGGGATGTGGGTGAGGCCCTGGGGAGCTGGGGCCCATGTATCACCCTGCACCCCGTCCCTGCAGCCTGGAGCCCTGCTTTTCCTCTGGAAAAGCTGCTCCCTGTTTCACCATCTCCTCTCGGTCTGAGTCCCAGGGACCCTGCACAGGCGTCTGCAGGGCAGGACGGGCCCTGAAATCTGGCAGCTGGGAGGTTTGCAGCAGTTTTTAACCCTCCTTCCCCTGCTTCTTCCAGGAGGCCCCACAAAAGCATCTGGCCCCTCTGGGAAAAGAGAGAGAAGCAGCCAAAGCCGAGGAGGAGCGGCAGAGCGAGGAGCTGCTGGTAGGTGCCCAGAGCCCCCCGCCACTTAGGTTTGCCTGGCATAAGAATGACCTGGTGAATGCAGGGCCCACCCTGCCCACCTCAGCCAGGGACCCATCCCCGCTGGAGCCCAGGGAGCCTGCAGGGTCAGACACGGGGGTAACGTGATGCCCTTAGGACGCAGGAGGCTGCTGGGCAGGAGAGGGTCAGTCTGTGTTAGCCCACAGCCCCTGCCCACGGGCTGTCTGGATGTCACAGTGACCAGGGATCCTTTCTAGCTCCTGGGGGGATGGGGAGGAAGGAGATGAAATGTGGGCTGCAGAGATGGAGGATTTCGCTCAGTGCAAGTTGATGAGGTTTTGGAGAGAAGTGTCCCTCCTGTAGGTGATGTCCAGCTCACCCCGGTCCTGATCCCTCCTCCTTCCCGGGATAAATGAACTTCCCATCCCCACCACCAGAGCTCTTGTGTTCTGGTAAATAACTCTGCCACCCCCCAGGTGCATTTATGATTTTCCCCAGTTACCAAGCAGATGAATTTCAATGTTGATAAATGCAAAGTAATGCACATTGGAAAAGATAATATCAAATGCACATAAAATGATGGGATCTAAATTAGCTGTTACCGCTCAAGAAAGAGATTTTGGAGTCACTGTGGATAGTTCTCTGAAACATCCACTGAATCTGCAGCAGCAGTCAAAAAAGCAAACAGAATGTGGGGAATCATTAGGAAAGGGATAGACAATAAAACAGAAAATATCCTATTGCCTCTATATAAATCCATGGTATGTCCACATCTTGAATTCTGCTTGCAGATCTGGTCGCCTGATCTCTGTACCTTTTCCAATTCCAATGTATTTTTTTTTTGAGAAGGCCAACAAAAATGATGAAGGATATGGAACAGCTTCCGTATGAGGCGAGATTAATAAGACTGAGGCTATGGCTGCACGCTGCAGCTTTTAGCCACACGACTGTGCCGCTACAGCCGTGCTGCTGACAGGCGCGCAGTGTTGCTGCTGTTTGTCGGCAGGAGAGAAGTGCCAGTGTAGACTAAGCCTGAGACTGTTACTCTTGGAGAAGAGACGACTGGGGGGGCGGGGGGGGATATGGTAGAGGTCTATAAAATCATGACTTGTGTGGCGAAAGTAAATAAGGAAGTGTTATTTCCTTATAACACAAGAACTAGGGGTAACCCAGTGAAATGAACAGGCAGCAGGTTTAAAACAAATAAAAGGAAGTATTTCTTCACACAACACACAGTCAACCTGGGGAACCCCTTGCCAGAGGATGTTGTGAAGGCCAAGACACTAACAGGGCTCTAAAAAGAACTAGAGAAGTGCATGGAGGACAGGTCCCTTAGGGGCTATTAGCCAGGATGAGTGGGATGGTGTCCCTAGCCTCTGTTTGCCAGAATCTGGGAATGGGCAACAGGGGATGAATCACTTGATTCCCTGTTCTGTTCATTCCCTCTGAGGCACCTGGCATTGGCCACTGTCAGAAGACAGGATACCGGGCTAGATTGGCCTTTGGTCTGACCCAGTCTGGCCGTTCTTATGTTCTCTGTTCCCCCATTACTGAGCCGCCCTCTCCCTGTTGCAGAAACAGACGGCAGCCGAGAGGCAGAAGATCGTCTGGGAGTGGCAGGAGCTGCGAGGGTTTCTGGAGGAGCAGGAGCAGCGGCTGCTGGCCCGGCTGGAGGAGCTAGAGAGAGCCATTGTCCAGCGAAGGGATGAGGGCGTCTGCAGCCTGTCCTGGCAGATTTCCCTGCTCAGCGAGAGGGGAGGAGACGAGGGGCAGCAGCCGCTGAGCCAACCCCTGCAGGTCAGGCTGTCATTGCAATGATCATACACAGCGTTTCTCTAGGCGCTTCTGAGCCCTAGACCCCAAAGCTCTTTACAGAGTGGGGTCAGGGGCATTATCCCTATGGGACAAATGGGGAAAGTGAGGCAGAGGGAGGGGCAGAGCCCTGCCCAAGGTCACCCAGTGAGTCTGGCAGCGGCGCCAGGGATGGGCCCTGGGAGTCCTGGATGCTGCAGCCCCAAGACCTTCTCTCCTGGAAATGTCTCTCTGCATTTGCACTTGGAGGGTGAAATCCCCTCCCCCACCATGCTGAGGTCCCGAGCCAGGCCCAAGGCCCCTGTCACTGCAGGTTAATGGGTTTAGTGGGGCCAGGGGCCTTCTGGGTCTCTCAGCACTGGGGGGAATTTGATTCTCAATGCAGAGAAATATCTTCTGCCTGTAAAGTGCCCGGGGAGAAGATTTCCACAGTGGGACCTGCCCGCAGGGATTGCTGGGGCTGGTAGGGGGGCAGCAGCTCTGGGAATGTAAATCTGAAATTCCCCTACTGCCCGAGGCCTCAATGGTGACCCCTGCAGAGCAGGAGGCCTCCCCGCCCAGGGACACTCCTCCTGACGGCCTCCTCTTTCTCTCCTTTTTAGGGTGCTGGGAGCACTGGGGGCAGGTAAGTTCTGGGCTCCATTTCGCTCCCCCCAATGGGCCGTTAGGTTTGATAACTGCACTGAGTAGGAAGCTGCCCCCTGCCCTGGGAGCATGTGATTCTGGCTCCCCCAGTGGATGACTCGGGTAGGAGACGAGTCGGTTACTGTCTGGTCGCCAGGGGCGGCTCTACATATTCGGCCGCCCCAAGCAGTCATGAGCGGGAGACGCCCCGGAGCCCCGGGAGCAGCGGACCTCCCGCGGGCATGAGTGCAGAGGGTCCGCTGGTCGCACGGCTCGGCTGGACCTCCCGCAGCTGCGGACGGTTGGCTGGTCCGGCGGCTCCAGTGGAGCTTCCGTAGTCATGCCTGCGGGAGGTCCAGCCGAGCCGCGGACCAGCGAACCGTCTGCAGTCAAGCCTGCGGGAGGTCCACTGGAGCCGCGGGAGGAGCGCCCCCTCCGCAGTCATGCCTGCGGCAGGTCTGGTTGTCCCGGTGGACCTCCCGCAGGCATGACTGCGGCAGGTCCACCGGCCCAGCCTGCCGCCCCTGCCGGCAAATGCCGCCCCACGTGCGTGCTTGCCGCGCTGGGGTCTGGAGCCGGCCCTGCTGGTCGCTCATGAGGTCACAGCAGGGCTGCTAGACCCAGGGCCGATGGGACAGACCAGGCCGGTCTCCTGGACTGACATGGCCGCGTCACGTACTCAGAGGGCGCAGCATCTCAGCTTTCGCATTTGTTAAAGTGAGTTGCCGGCCCGCAGCACCTCCCCAGTGTGAACGGAGACAGTGTTGCCTTGCTGGGGCTGCCAGCAGCCTGAAGCTGTAGCTCTGAGAGCGTGAACTCTCCTGTCCCCTGTTAATGTCAGCGGGGTGTCAACTGAAATGGCAGGAGTGTTTCCTGGCTGATCACTCGAGCAGGTGGAACAGGGAGGGGGCGGGAGTGAAGCCTTTGTGGGGTGGGAATAGGGGCTTGCTGTAGGGAGGGAAGAACAGAGGAGAGACACAAGGACAAGGAAGCGAGAGAGAAATGGGGAAGGGAGGGTGGGAAAGGCAGGGAAACACAGGGAAGAACCAGCAGGGCCCTACAGGGGTGTCCAGGAGGGGGCTGTTTTCCTCCTGAGTGACACTGAGAGTGACAGACAAAGACTTGGCAAAATACTAAGAACTAAAATTTTATTTCCCATATGAAGGGCAGATTCCCCCCTTGTTCTTCGTACGTGGGTGTCCCATGGAGAGCAGTGGGTGTTCTGCTGTGAATGGAGCAGGGCACAGAGTCCTAACCTGATGCCCTGGCCACTGGCCGTAACGGACAGGGCAATGTGGCCCTCTCTGCCAAAGGAGCTGGACGCCCCAGGGTTACTGCTTCAGCTGAAGGGTTGGGGGGTTTTGGCATTAAAGGGCCCACGTTCATTCCTTGCTGGAGCCCTGGGCTCTGTCTGTGGCCACTGTCAGCATGTAGGACCTGCCCACTCTTTGGTCTGTGTCTCCTCCCTTTCCACATAATCCCCGTGCTGGTGCCACTTGTTCCTGCAGTAAACCAGCGTAGGGGGTGGGTCTGCCCCCCCCAGAACCAGAGCGTCCCTGAGAAAGCCCCTGAACAATGTCTCCGTTCCTTGCTCGAGTGTCTCCCCACTTCCCGTCTCTCTGGGGAGCACAGGGTTGAGGTGACTCACCCTGACATTGACTATCTCAGGCTACAAAGCTCAGATCCAGGTTTCGTGAAGTTTGGGGGTTGCTGGGCTCAGGGTCTGGGGCTCAGGCCTATTTCTCACCCCTCCTTTCCCCAGCAGGGAGGACGGGACGTTTGGGAAGCCAGAGCCGTCGTTTGCGGAGCTGGAGAAGAGACTCAGCAATTTCTCTCTGCAAAGTGCCATGCTGCAGGAGGTGCTGCTGGGATTCAAAGGTGAGTTGGAGTCTGGGGGTGTCAGCGCAGCTCAGCGAGTCGCCCTTCCCCATGGAGCAGCCCTGTGGGGCTGGCTCTGTCTGCAGCGGCTGCGTTATCGGCCTCTGATCTCTGTCACCATCTCATCGTTAACAGCAGTTCCATTAATAAGCAATGGGGATTTCTCCATGAATGTGAGGGCCTGAATTCTCACCTCTCCCATCTTCTCCTTCCCCTAGAGACGCTGCGACGGGAGCTGGGGAGCGACACAGGTACGTGTCTGTCTCTGACTGGCCGTGGGGAGATTTCAGTCCAATAACCATGTTAACGACAGGGGATTGCAGCCTCCAGCAGCTGGAAGCTGTGTAGCAATGGGAAGTGATGTTACTTTGTTCTTGCACCACTATATTTTCAACTGACTTGTCTCTTAAATATTTTAGCTCAGGGATCAGCAACCTTTGGCACGCGGCTCACCAGGGTAAGCACCCTGGCAGGCCGGGCTGGTTTGTTTACCTGCAATGTTGGCAGGTTTGGCCGATCACGGCTCCCACTGGACACAGTTTGTCACTCCAGGCCAATGGAGGCAGTGGGAAGTGGCAGGCAGCACATCCTTCAGCCTGCGCCGCTTCCTGCATCCCCCATTGGCCTGCGACGGCAGATCGCGGCCAGTGGGAGCTGCAATCGGCCAAACCCGCGGACGTGGCAGGTAAAGAAACTGGCCCGGCCCACCAGGGTATGTGGATTGGAGTTTCCCCAAGGTCCTTTAAGTGTTTCTTGATTGGGCACTTGATTTGCAAATTCCTTTCTGAAGAAGCTGATCTAATGCTTTACTAAGGCTACTTCAGAATCAAAACACATTGATGTACAAGAACGTAGCCAATATTCATAACTTTAACTGCAAAAATGATACACCCGCACAGGTAGTATCATCATCAGGAGCAAATTATAACCTTTTCATAGACACCTTACACGACAACCGTTGTACAACATTTGCTGCAAATATATAAGTGGTTGCACCAATGAACTATACAGTCACAGGTTATATTAATAACATCACAGCCAGGGCTGGTGTTAGGGGGTAGCAAACAGGGCAACTTCTTGGGGCCCCAGACCCCCACAAAGCTACATTGCTTCAGCCCTGGGCGGTGGGGCTCAGGGGCCCAGACTTCAGCCCCATGCGCTGGGACTACAGCTTTCTGCCCTGGGCCTCAGCGAGTCTAATGCCGGCCTTGCTTGGCAGCCCCCTGAAAGCTACTCATGGCCCCCCAGGGGGCCCCAGACTCATGGTTGAGAACCACTGCCTTACCCCACGAATCACAGCAACGTTCAGGTTACTGCCAGGCCGGAAGGACCAGTCACTTCCTTAGGTCAAATGACGCTTGGATCTCCCAGCAAAGACAACACTTGTAGCCAGTCCTGTCACAACCTGTATTAAGATTTATTTGAAAGGAAATGAGAGTTGTTTACAAAGTTAAAGCAGTGTGACAAAGCTCTGTCCTTGTCTCCATGGGCCCTGCATTTCCTGGTGGATTTCGCTAGCCTCAGAGGCTCACTGTGACCCTCCACGTAGCCCTTCTCTCTAGGGACAAGGGTCACAGCCCACTGAGCCATTTTCATCGTAAGCCAGTGAGGGAGGGGAGGCAAAGCTCCCCTCCCTTGCACAGTCTCTGTTGTCTCCCAGTCTCAGTGATTTATCAGGGCAGCAAAGGGGGAGCCCAGGACCCCCCCCCCTCTACTCTAGGCTCCAGCCCAGGGACCCTAATAGTATCAGCTGTGGTATCTGACCTTTTAGAAACAGGACACATACAATTCCCTGTTCTACTTCCCCACAGCAGCCCCCACTTCCTCGGGCTCCACTTCACCCTTACCTCAGGGCTTCCTTCCTTGTGCCTGATCTGGTGTGTACTGCTCAGTCGCTCCCACAGCCCCTGTTCTGCACACCCACCTGCCTCACTGGGAGCTATTTAACTAGTTTCAGCCAGCCCCTGATTGGCTTCAGGGGTCCCAATCAACCTAGCTGTCTCCACAGCTTTCTGGAAGGATGTTAATTGGCCCCAGGTGTCTTGATTAACCTGGAGCAAGTGTCATTTGGTTACCATGGTAACAGGGATTTGTTTAGCCTGGGGCTAACATACCTGTTTCTCACTACTTTCCTATAGCCATCTGGCCTTGCCCTGTCACAGCAGCTAATCATCCAAATGCAGACAAATTACAGTCTTAAATTTCAAAGGTAATAGAAGCTTCTATAATAAGCAAGCTCTGCATATTCTTTAGGACT